>NC_085867.1:5127345-5182345 GCF_034702125.1 Engraulis encrasicolus | reverse complement strand
AAGCTTATCCACAGAACCTTAAACATTTTTACTGGTACTTTCAGCTATTACCCGAAAACGTATACCGTTTGTGTGTTGAGTTGAGTGTGTTGAGACTATGAGTTTGTGAAATTACTTAACTGTGTGTGCATCTGTCTACTAAAGTGTATGTTCTGAAGCTCCTTGTGGAAGAGTAGCGATGGGTGTTGCTGTGGACCTCTGGGATGGTCTGTATATGGGGGCACTTCTGGTGCCACAGTCATAGAGGACCATGCTCTCACGTTGCATACAACTGGTGTGTGTGTGTGTGTGTGTGTGTGTGTGTGTGTGTGTGTGTGTGTGTGTGTGTGTGTGTGTGTGTGTGTGTGTGTGTGTGTGTGTGTGTGTGTGTGTGTGTGTGTGTGTGTTGATGTGGGCCTCTGGGATGGTCTGTCTGGGTATGGGGGCACTTCTGGTGCCACAAAATCTTAGAGCAGTGGTTCTCAACCTTTTTTTCTTAAAGCACCCCAAAGACAAGCCCCGCTCCCCAAAGACAAGCCCGGCACCCCCAACCCAAACTTCTACACATGTATACGCACTGAAAAAGGATTGAGGTGATAAATTACAAAGATTCTTGCTTGAAACACTAATCAATATCTTAATGGCTTTACATGGGGACCAATACATGTATTAATTTGGTTTTGATTTGGCCTAATTATAATGTTCGAAAGCCGAGTTTTGGTCACAACCTCGACACAAACAAAATTCTGTGCACCCCCTGAAATCTCTGGTGTGTGTGTGTGTGTGTGTGTGTGTGTGTGTGTGTGTGTGTGTGTGTGTGTGTGTGTGTGTGTGGGGGGGGGGGGGGGGGGGTGGCTCTGTGTGTGTGTGAGACATCAGAGGAGGGTTATTTCATCCACATGTATGACTCTGTGGAGTGGACCACCACATGAAACAGACTGGCTTCCTCTGGAATGGAATGCAGATTAGCAGTAAAACACAACACAGCAAATCCCAGGATAGGGCTGACCAGGGCTGGACTGCCCATCTGGCATAGCGGGCATTTCCCGGTGGGCCCCGCAGCCTTGTGGGCCCCTATTTTCAGAAATGTAAAAAAAGATGTACCCACCAGTGAGTCAGTTCTGCGCCGCTTATTATGAGGGTCCCCTTTAAGCCAAAAGTACCCGGGCCCTATTTCGTCCCCAGTCCAGCATAGGGCCAACCATGATAGTGATTGCAGTCAGTGTGCTGTAGTGTTCTCCCTCCTCCCTTATTGGGTTCAGTGAGTGTGTTGCAAGTTTTATACAAGACTTGAGACTTGTTTGTGAAGATATTCACTCGTTCATCCAATTCATGTTATCCAAATTTATTGTACAGTAATTGATTGTTAAATTGTTCATCTATCAAGATGTGAAAAGAAGTCAAGTTGTGTAAATCATGTTAATCATTTCTAATTTTGGATAATGGAAAGATAAGGATGTGATTGAGTGAGTGGTGGGAATATGGAAGAGATGTTCAGGTTGAGATATAAAGGATGTGGGCCCTACCCTGGCGCAACTGGTAGGGTACTCGTTTGCTATGCGGCCGACCTGGGTTAGACTACCGGTCCTATGCAGACCCTTCCCTATCTCTCTCTGCCCACTCACTTCCTGTCACTACCTTCACTCTCCTGTCAAATAAAGGCAATAAAAAGCCAAAAAAAAGCCAAAAAGGAGATATAAAGAATGTGACTGAGTGAGTGGTTGTTCATGTGAGACTCCATCATCGACTGCATCTCTCTGAGCACCATGGATCCAATCCAATCCACTTTCACATCTTCTTTTGTAGTATGCCACTGCATAGAAGTAGAATTATCGTGCCCTTTTGTAACAGCAAAATTGCCTGTGATTATCTCTTTCCAAGGGTGCTGATGAGCCAATCACAGTGCTAGGAGACGTCCTCAGATATACTTATTTACTTTAATCTTTCACAACCCATCAAGAAACACACCGGTTGATCTCCGCTAGTGGAGTGGGGCATTGATTATCTAACTAGTGGGTAATCACGACAACCATAATCAACATTTAACTGGAAAGTCAATTAAGACACACACAATGTGTGTGTGTGTGTGTGTGTGTGTGTGTGTGTGTGTGTGTGTGTGTGTGTGTGTGTGTGTGCGCGCGCAGGCGTATGTGTGTGTATGGTTGACAGAGAGTGATAGTGTGTGTGTGTGTGTGTGAGAGAGCGTGCGTGCGCGCGCGCGCGTGTGTGTGCGTGTGTAGAGAGACGGGGAACTAAATGTTCCATTCAAAGTGCTTGAAAGAGCAATTACATTAAATTACAGAGAACAGCGAAGTCATTAGCAATCTCTGTACACGACTAGGAAAAATAAAGAGGTGAGATGAGAAGGGAAGGAGTGCAAGGTTAAAACAATGGGGGATTGTTTTAACCTTGCGCTGGGGTACCTTGCACATTGCACATTAATGAACACATACTTTCATACATGTAAATGTGCCAGATTGTAGCACAAAGGCTAATTTCCATCTGGTGTCCAAAATAGGCAGGCTAGATGTTTACAAGCAAAGAAATAAAACAATCGCAGGCTACATTTTATTTTTTTTAAAAGACTGTTAGTAATGAAAGAAATTATACAAATACAAAAAGCATGTTAATAAAAGAATAAAACATTGTGGGCAATATACAATATAAAACAAATGAATGATAGCGCTGAGTGTTTTTTGAAGCCAAAATATTTTCACTTAATTCGATAAGCAGCAGCAAGGCTCTCATAGTTGACTTGCTGGTATAGCAATAGTTGAATGACCAGATGAAAATCATCATCTGGGCTTTATTACTAAAACTAATGAGCTGGAAGCAATTAGCACAATGATTACAGGTATTAAGTCAAATGAGCCATAACAACTATTGTATAAATATACTGTATATAAAAAAACACACATTTTATACGTCTGATGTCCATTTATCTTACTTTTTTTTGCATGTTTCTGTTGTCCATTTACAATTATTAGCCTAACTTATACATACAGCTTAGCAAATGCTACATCATATAGCCTAGGTCAGGGGCGAGGCGAACTGAAATTGGCAGAGGGTCAAAATCTCAATCTGGAAGGAGGCAGAGGGCCGAACTCTACATTTATTTTTAAAAATGGACCAAAATTGTACGTGCATGCACTTCAAATTCATAGTTAAATTTCACAAACACTCTTTTCCATCGTATATGGTAGTTCAAATGTGCATGCACATTGTGTTGCATATGACTGTGAGCTGTTTCATTGGCTCACTCATATTCCTTTGACACACCAAATTTCATGTTATTAACAGGGGTGTAGTGGGCACGGTACGCGGGGGTACGCAGTCCACCCACTTCTCCTGAAGTGAGATTTAAAAAAAAATCTCCTGCCCATGTTTGAATACAAAAAGGGATAAGCACATAGCAGTATTGCAGGTGAATGACCAAACAGATGAAAACGGAGAAGCAATGACAGTAGATTAAGGACAGTTGGGGGGTTTGACATGATAAGTTGCCTAATTATTTGATGATGTTATAAATCGAGTGCCCCCACTTTAAAAATCCCCACTACACCACTGGGTTGCCTGGGTTCCGTTTCTCGATTCTTGTCGTTGCTAACCGTCTTAAGACAGACTTAAGACCGTCGTACCGTTCCCTTGGATCTAGTGGTTAGCGTCGCTGTCGAGAGAGAGTTTAGTCGCTCGTATGAAGGACTTGGGGAAACTTGCATAAGTCCTCACCACACTGAAACCCAAGGAAAACTCTCACATAAGAGTTAAGACTATACATTGCTAACACCAATCCAACCCAGCTCTCACGGGAGTTCCAGCATCAATGTATGCCCATTTCATTAGCTGCCATATTAGATAGATAGAGAGAGAGTGAAGGATGGAGAAGAGATGGAGATAGAAGGCTATGGAAAAAGACAGAGCGAGAGCAGACAGCCCAAACACCAACACCTGACTCATCAGAACTGTCACTCCCACACACACATGCCCCCAGCCCACTCAGACACACACATATGCCCCCACCCCACTCAGACACACACATATGCCCCCACCCCACTCACACACACACACATATGCCCCCACCCCACTCACACACATATGCCCCACCTCACTCACACACACCCCAGCCCACTCACTCTCACACACACACACACACACACACACACACACACACACACACACACACACACACACACACACACACACACACACACACACACACACACACGAACACACACACAAACACACACACACACACACACACACACACACACACACACACACACACACACACACACACACACACACACACACACACACACACACACACACACGCCCCCACCCCACTCAGACAGACAGAACGACAGAACCTATTAAGACAGAATTAATTCATGGTGAGAAATGACAGTATGTCTTTACTGATAGGACACTGTTTGTTTTCTCAGAGAACAAAGTGAGTATGACTCAACAGCCTGGCTGAGCAGATGGTGGCTTAACATATGCAATTTATACCCTTGACCAACAGGATGGCATTGTGTGTGTGTGCGTGTGCGTGTGCGTGTGCGTGTGCGTGCGTGTGCGTGTGCTTGTGTGTGTGTATGCCCTTCCGTGCAGTATGGAGGTACTGCTGGGAAATACACAGTGACCGAGAAAAACGTGTTTCAAATGCTGTTGAACACATATAAACACACAAATCTCTGTGGGTCCTTAACAGTAGCTGTTAGGTGTCTGAATGTCAGGCCCCAAGACGGTATGCCTCGTCTCAACAACACCTCTTCATACATGCAAGCAGTCAACTCATGCTCAGAGATACACTGAAGCCTTGCACACATACCGCTAAATAGGCTAAAAGTGTGTGTTCTTCTGTTCCTTTTTCTGATGATATACTGACTGTATGTATTCACATGCATCCCTATTGTATCCACCCTTCTCCACAAGATGGAAAAAATCCCCCCAAGAGAGTTTCATATTTCCAAAACGCCCTGTTATTTTTCACAGAGCTGAGATTGGAACCATAATAGACAGGAGAATTGGCATAAATGTGGCGGAACACCAGAAACACACCACAAAATCCCTATTTCCTCTGGCTTATTTGTGGCTTTCCAGTTATTTGTGAGTTTTTGACCCCATTGCGTTGCCTGATTAGAAGAAAGTGCAGTTATATATAGAAAATAGCATATAAAACAAAAATGAAACAGAACAGTGTTAACAGAAAACAGGCTTTAAGCCCTGTGTTTCCCATTGAAGCATGCCTTGTTCCTGGTGCAGCAGAAACAGTCTTTGGCCTCTGTTCCTTCACCATCCCATGCCATATAACAAAATGAAAAATATCCTCAAAGCCCTCCACAGTAAAACACATGGATGACATAAAAAAGTTGAAGATTGAAAGAGATTTAAAGATCAGGGGTCATAAAGAAGGGAGGGAGGAATAAAAAGGCAGGAAAAATGAGGGTGGAAAAGATAAAATACTTTTGGATGACTTTGCCATGCCACTGTATGACGTATGACTTTTAGTAGACTTTGAGATTGAAAGCAGAGTGTGTGTGTGAGTGTGAGTGTGAGTGTGTGTGTGTGTGTGTGTGTGTGTGTGTGTGTGTGTGTGTGTGTGTGTGTGTGTGTGTGTGTGTGTGTGTGTGTGTGTGTGTGTGTGTCTGTGTGTCTGTGTGTCTGTGTGTGTGTGTGTTGTAAGCTGTTCAGATTGTTCGATCCTGTGGTTGGCCTGTGGTTTTAGCTGAGGATTGTGTAATGCAGAATAGAGGAGAAACACACACAGTTGGAGGCATGTGGAAACACTGAACCTTCTCATTCTTTGCAGAGCAACTCCCTGTCCATCAGGAATCACTCACACAGTCATCAATTAGCCATAATAAGTAGGCCTAGTAAACTCAAGGTAAAATAGTGACACAAATCACACTTTTCACTTCCTGCAAAAACTGTAAAAAGCTATGAAACTTTTCTCACAATTTTCTTGAAATTCTCATGCACCGTTTGCCATTTCAGATCGGTAGGGTAAAAAAATATATGGTCAAGAAGAAAATGGTTTCCAAATAGACTGAACAGAACTAAATAGCAGAACATTTTTTAGGACAAGGAGGCCCTCACTGTCCTCCAATCTCCCACAAACATCACGAAAAAACAAAAGGACTTGGAAGGAATCAATCAGCTTTCGTGCTGCAGACCAGACCACCATGGTGCAGTTTGAAAGTGTGAAATGACAACTCTCTGAGTCTGCAAATAGTTAGCATATTGTGTTGAAGTGAAGAAACTCTGAAGGACTTGGAAAGACAAAAGAAAAGAAAACATGTAACCTGGGGTGAAAATGAATCAGTTACCGTGGTGTTTGTAGACCACTGTGGTGCTTTTTGAAAGTGTGAAACAACAACACAAATTGTGTTTATCCAACTGCTATCCTGTCGAATAGAGAGTGGTCAGGCGCCGTCTGTTCTCTTCCTCCAATCACAAGAACAACATTTGAAGAGACATTTGTGCCAACTGCGGAGATTGATGATTCAAATCCACTCCAAATGAAAATGGTTCATCCCAATGCATCCTGGACCATGTGAACAGCAATTCCCACTGACAACTAACCAAACAAATAAAACCAAATCATGCAATCTCCTTGGGAGAGTTACAAAACCTGAATGCATCTTCAGAGATCACAAACACAATCTACAAACTATCAAACACTAGCAGGTAATTGGAGTGCTTCTGGGTCTTCACCTTTTTTCTTTGGTGCTCATCAGTGTAGGGGCACTCAAACTTGGTCCAGGAAGACAGATGCTGAGGCACTCAAGGTTGCATTTTTTTTTTACTTTTTTTTATTTGGCTACAATGCCAAATAAAAAAGTAAAAAAAATTGCAACCTTGAGTGCCTCCGCATCTGTCTTCCTGAACAATCTACAAACTGTTGCATGGCTTCCTGCCTCCTGTGTTGTCTAGATTATATTTTAGATTGGCATGCCAATCAAAATATACTAATTGGGCTGCTGAAAAACGTGCTCAAGGTAACAAATAAACAAAATGATTCACTGATATGGGCAATGATGGGCTGGTACTCGATTAGACAGCACTGTATAAATGTTTGAGTGAGCTAATCTTTTTCTTTGAAAACACACAAACACACAAGCACGGACGCACTCAGGTAGGCAGGCAGGCAGACACATGCACGCGCACGCACACACACACACACACACACACACACACACATCTCATCTCCCAGACAACCCCCATATGTTTCATTGTTGAGGATAACCTGTAGCAGAGTTACATCACACGGGTAAAGCTCAATTAGTCTGCCTTTAACTGTACAGCAGAGTGCACTCCACACTATCACTCCTTGGCTCCACAATTAATCGCACATTTTAACTGTAATGCTCTAAAGCTACCCTTGACATCTTCATGTCAGTGACATCTTTTATTGAATACTGCAAAGGTTTATGGCGACTGTACAGGAATAGTTTTGCCATTTTTAGATCCCTTGTCAGACGCTGTCATAATTGCAGACAACTGCCATGAAAACAGCTATTGACGATGACAAGAACTGAAGAAAGAGGACACATGCTCAGGAGAGCCAGACAAAGGGATTTGATTAAAAGGAAAAAAAAGTCACTGCCGGCATACAAGGGTTTTACTTAGTCACAAAGAAATACTGTGAAGCTTGAAGTGAAATAACAGTTGGTCTATGTACTGTGCACAAGAGGAGGAAGAGGAGGAGGAGGAGGTAAAGGGGCAGGAGCAAACATTCAGTCATCACATTAAAGGTGCACTGTGCAGGAAATGGTCAAAAAGGGTACTTCAACTATGCTGCTCATTGAAACTGGGCTGTCTATTGCCAAATTTGATCTTTACATGAAAGTGTACTAAGTAATGAACACATATTTCCTAGTATGGTCCAAGTAGAGTCATTTTTGCAGCTGAAAATGGCTATTTTTGGAAATTCAAGCTGGCGAACCATGGAGAAGATCCCCCTATTCATGTATGAAAAGTCTTTTTTTTCAGTCAAAATGAATACTTAGAATTTGATGGTGGTGGTAAGTATTCATGAAAGGGCAGCATGAATTCTGGAAATAAATAACTAAAAATCTCACACAGTGTCAAATGGCATACCGGTATTTGCCAACTGCCGACCTTGGTCAGACTAATGTAAAGTGACAGTCAAGTGGAGTTAATGGCTTGGGGACTTGGGTCTGGGCAACTGCTTCGTACTAAGTGCTTAGAGCCATAAGGACTAAAACACACGCTGAAAATGAACCGCCTGGTTTGAAACAAGTCAGCTGTAAACAGCAAACAACCTCTTGCGGAGGCTAGCTAGCACTCAGTGACGTGTTGTGACTGTCTGTGCACTGATATGGAAGGTGGAGTTTGATGTTTGGATATGACATAAATTGTCCAAGGGAGCTGTCGGAGACTGTTAGCCTCCTGTAGCTTCTCTCTCCAGAGAGATTGCCATGTAAGGAGACATGTAAGGAGAGGGGGGTGAGTAGAAAGTGGGAGTGTGTGTGTGTGTGTGTGTGTGTGTGTGTGTGTGTGTGTGTGTGTGTGTGTGTGTGTGTGTGTGTGTGTGTGTGTGTGTGTGTGTGTGGTGTGTGTGTGTGTGTGTGTGTGTGTGTGTGTGTGTGTGTGTGTGTGTGTGTGTGTGTGTGTGTGTGTGTGTGTGGCCATTTCGGCATTTCCACTCCTGAATGAATGTGCTCTTAACTCTTTCCCCTCTACCTGCTGCACCCTTTCACAATTGAGAACTAAATCTTCTGTTTTGTTCCCTACACCCTGCTGGTGTCATGTTCACAAGCTGGGCAGCCGGCAGGTGGGGACAAAGGGGTACATTGTCTTGGGTTCCAGGAAGATGGGGGGCCCCAGAATCTAATCCCAGTTACATTGCATGTATATGAAGGGGGACCATTTCAGATGGCTTTGTCCAGAGCCAAGGCAACGCTGTCAGCGGTCCTGTTTGCCAGTTAAATTGAAAACAAGAGGGGAGATGAGAGACAAAACAGTGACACAAAGTGCTAGTACATATACAGTAAGGGCAAAAACAACAGACACCAAATGGAGAGGAAAAAAAAGAAGAAAAGAAAAAATAGGAGAGCCATCTTCAGCGGTCCTCGCGCTGCTCAAGTGCTCAGTCACTGAGACGGGTGAGGCCGTCAAAGGCATATTCAGGTTTCATTCCCAGCATGCTTCTCTTCACCTGCAGAGGAAAAGCAGGTTTAGAGTCCTGCTCCCCTGGTGTCATAAAATAGCCAGTAAACGTCCCTGTCTTCCAGTATTAAATTGATCGTCTGCGGATCAGAAGGCTGTGACACACATTGAACTGTGGCCTGTCTGACAAAGCCCCTCCATTTGCCAACGAGCCAGGCGGGAGAGCTATAAAAAGGGCAGCAGCAGGACTTGGGGAAGAACACAAGTCTGATTTTACCAGACCACATTAATCACTTCGTAATGAATTTTTGGTCTGGATCCTCGATGCCCTGGACAAGGGCGACAGAATGAGTTTTAAAGTGGTGGTGCATTTTTTTTATTCTTTATTTATTAACAATGTTAGCGCCAGAATGACTTTTTAAAGTGGTGGTGCATTTTTTGTATTATTTATTTCTTAACAATGTTACTGCTGCTGTACTCCACTCATGTGTCTGCAGTAAAAGTTTAAAAGTTGAGAAAACCTCATTTAGGGAGCCCAAAGTGGAGATGCAAATGCACTGCAACCCTACACTGTATTTCCGGCACTTATGGCCCTGAAGCACTTGGGTGGAAGGAGTGAGCTCAGCTGGTTTGAAATGAGTGATGACCAATCGCTGACAGTTGGCGTTCATGACGTATGTTATTATGCTCCCTAGTGTGCGCTTATCGGCCGATGACACTGGCCGTCTGGTAGACCAGTGGTTCCCAACCTTTTTTGTCTTGCGTACCCCTTAAGCCTCTTAGTTGAGCCATGAGTACCCCCTAATTCATCTTCTATCTGCTCCATACATTTGTTCTAATAATAACATCTTTCCGCGTACCCCTTGATGTGTGCTCGCATACCCCTAGTGGTACACGTACCCCTGGTTGGAAAACACTGTGGTAGACAACTGAAACCCCTCCCCCAGAGAAGCGTCATCAGACCATTCAAAATGAATGGTCTGGCGGGTCAGGCTAGAAAGACACGGGCACAGACAATGATCATCCTTGATCCACCACTGTAGTGGTTGGAAATTCTCCGGTATGTAAATTACTGGGTCAGGGCAACCCCATTTCATTTTGGCTGGTTCATCCTTCTCCAACCTCAGCCTTTTCGCTGCAGGAGCTTTGGCCTCACAAACCAGAATATTTGTTTTTGTTTGTTATTACTCTTTCTTACAATGTTTTGCCCACCATTGTTCATATATGGCACTTTTGGTTAGCCTGACCAGCATGCCAAAATGTTGTAAAGCACACAAAATGCAAAAAGCCTACTGTTGCCTCAAGCTATTGTCAACTGAAAAAAAGCAGGGTGTGAGTTTTTATGTCAATTACTTCCTATATGCACCCCGACAAACCATCCCAAATCGTTAAGGGTTTTCTTTGTGCACACTGATCTTGCTGACTGAGAGAGCAAATGGAAGATTAAAATTGATGGGTGGCTGGATAGGAGATGATGAGGGAAAACAAAAGAGAGGAGTGGAATATAAAGCAAGAAATACTAAAGAATAGTGGAATACAGCAAAGAGCCAAAAAAGTAGGCCTATCTTTTTGCTACTTAAAACAGAAGCAGTGACTGCCCAGAGGAGACAGACATGACATGGAGGTACTGAAGAAGCCAGGATGAGAGAGAGAGAGAGAGAGAGAGAGAGAGAGAGAGAGAGAGAGAGAGAAAGAAAGAGAGAAAGAGAGAGAGAGAGAGAGAGAGAGAGAGAGAGAGAGAGAGGTAGGTAGGCGTGGTGATCTCCTGTGTGGTTTGGTGGCAGTTGAGGCAAATGTGCATAATGAGGTGCATGAGATGTGAAGGGAGCTGAGCTGCCAGGAGGATTGTTAATGTTCCTGTCAGACAGAAGTGGTGGAGATCTTCCCACTGGTGCAGGAAGGGAGCTGTGCTCTGTGAGCATGATGCTGCTGCTATACTCTATTGCAGTGTTGCCCAACCGTTTTTGTCTTGCGTATCCCCTAAGCCTTTTTTGTCATTCCATGAGTAACCCCTCACTCATGCTCTATATCCCAATGTGACTATGCTCCATATTTTTCTTTTTTCCAAGTACCGCCTGCAGTGTGCTCACGTACCCCTAGTAGTACACGTACCCCTGGTTGGGAAACACTGCTCTATTGAATAGACAGGAGTGGTGGAGATCTTCCCACTGCTGGAGGAAGGGAGCTGCACACTGTGAGCATGATGCCGCTGTACTTTCTTGCAGCATGCCTGGCCTATGAGCTTATTACCTCTGCCAAGGCGGTTATGAAGAGTTTGTTTGCAAATGGTCTATCTACGATTTTTTACTTTTGCATTTTATTATTGAAAATGACTGTTCAGAGGTTCTATCACCTACGTGTATGTCTGAATTCTTGCCATTCAGATATTGAGAACGTACTTTTTCAACCTATATAAAATGCATTTTGCAATGCAATGCAATGTAATGGCCAATAAAAAAGTCAATATCCCAACTTTCTACAAAATTTAGATTTTGCAAATATACTCTTCTTATGTTTTTGTCCACGTTGGTTAGTCTGTCTGTTCGTATGTCTGTCTGTCAGCAGGATAACTGAAAACGTTTTGAACTGATTTTGATGAAACTATGTGGAGTTGTTGGAAATGTCAAAGAACAAGTGATTGGTGCGGTTATCTGGATCACAGTCCAGATCCAGGAATAAAAAAAAAAGATTCTTCACCATTTCGGGATAGGGCGAATTTTGACATTGCAATTTCAAACTCCACAAAATCAAGTCAGACACACTTTAATAAAATACGGGCATAAGATAGTCAAATGCTCTATCAAACAGTTTCCTTGGCAGAGGTCTGCTCTCTCTTGGCGCATTCAGGCCGACTGAGAACCATGCCGGTGTGCATTCCCACACCTAATCGCGAACCGGCCGTCGTGTTCACGCCAAAGATCTTAGCGTTCCCGAAGCGGAAAGTTGGTTCGAAATGTGAACCGCAAAATACTCTGTTTTTCTCCACGAACCGTGGCGGCAAGGAGGCCGTCAGCAGGTTCATCCGGGTAACAAAGTCACGTGTGAGAAAAGTTCAGAGCCCGGTATGAACACGGGCGGTTCGCAGGCAAGCACTTCAGTGCCGAACCTAACTGGTGCCGGTGCCAGCACCAGTTACGTTCTGGTCGGCCTGAAAACCCTATCTGTAGGCTAGTCAATCTAGCTCTAAAAAGGCCCAAACCCGGGAGAAATTGCAATATTAATGTTTCTTACTTTTAGGTGATCCTTAAACCCCCTTATATCACATATTAAAAAATATACAAACTATAACATATTAATTTGAAACTTTCACAGTTGGTGACTTCAGACAAACATTTTTTGTATTGCAAGTTTTCTGAAATATGATGATGAAATATGCAAATGAGGTCAAATGTACTGTGATAAATCTGCGGCAACAGATCAAGCATAAAACAAATCTAAAAATCTACTTTCATCAATTCAGTGGAACATACTTTCCCCAAGGTCAAAAGTATCCTAACTACCCACTGAATGGCAAAATGCATTGGAAATCTGCTACTTTTGACCTTCAAAAAAGTATGTTCCACTAAAGTGATGAAGTTAGATTTTCCATATGTGATGTAGGGTGGATTAAGCATCAATAACAAGTGTGAATCAATACTTTTGCAATTTGTTTTATGTTTTGCCCGTTGCATAATTGATCACATATTTAAGAAGATGTGATCTCATTTGCATATTTCATCATCATATTTCAGACAACTTGCAATACAAAATATCGTTGTCTTTGCTTGAGTAAATTACTGTAAAAGTTTCAAGTTGATATCTCCTTGTTTAAAATGTTTGCCTATTCCCCAAGTATCTCCTATTGTCACCCTATCGCCAACTTTGACCTTGAAAAAAAGTATGTTCCACTAAATATAAAGCTGTAGATTATTTACATGTAATTTAGACATACCAATGGATTACAAAAAACTTGGAGTGACAAATATTGCAATTTGTCCTGGGTCAAACGCTAGATTGACTGGCCTACTGAGTGCATAGTTATTATAATACATAACAGGAAATGACTGATACTGCTATTTTCCCTTCACACAGATTAAGAAATGGGCAGCAAGGTATTTTGCATAAAACTCCTGACCTTTTGCTAGCCCCTACAGCCAGGGAGATTCAGGCCAACGGCGTCTGCAGACAGGAGCTAGACATGATCTAATTCTGGCCTTAAGCTTTATCCTGCTTTATTAAGCGGTATCAGCTTTTCCTGACTGCCAAGAGCGGCATGTTTTCACCCCTCACTATAACCACCATGTGGTCGGGAATTCCTGAATTAATTTCCAGCCGCTGTAGGATGTTCCTCGGAATATTAATGGCGGCGTAGGCTGTAGAGGGCAAGGGTTGAGGAGCTGTAGCCAGGCTGTGCCCTCCTAGTGACGCAGGAGCCATCTATGTATGTGTGTTGCCTCCTCAACGAAAAGTAGGGGGCTCCATGTGGGCAGACTGCTCCTCCACATGTTCACACTCCATTGAGTTTATTAATCTGGAGCAGTGCTAAGGCCCCAACACAACCAAGAACCATCACAGTGTGAGTGTGAATTCAATCTCTGCCAAAGCAGGCCCTAATCAAAGGAGTCTGGGCATTTCTCTGAGGACATTTTAGACTTGGAAGAAACATACAGGGTCCAATGTCTAAGCTTATTTCAGCAGGATTTTCCACACCGTGGCTTTCTGTGTGGGCATGTGTTCACACATATCTATTCCCAAATGGAGTATTCACAGCCCTAAACAGCCCTAAGTACCAACTCTAGTGACTTCAGTCTGCAAGTGTTTTTATTTATTTACAGGCTGGCATACGGTAGCAACACACACACACATGCACACACAGGCAGTAAAACCTCAAGAGAAACGTCCATATTAACATGCATGGAAATGGAAATCCACATGAAAAAAATTGAACACATATACAGACACACACACAAACATGCCTACAGCAAATACTTTTACATTGCATACCTACCCATTAACAGGCACCATACATGAAAGAAAATCAAAAACAAACATGACACACATACAGACATACAAGCCAACCCGTGTGTTTTGCTAAATGCACTTGCATATAAAGGGGGGCAGACGAGGAGCAGAGGGGAAGCATGTAGGATCCAAGTAGAGATTTCGCCGAAGACCGGGGAGCTAAGGTGCATTCACTGATTCGATTTCTTCCATCGTTGACCGATGTTGCAAAGTATATCAGCGAGAACTTGTCGCAACGACGTGGGTGGTATTAAAGACAGGGCATTTACAGACCCTTGCAATGAGCATCAACAGGGATAAGCAGCCAGTGTTGCCAGATTGGGCGGGTGCCCGGCCAATTGGGCTACTTGGGATAAGCGTCTGTGGGTAAAAACGGGAAGAATTGGCCATTTGGCGGTTTTTTTCAGCCGTTTTGGGACCATAGAAGTCAATATAATTTGTTGATTTTGGGCGGAATTTAGCGCATTTTGGAAGTTTTTGAGAAGCTTTTGGGCGGTATTTGGTCAGACAAATCTGGCAACTCTGTAAGCAGCTCTGCAGAAGTGGCGAGGCCCATCTGCTGTTGCATTGATCCCCCGATAGTTTGACATCATGACACACGCCACATCGTCGTGGCAAGATGATTGAAATTTGGTAAGTCGGGGAAGATTTCTAACCATCATGCAACCTTTTCATTCAAAATGCAATGCTGTCTCGTCTTCATGCACATGTTGCAAGGAGGTGTGGTGAGGGATGGAGTGGTGGCAGAGAGGAATGCGCAGGAGCCATCTACGTACGTATGTTGTTCTCTCCTCAACGACAGATAGAGGGATCCATGTGGGCAGACTGCCAGGGCTGGACTGGCAATCTGTCATAGCGGACGTTTCCCAGTGGGCCCTGCACCGTCGTGGGCCCCTATTTTCAGAAATGTAAAAAAAGGGGGCTTATAAGGGTGTGGTAACTCACCGGTGAGTCAGTTCTGCGCCGCTAATTATGAGGGGAGGGGGGGCCCTTTAAGCCAAAAGTGCCCAGGCCCTATTTCTCCCCCATTGCAGCCCTGCATACTGCTCCTCCACATTTTCACACTCCATGGGGCACCTAAGTCACGCCCTTCTACTTCCGATCCGTGGGGCTGGAGCTTTCAAAATTTATTATTAGTTAATGGAGCGAGTCAAGCTAAATCCTCATCCCGTTTGGCATGTGCTCCGGATTTCACATATGATGACAGTGAATTTGAAAGGTTTGGATTTGCGTCGTAAGACCACTCATTTTCGACATGCAAGAAACGTTATTTTAGCTTTTGTGCAAAACTGTGTTAGAGACTACACGTGCGCCTCGCATATCTGACGTGAACCGAAGCACAGCCAACCCTACCGCTGCACCGCGGCTTAAGTGGCTGCACGTCGGACATGCGACGTCTGCTGTGTAGTCCAAATAATTACATATTTTTGCACACACACAACTCAAAAGTCATTTGCCAAGTGAAGTCGCCAAGCACACCATTGGTTATCATTAATTCTGAGGTACAGCATATGTGTGATCGACGGGGAAATGCGAGGTGGATCGGAAAATAGCTTTGATCAGTCCATTACAGCCCAGTCAAAACTGTTTGCGTTCCCAGCTCCATGAGCCGCCCGGAAGGGGTGGAGACTTAGGTCCCCCATTGACCTCACTAATCCGGAGCAGTGCTAAGGCTACAACACAACCAAGAACCATCACAGTGGGAGTGTGAATTCAATATCTGCCAAAGCAGGCCCTAATCAAAGGATGGGCATTTCTCTGAGGACATTTTAGACTTGGAAGAAAGCAAAGAAAACATACAGGGTCCATTGTGCTCATTTCAGCAGGATTTTCCAAACCGTGGCTTTGTGTGAAGGCATGTGTTCATCTATTCCCAAATGGAGTATTCACTGCAATAGACAGCCCTAAGAGACTAACAACTCTAGTGACTTAAGTCTGCCAGTGTTATTATTTATTTGTTTGATACAGGCTGGCATACGGTAGGAACACACACACACACACACACACACACACACACACACACACACACACACACACACACACACACACACACACACACACACACACACACACACATGCACAGGCAGTAAAACTTCAAGAGAAGTGTCCATATTAACATGCATGGAAATGTAAATCCACATGAAAAAATTAAACACATAGGCCTATGCAGACACACACACATACATGCCAACAGCAAATACATTTACATTACATTACAAACCTACCCATTGACATGCACGACACATGAAAGAAACATCAAAAACAAATATGACATACATACGCAGACATACAGTACAAGCCAACAGTGTGCATTACGCTAACATATGTAAATGCACTTGCATATAAAGCAAATCAAAAAGAAAGAAAGCAGCAAAATAATACATGTGTGAAGTCAGCAGCAGGAAACATACAAAAGAACAGAACCCCCTGAAGTGAAATAGACACAAACCTCACTCTTCTATTCCAAAGAGAGAGAGAGAGAGAGAGAGAGAGAGAGAGAGAGAGAGAGAGAGAGAGAGAGAGAGAGAGAGAGAGAGAGAGAGAGAGAGAGAGAGAGAGAGAGAGAGCTCCAACACTATTCTCTCTGGAATCAATACAGTAACTCCATTTAAATAAAAGAAACGCTGACTGTCTCCTTGGCACTGAAAACAGAGAGAAACGTCTCAGTGTTGAGGAAAACCACACTTCAATTAATGATCCATGTTGCTGCAAAGAGGCTGCGTTTGGTAGAGTCTGTGTTATGGAAGATTGCCTTTTAGGTGATGAAAAGATAAAATTGAGGCATGCTCCACTGGGAATCCACAGTGTGTGCGTGCGTGCGTGCGTGCAAGCATGCCGCAGATAAATCCTTAGGGGCCAAGATGGCACTATGGGGGACAGTGTGACTAGTTCCACTACATTAGCCAAACCCATAGACTCACAGCAAAGCACTTCTCTTACAGGAAGACAAACACTTGACTTTGCCCATGCTTGAGAGCAGGGTGATGAGGCTCTGGTATCTTACAGGTATGATATGTCTAGTGTACACTAGGTCCATGGTGTCAGAAGCAACATAGTCTCTGTCAAAGATAAGTTGATTAAAGCTGTTTTATTGGTGGCAAAGACACAGCTAAACACTCTTTTGCATGCTGGATAAAAAATAAATTATCAGCTTTACGGGGCACCTATGTCACGCCCTTCTACTTCTGGTCCATTGGGCGTTACTTCACAACATTTAGAATGGGAGTGAATGGAGAGAGTCAAGCTAAATCCTGATTCCGTTTTTCATGTGCTCTGGATTTCACATATGATAGCAGTGAATTTTAAAGGTTTCAATTTCCCGTTGTAAGACCTTGCATTTTTGGGAGGCAACATGCACCTCACATATTCAGTGTGAACTAAGACTGAAGTTGCAGCATCAGATATGCAACTTCTGTTGTGTAGTCCAAATAATTACATATTTTGGCACGCACACAACTCACAAATTGCTTGACAAGTGAAGCTGACAATCACAGCATTGGTTATCATTAATTTTCAGGTAGCCTACAGCATACTGGATTGGAAAATAGGTTTGATCAGTCCATTACAGCCCAGTCAAATTTTTGTTAACGTTCTAAGCCCCAAGAGCTGCAAGGAAGGGGCGGAAACTTAAGTACTCCATTTTGCCTGTCAAACTCTTGCAAAATCAATTTCAGGTGGATTTTAGTCGGTACTGAAATGTTTCTGATGAGCAAAATTACACATTTACAAAGTTTACCCCTGGGAGAAGAAAGGAAATTAGGCAACACAAAACAAGATGCTTGTTGTCAAAGCTTTGGCTGAGATTGTGCACTGAGATGGACGTCAGCCATGTCATGTTTTGCAACAAACAGATGGGCTGCCAATGGAATATCCCTTCTCAACAAAAAAGGAGAATCCAGGCAACTCCAAGTAGATGAATGAGGAAGTGAATTAAAAAGCCTTTATTTTGATTAACTCATGGCTAAAGCATGATTAAAAGGCTTAAGCAAGATCACCTCGGGTGATTCCCAATTCTAATGGTGTATTTATGTTCGCACAAATAGTTTCTCAAACGGCTTTTTGTGCGCCCAATGTTAAAAAGCCCTCCAGACATGGGCAAGTTAGGCAATAGATAATGAAGGTCGTGTTGCAACTGATGAAGTCCTTCTGTTTGTATGTTCTGTTTGTTAGAGGTGTGTTCTCTTACTTGCAATGCAATTTCCCATTGGAAACCTACGGTAGTAAGTTGTAAAGTGGTTTGCAACAATGCTTTCGAGAAATGGGGTCCAGGCCGGTGTGTTTGTGTGTTCAAGTAAGTAGAGTACCATTATGCATTTTCAAAGCCGGAATCAGTGCTGCAAGTCTTACCAACCAACACCAACAGAATGAATCATTCTTAGTATTCCATAGTTCCATGCGGGGTCATCCCCGGGTCCTATGTTCCCCTCTGCCGGGGAACATAGGACCCTTTTTTCAAAAAAGGGTTCTATGTTCCCCACTGCTTCCAAGTAGACTGCTGCCACATGGCAAAGTGCAGGTTGCTGTTGTAACAGGTTAGGTTTAGGGATAGTTTTGGTCAGGGCACAAAGTGAAAACTCAGAAACATTGTATTACGACAGGTTAGGTTTAGGGATGGTTTTGGGAAGGGCACAATGTGAAAACTTGGAAACATACAATGTGGGGAACTTAGGACCCTTTTTTTTCAAAAAAGGGTTCTATGTTCCTCGCTGCTTCCAAGTAGACTGCTGCCACATGGCAGAGTGCAGGTTGCTGTTGCAACTGACAGGTTAGGTTTAGGGATAGTTTTGGTTAGGCCACAAATGTACATATCAGTAACATTGCATTTCTGACAGGTTAGGTTAAGGGATATTTTTGGGAAGGGCACAATTTGAAAACTTGGAAACATACATTGCGGGTGTAGTAGATAGGCCTGGGCAATTCACCCCGGCAAAAAAATCTTCGATTCTTTCATTAAAAACTCAATTCACGATTCACGATTCACGATTCGATTCAATGCCCCCCCCCCCCCAAAAAAAAACAAACAAACAAAAAAAAACAATAGAAATAGAAAACACTCTTGTGGCCAGTATGTGGTTGTGTGTGTGTGTGTGAGAGAGAGAGAGGGGGGGGGAGGCTATGTGTGTGGAGGCGCCTCTGGTGTGTGTGTGTGTGTCTGTGTGTGTGTGTGTGTGTGTGTGTGTGTGTGTGTGTGTGTGTGTGTGTGTGTGTTTGTGTGTGTGTGTGTGTGTGTGTGTGAACCCTATAAGAAATACTTCAGAGGTTTGGTTTGATATGCACACTGCTGAGGGCAGAAGACCCAAATTCACTTGTGCAGACAAATGTGATGCGATCTGGGAAAACCCGTCGGATGTCGCGCTGGCTGTTTCTCAGGAAACAGCGAAAATAGGTCGAGAACCAATGTTTTCCTGAAATCGGTTTCTCATTAAATTATTGTTGTTTAACATCTTGTCTATCATCTCTGAAAATATTTGGTCTGAAATCGCTGTTTTAATGTGTTAAAATAAAGATTGAAATGGCCCGATGTGTGGTGAGAAGGGAGGCAGCCGTGAGCAGTCTACCTGCGCAGCCAACGTGCTGACTACGCTTGTAGCGCAGGGGCGCGCGAGGTTGAGGGAAAAACATCAGAGCTTGTAGACTGAAGGCTCAGAATTTACACATGTGTAGGCCTATTCACTGACTCATTGTCAGCGCATCTGAACAATTGAAAACGCCTTCTGTCTCAATGAAGCAGAGTTTTCCCTCAAGTTATAGGTCCAAAAAAAGAAGGAACAGTGAATACAAACAGGCGACACCTCTCCGTGGATCGGAGGCCGTCGAGCCCTGTGCTTATCAACTCCAGTCTCATGTGCCTCTTGCAGTTTATCACTACAACTGCGATTAGGCTACTAAACGGCACTGGAATGTAAATTTCATTTTTTGATTGGATAGCTCACATGCAAACCTTAAACTAAAGCGCCCGTGTGATTTATCTATTAGGAAAAGTTTAATTTACTGCGCTGTGTCCTACTTGTTGTCATAATAAACGGTGCTGAATTGAAAGATGTAGATGTGGTCAAGACAGGGCTTGTTAGGTTTCTGTAATTTAAAGAAGCCTCATAGGATCATCTCAGATATGGAAGATTAAAATGCTTTTATTTAGAACCGTGCCCAATGAATGTGTTCAGTTAACAAGTCTTCAGCAGTGCGTTTCCAGAGACAGTCTGAGATACTCGGTGACGTTCATGTCAGTCATTTACCGCGACGCACCGGACAGTAGGCTATAGAAGAGCGCGATGAAAAACGTTTCTCCTCTCTATTTTTTGTGCTGCCTGCTGCAGAGGGTCAAAAGTGGTCTTGTAGGCATAGGCTACTATTCCGAGGCAGCGCATATCGAAAAGATTCATTCTTTTGCCGCGGTGGTATCTTTGTCATAATACGCTGTGCTGAATTGAGTGTCGTGAATTTGGCCATAACTGGCTCCCTAACACTGTAGAAGCGTCACTGGATCATCTCACGTGTTGAAAAAAATATATAGGCTACCTATGCATTTATGTCTTGCCTAACTAATGAGTTCAGTAAAGACATCTTCAACAGTCAATTTTCAAAGTCAAACTGAGATGCACCGGTGACTTTCACCCCAGTCTTTCAAATCACCTCAAGTCCTTTCATGCGATGCGCGAGCTAGTGAAGAAGATAAGCGCGGAGAAAACCTTTTCTCTTCTGTTATGTCTGTGCTGCCTGCGGCAGAGGGTAAAAAACAAAGCGGTCTTCACCGCCCTGTGTAGCCTACTACAAGTAGCCTATTCCGAGGCATGATGTATGTTTGCTTTTTTGCGTCCAGCTGGTGTTTTGGAATCGCGCAAAACCATGTTTTACCTCCGAGCAGAGAGCTCATTGCACTTTTCCGAGACACCTGAAAAGCTTTTGCTGATATTTTCGCTTTATACCCTAAACAGTGAAATGGCTGGTCCGACTCCAATAGGCCTACACGTCATTCGTTTCTTTACCCGATGGAATGCTTTAGGAACCTATTTAAAAATGGCAAAAGTTGGGCAGTAAATTACGAATAGGCTACATGACTACTAACTGGACAGAGGACCCAGTGAAGCATTCCCTTTTCTCTTTTTTGAGGCTACATGACTATACATGACGAATCAATGAATAGACAATTTAATTTGAAATTATTCTATACACACAGGCCAGTAGGCTATGTAGCCAATAGACGACCCACAGTTAGCCAGCATTTTGGGTGTCTCTGGGAGACCAAACAAAAAACAAAAAAACAGGCCTATAGTGAAAAGTAATGAAATTACATTCGTTAGCCAGCAGTTTGGGGTCTGGGAGACAAAAAAAAACATGGAAGACCCCATAGGCCTATAGTGAAAAGTAATGAAATTACATTCATTCAGTCGATTTGAAATTAACAGGCATGTGGTAGGTAGTGTTTGATGAGTAGCCTTCTGTTATTTACTATAATAATAATAATAATAATAATAATAATAATAATAATAATAATAATAATAATAATAATAATCTGAATATCAAAACCAAGTGCAATGTGCTAGTCCTACTCTTGGTGTGTTGCATCAAACAATATTTTTTTTTCCAGTGTTTTGTTGTCCTCATGGTAGTGCCATTGGATTACAAATTTACTGAAGATAAATAAATGAGATTAACGCATTTTTTAAACGTTGCTTCCATTCAGGTATTGCTTCTGGGACTTATTTTCTGAGTAGTGATAATTAGTGATGGGGAACTTGAAGCGAGGCTTCGAAGCCTGCTTCGAGCAAAAGTGGGCGTAACATATGAAGCCTTGCTTCGAGGCTTGTGTCGGCAACGTAAAAACCACGTGACAATGCCAGATGAGGCTTCACATTTTGCGAGGCGTGTGGAGGTTTCATTGCGCGCCGCTACCCAAACGAGCTTTCTGCGCCTCGGAGCACTTCTCAAGTTTTCAAGATTTGTTGTGTGTGTTGAGACTGGATATGTAGGCTAGAGACTTTGATTTGGTTCCACTCTGCAATAAATTCAGCTCATGCCGTAGATTGGCCCAAATGTCAAAATGATCTATGCACCTCCAGTTCATTTTTGAAGTAGTTTTTCAAAGTGAGACGCTTCCGAAGACGAGGTGGGAAATTGTTTTAGTTCTACCGCTAAGCAACCATAAACGAGACAGCAGTTCTGTCAGCAATCATTAATACTAAACTAGGCCTACAGCTAAATAAGAGAGCAGACCTATTTTATTTATTATAGGTTTTGTGCTGGTTTTAACAGTCTTTACCAGTTGATTCATGTTGACTACAAAAAGGAAACTCAGCTGGATTGAACAGAGTCAAGCGGCTAGCGCAGTGGTTAAAGTGTCCGACCTGGGTTCTCAAGATCATCATATCAAATCCCTGAGTAGCGACATGATGATGATAATCCAACTAGTTCTTGATTTCGCAGGGTAGCTTTCTAATGAACTTGACCAAGTAGACCTTGACATCATCTGCCAGATCGGCCTAGTGGTGAAGGCGACAGAGTGCTACCTTAACAATTGTGAGTTCGAATATAAGAGATAACTGATATTTGTTGGTACCACTTGAATTACATTTAATTCATATAATGTGAATTATAGTAGGCTAATATTTCTTTCTGGTTATTTTAATTGGCTGCTTATTGTGTTGCGTTTATGGCCGATCACTCCCAGTTGTGCGCCGACCTCCACACAATGATGCTCTCTCACTTCCAAGATAACACAGGGTCAGCGTTAACCTTGATTTTAGTGTCCCACAATCACAAGTAATTAATTCCATACACACACACACCATCACATTTATTGAAACAGAACGGATACAAATAAGACGCGAGAAAAAAAAGTTAAAATTAAATCCAATGCCTGCGGTGCCAATTCATTGCACACCAGATGGCGCCAGTGAGAACTGAGGCTTCGAGAAAGGCTTCGAAAGCTCGAACCTTTTTGCATGAAAGCCTCATTGGTTCAGGAAGCCTCATTTCGCCATCACTAGTGATAATCATCAGTGATTGAAAGAGCAGTAATTATGCCTAGTGAAACTTCAAGATTAGGCCTTTTTGAAACCCTGAACTACAAGTGCGTTAAATACATAACATTTTGTTAATGCATGCTATACCAAGTTCAAGGTAAATAATTGACTTTAGGCAATTTGAGAGACCCATGTAATTGCAAATCACTCCATTGGACATATCCCTTACTCTAACTAATCCAATTATGGTGTGGGACTGGGGGCGGAGCCTAGTTCTATGATGAGCTACTTCAGTTAGGGTGATGGTTAGGGGGGTGGGGCTGTGCTATGGTCATGGATGAGAGCAAAATTCAACTAGAGACAATACAGAAGGAGGAGACTAATCTTTAAGAGGTACCTTGACCAAAAAACTGTCCTGCCCGTATCTCCCACCATCAGTGAGGCATCCGGAGCATCGTATGAGGACGCTACACTGCTGCTGAATTTATAATTGATCCAGATTCTAGATAGCTATCTGGCAAAGGAAAGCTAAGTTCTTACAGTAAGAGCTAAGTTCTTACATTTGAAAACATTAGGTCAATGCTATATTACAGACATACAAAGAAATCAATTATTGCAAGGTGGAAGACCAGGAACATTACATTGTGTTGATGTGGATTACAACTATTCTTACAAACTAATGAACGAAAGATGATAATGATAATCAAGCACTGAATGAAAAGCTAACTATAATAATGTCTCCATTGGGGATTAGAGTGTCCCAATTACTTAGAATGGCTCAATTATGCAGTATCCCAATAACTATAATATTATTAATAATAATTACTATGATCATAATAATTATCCATAATAATGTGCTATCCATGCTGTGTTGAAACAAGGATTTTTGTTTGTTTGTTTCCTTAGTTGTTTCTTTCACTCAAACTCAAAATTAAACAAATTACGTAAATAAATCAAAGAAAAAATAGTTGCAATACCTACTCTGGCCACAATCCTCCATACTCAACCTCACATTTTCCTAAGTTGCAATACCTACTCTGGCCACAAGTGCCTTGCATAGTTGCAATACCTTCTCTGGCCACAACCGCCTTGCATAGTTGCAATACCTCCTCTGGCCAAAATCTCCATACCTAACCTTAAGAGTGTTTTTTCTCAGAATTCCTCCAAACGACTAAGTTGACTTTGGGTAAGTATAACATTTGATAGAGACAAGATATGAAAATAACGAAAACACCTTTGGAAAGAGCTTGAAATTGACTTTCAAATGGTAACGATATCTCAAAAATGTAAAATCCCACCATGTGAAGGGTTTTCCCAGATCGCATCACAAATGCAAACACAGAATTATTCAGAATTCAAATTTTTTATTTCAAGTACACATCAACAAAGACGTACGACCCCAATTCTCAGGTGCCGACACAACATAGTCATGCAAACTACACAACAGGGCACTGGAAATATTTCACTATTTGAAATGTATATACTCATAAATTTTTAAAAAATGCAAGACCCCATTTCACTTGTGCACAGACAGTCAAAAACATCTGAAAAATTGACTGTTGCAAACTAAGAAATACCAGGAGGCAACATAAGAGCAGCATAAAGAATTGAAACAACCACATGGGGTCACTTATGGAGTTGCTTAAGCACAATCCCTGATGGCATTCAAACTCCAACCTCTATATCTCTAATCCAGCACCATTACCATTGAGCCAAGCAGCTGGCTGTCATAAACATTCCAGCAAGACAATATCAGATTGCATTGAAGAGCTGAACAATAGACTTCTAGAACTGTAGTTGCAGGTGCTCGTTAAGAATAGAATCTTGAGAGAAAGTGACAGTTGAGATGGAACCCTATATTGGCTGTTCTGATTGACTGTATGGCAGTTAGTATGGTGCTCTAAGGCAGAGGGCAGAATCAAAAACAGTTTCTAGGTCTTTAGCTTGCTGTTGTTAAAAAGAATTGGCACATGCCCTGTACACAGATTGAAGTCATAAATGTGATCTTTCTAACAGTCTTTGAATTAAGTTTATAGGTTAAACGGTTCAGTCACAAATGGACCTCTTGTGGAACATGTGCTGACCTCTTCAGAAAGGCACTTCAAGAGTCAATGGGAAAAGCCATTGGGCCAGCCCTGCCATTTTTACACACCTGCCATTTAAAAAGTAATGGGAGTTGGGACATGAAACTTTCACAGTTTGGAGTAATCTCATAGAGCTCGCTAACGTGTCAACTAAACTTCTAGGTGAAAGTGCTGGTGTTTTATGAGCAAAAAAAGCTTCCTGCACTCTGATCCCTAGAGGGCTGGAATGCCTGGCACGAAGGTTCTACCATTGTTTTCAATGGGGACCCAAACTTGCACAAAATCGGAAAAACGAGAAGAGACACGGACACGCTATATCAGTACAAATGATCTCCAAGCCGAGCCGGTCGTTTTAGTGTTTGAACTGTGTCTCTATCTCGAAAGGCCTAGGAGGAGATCCATTTTCTATTTTTACTGCCCTGCACAAGAGAAGCAACAAAGCAAGCATAAACGTACAGTACTTAGAGATTACTAGAATCGGGCCTTGCTCTGCAAGCCCGCTTAAAAATCCAAAGGAGTGTGTGAACTTTTTTCCACAACCATGTGATTGACACCATCACTGCTAATATGGGTCCATTCTTAATTCATTTTCCTTTGGTGGATTTTCTTGCAGATTCCATGTTGGCTTGTGTTGAACTAACTTGTGTATACCAGAATCTAGGTTGAGAGTAGAATCTGGTACACTTAAGGCAGGCACTTACACTAAGTATTTTTAAAGTGCAGCCAGCCAGGGCTGGGCTGGGGGAGAAATAGGGCCCAGGCACTTTTGGCGTAAAGGGCTTTTTGGCTTTTTTTTTTTTTTTTTTTTTTTTACATTCATGAAAATAGGGCCCAGTCCAGCTCTTCAACTCTCATAAATTCAAAGAGGGCTCACTCTGAGCCCCGAAGACTCACTACTGTCCTGTAATTTCAGCACACTTACAGTGAGTATTCTTTAAGTGCAGACGAGTGAAGGGTCTCTAACAGGATGGCAAGATGGACCTTGTTAAGACAAGCCTCTACGTGTCAAGTGCTGTTGTAGTGGGATGCAGGCATGACACAGAGGCACCACTATGGTCAGCAGAGAGCCCTTTTAGAAATCAAAGGTGGCAGAAAGCAGCTGCCATGTGAATGTAACGGAGGCCAACTAGCAGAGTGTGTCATGGAACATTAGTAAACCTCCCTCCCGTTACCATCAGGCTATCGGACCGGGCCTTTAGCTCAGCGTGCTCGTACTGCGCCCCCCATTGCCGAACCGATGAAGTTGACGAGGTGGCAGGTTTGTGGCTCTGAGGGGGACCAACTGTGCAGGAACACCTCCGTCTCAGTGGTGCCGTGACCCGGATGGAAGTGAGTTTTAGGGGGGAGAGTGTAAAGGGCAGATTATAGTTCAGCAACGGCGCCTGTTGGTCGCTAACCACTGTTGATGTTATAGATCTGCGCACGAGGTCTCATGTCGTTAGCTACATTTGGCTACATAGCTACAAGGCTACAGTACAGTAGTCAGACTGCAGGCATTGTGCCGCGAGTGCTAAACTGATGTATCGTTTGTTTGTTACTTACTAATTCAGTCATTGTAGCTTCATTTATTAACACAGACTAGAAAGAAAGCGTTTGTATTCCACAGAATATTGACAGTTTGGCTCTCGTAAACTACCGGAGAACTGTGCCGCCACGAGAACGAGGAAGTAGCGAGACGACCAATCACAGCGCCTTTTCTCTGCGACCTTCGCAACCGTCTGTCGCGTAGTCAGGATTTTTTTGAGGCGCGCGACGACGGTTGCAGAGCCTCTGCGCGGGGGGTGTGGTCGCGCACAGACGGTTGCACAGGCTCTGCAACCGTCAGCGCCAATAAGTATAAATTGGCCTTAACAGAGGACAACTAGCAGAGTGTGGCGTGGAATGTTAGTAAACCTCCTTCCCGAAGCCTCAATACAGAGCGGTAGCGTTGGACTATTGGACTGGCCCTTTAGCTCAGCGCACTCATACTGTGACGTCCATCGCCGAACTGATGAAGTTGACGAGGCGGCAAGTTCGCGGCCCCGAGGGGGACGAACTGTGCAGGAACACCTCCGTCACATGAAGACTGGTAGCCATTGTGATGTTGAAGCAACTTCATTTCTCTTGCAAAAGTGACATGGTAAATAGACGAGGACGAGATGGAACAATAAGACGGAGAAAGAGAAAGATAGACACAACAAAACAGACAAAGTTACAGGCATGGTGTGGAAGTCAATATTGCTTATATGACAGCCACACGCATTGCGCATTGCTGAATTGAACAGAAAATTGAGCTGTGTGCGCATCTGTGTTTGCTCAACTGTGTGTGCATGTGTGTGCGCGCGCGTGTGTGTGTGTGTGTGTGTATACACGCGGCTGTCTACATGTGTGGCTCAGGAATAGCGTGTGTGTGTTTTCTTTTGTGAGAATAGCAAGATAAGAGAAATAAATGGAAGTGGGGTGGAAAACTAAAGCTAGAGGGCTGGGAAGCCTCACGTCATTAAGACTTGTGATATGTGAGAAGTGTGTGTTTCCTTATGATCTTGTAGCCTGCCCTGCCTCTAACAAGCAAGAGGAGGGGAAAAAACAACTCTGCCCACTGCCTCTGTGTGCGTACGGAGCCCTTATAATGACGTGTGAGTAAAAAAAAACAACAAGGGTTTCTCGTGCACACAACTCTCTGGTGCCCAGTTTCTGGTGCGCATGCAAAAGTTTCTGGTGGGCAGGCACAAGAAAGCTTATGGTGCCCATTCGACAGTGTCTGATGCACATGTGAACGTTTCTGGTGCGAACGTGATACAATTCGTTTTTTTTTTTAACTCTCACACGTCATTTTTAGGGCTCTGTAGTGTGCTTGTATGCATGTGACGTGTGCAGAGAAGGGTATTGAATAAAAGAGAAGTGTAATCCATAATTGGTTTTCTCTTACAGTAGTTCTTGGTGTTAATGAGGAGCACTGTGCACAAACAAATGCAATGCTCTTAGAAAGGCCCTTTTGAAACCCACTTCTCCAAGCCCTCCAGAGCAGAGAAGAAACTGGTGGAACAGTGAGCTAGCTAGTGAGTCAGTGAACGGCACATCCCTTGTGCAAGTCTCACTCATTCATTCCAGGAGAAAACCGTGTGACGCACTTCTACTGCATACGGCTCTGTGCCACTGTGTCGCAGTGTGTGGGAAGTGTGTAATAAGCTTCTGTGTCTTCACAGGTCAATGCACTGGAGTCATCATCAATGATGTCGACGGCATTATAATTACCGGCCTGAGGCTCACCGCGGCATTACCATGATCACAAACAAATTTACTTAGATGGTGTCAAGCATGTGTGGTGGTAAACAAGTGAGTTTTACCAAAAAAAAGTGTATCCTCTCAATAGCCAAACATGGTAGTGGGACTGACATGGTTTGGGGATGCATGGATGCTGTCAACATTGGCAATCTGAAATACACCTAAAAGAAACATGCATGTCAACATGCACTGTGACTACTGAAGAAGATAATGATATTCTCCATAGGATTGCATTCAAATATATTTAAGTCAGGTGCACACTCAAAATGTAAAAGTTCAATGCAAAGAAAAGTTGAAACGCACACTGATGACCTCCCTTTTAATACCTTTTCATTTCGAGAGGATTCGAGCCAACACAGCCCCTTCTCTACCGGATTTTAATCTGGGGTGTACTCACTTTTTTGAGTACATGTTCAAACATTAATGGCTGTATTTTGATTTTTTCTGAGTTAACAAGAAATTCAAGCGGTTAAATATGTTGTTAAAAGGTCACTAATCATTGTGTCAAAGTGAAATTTCTGTAATGCTTTCCTATAAAAAGATATACTCACAAATCTGCAAAAAAAAGGCGGGGAAAAAAAACACGAAGCACTCATTGAGGAAAACATTGCTTCAGTCTCAGAGCATGCACACAGAAAACAATGTGCACAAGGACAAGACCAGACAGCAATTCTAAAGAGATTTTCCACAGAGAAAGAACGTCACGCATGCATTTGCACATGCATACAGAGTAGACACACAGAAACACAAGCACGTGTACACGAATGCGCACACACACAGAGAGACACACACACACGTGTGCACGCGCGCGCACGCTCACACACACACACACACACACACACACACACACACACACACACACGCACACACACACACACACACACACACACACACAAAGAGCTGTAGGCCATTTATTTGCAGACACAGCCCATAGGTTTGATTGAGTGCCTCATGCTTCTCTCGCTTCTGCTGTTCTGTTCTGCTGATTGACATCCACATAATCAACACTGCAGCTCAGACTGCTGCCTGCACAGAATACATACAGCAAGGCAGGCTACACGCACGCACACGCACACACACACACACACACACACACACACACACACACACACACACACACACACACACACACACACCACGAATATGCCAGTATACAGCCCAGTGTAAATCACATACAGAATATTCTCACGCACATGTCCTCAAGCTCACATTTTCTTATTCTCTCACACAGAAATAACACTAAGACCCAGACCCAGACCCAGACCCAGACCCAAGGCAAGGTAATGCATGGCAGACCCAGACCCAGACATACAAACACACAATACTTTGAGACTCATGCCAGTGGACCTCTTTGATATGGAGGGGAAAAAATCGAACACTTTCCCCTCAAGCATGTTGCGATTCCCTGAAAAGACTCTCCAATTGTTCACACTCTCGCTCTCCTCAGCCCTGACTCACCCCAACCCCCCTACCTCCAACTCGCCCACTCCCCCCCGGGCTGCTCAGAAAGCTTTGAGTATCTATGAATATATTCCTGTTGGTTAGCTGCCCAGGGCCGCTTGCACATGATTCTCCAAACAGTCTGGTGTTGATATCTCATCTCTGATCTCCAAACAGCTGCTAAATGGGCTGTGGTGCTGCTGCTGCCTCTCCATGTTGTGGGATGGGTGCCCCTCTTTCCAAGCCTCGCGCACCATCCTATGTACTTCTCAGACTTAATTCCATTTGGTCAGTCACCTCTCTCCGTGCCGCTTGTGCGACGTACCCCCAGCAGTCTGGTGTTGACATTTGAGCTCTGATGTCCAAACAGCAAATGGGCCCTGGTGCTGCTTCTCTGCTTCTGGTGCCCCTCCACCCCCAGCATGTTGGTGTTAGAGCTTTTCTTTCATGTTCTTTTCCATTTCTATTTGCTGTTGCTGTCTTCTTCAGACAGTGTCATGGCCCATAAACAATAAAAATCTTAGCAAAACTATTTTAATAACGCTATTCTAACGACACTATTAGTGCACAATCAGATAAGTGTCTGTACATATCGAGAATGATGCAGCTGCTACCCTACCGCTCACCTACTCCACTGAATATGAGTTGGGTTTCTAAGTTTACCAAACACAGCAAATACTGTGTATGCTTATTCAGCCTGTCAAAAGCAATAGGAAAATGACATGCTTTGGAGGAAAGGGACACTTGACAAGTTAATAGGCTGAATTCATCCAGTGGGTGTTTTGCAACAGCGGAGGAGGAAGAGAACTCGCACACTAAAGGTGCCGGTATGCTTGCTGTGAGCTGTAAATTACGCGCGTCACCGCGAGCAACCGGCATCACATGCTTGCTTCAAAAGCAGTTGACCAAGACGCAAAATACTGGCGGAAAAACTCAATGAGACGCTCTTAAAAGTTGCTGCCATTGTCGTTTTCATATCAAGCACACGCGTGGAACTGCGCAGTCTCGCGATCGCCCCCATCGAGTTTGAAGATAGCCTATTGCACCTGACGCACGCATTTGGCTGCCGTGTCCAACGCGCGCGAAATTGACATTAAATACACACGTTAACGCGTTCATGAACGAATCGTGCACGCACTCGCGTATCTTGCAGCAAGCATACCGGCACCTCAAGACTTGCCGATGCAGGAAAGGTGTTTAATCCATCAACTTAAACAAAAATAGAATAAAATGCTACCAAGTGGGGGTGCATTACAAACGTGTTGGTCCTCAGACCTTTATCAGATCTTCATCATCAGAGCAAGATGATGGAGACTTTCCTCCCCTCTCATGCTTTCCCCCGCTCTCTTGACTTTCTATAGTCCCTCATACAGGATGCAAAGAAATACATGCACAAACACACACCCACACCCACACACACACACCGAAACAGTCTTCAGATCAAGGTGGCAGGAGGGGAAGGATAAGGTCAAGTTAGTTAGGGGGTGAAAGCAAAGATGGATGGTGTGTGTGTACTGTGCGTGTGCGTGCATGTGTGTGTGTAGCTGAGGAGGCTGAGGAGGCTGGATACTGCACTTACCTTTAATTAGTTTGCCCTTGTTAGACCTTGTTAGACGCCTTGTCGAAGAAACTCTGCATCCTCCATCCGCATCCTCCATCTGTGAACCACTATAAGAGAAACAAGAGATACAAACACTGAGTTTTAAAGATCTAGAGTGGTGGCTTCAACTTGGCAAACTGCCAGGCCTACCTGACCTTTCCATTAGGACTGCAACACCATTTTAAAACCAGGCCACTCTCACCTACAGATTGATGACCCCCTAGGTACCAATGATCCCAAATCACAAAATTATCACAACCTTACCATAAAGGTAAGGACCTTGAGGCAAGGACTAAACCGCACAGTTTGAGGACCTCTGAGTGGCATTATTCGCCATTACATTATACGACATTACATACCTGGTTTTAAAAATGGTGTTGCACTCATAATGGAAAGGTCAGGCAGGCCTGGCAGATTGCCAGGTTGAAGACGCCACTCTAGATCTTTCAAACTCAGACAAATCTCTGTGTCTGTATCTTTCATGATATTACGCGTAGCAGGTGTTTTCCTCTAAAGCAGCTAACAAGATGACATTATCAGCAACATTAAATGTACGGGGAAAACAACGATGCAAGGAAAGGGAAGGAGTTCGGGAGAATCAGAAAGTGCAAGAGAGAGCAAGGGGATAGGGAACAGTCTGTGGGCCTAGCTCTCCACAAGCTCCAGGCTTTATAGGCATCATGGCAGTCATGGGTAAGCGGTTAGGGCGTCAGAGTTGTAGCCCAAAGGTTGCCGGTTCGACTCCTGACCCGCCTGGTTGGTGGGGGGAGTAATTAACTAGTGCTCTCCCCCATCCTCCTCCATGACTGAGGTACCCTGAGCATGGTACCGTCCCGCTGCACTGCTCCCTTGGGTCGCCATTGAAGGCTGCCCCCTTGCACGGGTGTGGCATAAATGCAATGTTTCCCAATGGGTCTTTCAGTCTTTCAGTTCTGTGCTCCAGGCTTATTGACATTTCTGTCAGAACCATTTCAGTCAAGAAACACAAGAGAAGAATATAAATGAAATTTCTTTTATTTGGCGGTATAGCTCTGTTTGGAGGAACCCCCCTATTTCCATGAGCAGCATGGAAAAGCATTTAGTCAGGGCGCAGCAGCAGTTTAGGGAATTCTCACCCCAACAGGACAGGGCGAGAGATAACCCCCCATGAACAGAGCCAAGCGACGTGACAAGAGAACATGTCACATCATACACGACAAGGTGGAGCAGGGGAGGTGGTGGGTAGCAAAAACCGAGCAGCATTAGGAATGAATTAGATGAAGGGGAGGGCGGCAAGCTTCTTGACTACCATGGCCTGTCCAGAACTGACGCTAGTACTTTAATTTATATCCCCAACACCCTCACAGACCCTCCACCTGCACTGAATCTCCCTCAACCATGATGCCCTCTTCCGACAAGAGGGATGGGCTCGATCAGACTGAAAGGGAAGGGAGGCGTGCATGCGTGTGTGTGTGTGAAGTTGGATTTTGTCCAACCTGGTCTCTGGACAGTCATAATGAAGTTTGTGTGATGTTTTAGTTGTGGCTTGATGTGATCTCAGGACGACCATGCGAGCATGAGTGCACATAAGCACAAAATTACCATGAACACTGACCTAGCTGGCAGCTTGCACACACAAAGACACAGACACACAGAGACACAGAGACACAGACACACACACAAACGGGCACGCACACACACACACACACACACACACACACACACACACACACACACGTACACAAAAGCCTGTTTCACTCCATACCCGCTCAGCATATGGCATGCGAACATTAACGCCAGAAGAGGACAAGCTACCATCACCCTCCCTGGGTGATTGTGATTGGTCGAAGGGCCAAGAGGACACCTCCTGCCCATCTACGGGGCGTCAGGGAGAGGGCACTCACTGGCACATGGAATACATCTGGACACAATCCAGAAGCAGAGGAGAGTGTGAGAGAGAGAGAGAGAGAGAGAGAGAGAGAGAGAGAGAGAGAGAGAGAGAGAGAGAGAGAGAGAGAGAGAGAGAGAGAGAGAACGAGAACGAGAACGCAAAAGCAATGGGATGGAGTGCAGTCTGTGGGCCTGTCTCTTGGCGAGAGCCGAGGCTTAATGATATCCATAACCCCCTGACTTCTACTCCTACTCCGACCTTCCACCTCCACCAACTCCATTACCCACCCCAGAGCCTCCTACTGAGTAGAGAAATGGCTCCATCAGACTGGAGGGGAAGGGAGGAAAGGTGTGTGTGTGTGTGTGTGTGTGTGTGTGTGTGTGTGTGTGTGTGTGTGTGTGTGTGTGCGCGCGCGCATGCGTGTGCGTGTGTGTTAAGTTGGGCAGTTGTAATTAAGTGTGTGTGGTGTTTTAGCTATGGCCTTATTGTGATCTGAGGACGACCATGCGAGCGTGAGTGCACATAACTTCTAACTTATCATGAACACTAAAACACATTGTTTGCACATAAATGCACACACACACACACACGCACATGCACACACGCACACACACACGCACACACACACACACACGCACATGCACACAAACATATGCTTGTCTCACCCCATACCCCGTCAGAATTGCAAGCGAATATGAATGCCATAATAGGTTAGGCTATCAGGCTACTGTATCAGTCACACATGCATTGCATTATCTCACTCGGTTAACATAGGACTGGAATGCAGTCTACATAACACAAGGGACAAGACAAGGTTGGGAAGGGTTGTGCGCAGAGCATCTAAAATCACGGGCGCTCCCCTCCCCTCCCACTCCTCAATTTTCTCATCACAGGTTATCAGAAAGGCAAGGGAAATCATAGCCGATCCCTCACACCCAGCAAATTATCTTATTAACCTCCTCCCATCAGGTAAAAGATACAGAAGCTTGTACTTGTAAGAATGTGAGTACGTTTACATTAAGGTTAAAATTGTCTGGTTCGTACAAAACAGAAAACACACAAAACATTGCACATGTTATGGAAAAATGTCAAGACATTAAAAGCAAAAGTAACCTGAAATAGACATTTGTAGCAAGCGTGTGATGATGTGACAGAATACAGTGATTTGAGCAGAAGATTAAGCACACTTTGTGTTTGCACATCATTAGTTTCCTCATTACAGCCCATTATGGCACTTTACATGCTTCATACACCATTGCCTGGCGCACGCACGCATACAGTACACACACACGCGCACACGCACATACACACTATGTGTCTTCACACGCATGCTACAACAGATAGTACAAACACCAACAAAACGAGGAGTCTTCCCCTCGCCTCCAGGTAATATCAGCATTATGAGGAACAGAGTGGCCCACCATAGGGAGCAACAGGTGAGGAAGATGTTGGCAGTTAAAGGACAACTGTGGCCAACATAGACATGCAGTACATGTCTAATTCTCAACCTAATCGATGACTACCAGAGAAAATGTATCCTCATTTGTGAAGAAGGATGTGTTCTTCTGTGGTCATATGTTGCCTTCACGGGCTCGGGACCTCTCGAGACAGCTGACGACACTGCTCACATGACAACCGAGTTCTGGAGTTTGGCGCATGAACGCCACTGATCCCGGAACAATCGGGAATCATGCCTGTTTTGTTTTGGTCCTCTTTTCTTTTTTTCACCTCCACTTGAGCCTCCACATCCACAACATATAATTTTAGCTGAAGTAAGCTAAATTAAATTAAACAGTCAGAGACCAGCATTACTGACATATGTGCATCTGCAATTGAATGACATTAACTGGTGTTGTTGATAGTGATAGTGATAATGATATTTTAGCATTTATGATACTACTTGCCAGTTGCCATGTTGATGATGCGTGTGTTGTCACACAAAACATAAGCTCGGGAACTCTGAGATCACCCTCGATAATTATCGATCTGACATTGCATCACCAAATGTTCACTCCCTCTTTCCCAAGGTTTTAGGTTTTCTTGGGATTCTCGACTTTTTGAATGAGCCAGAAGACAAGGCTTACAAGCAGTGCTTAATTTGAGCCGGAATATGCCGGAACAGGATCCCCCACCTCGTAATTTTGACCCCCCTGTGTTCCGGGACTTATTTTAGTTGGTCCGGCACCTCCCGTGAATGAATAAAAAAAAATATATAGGCCTACTATAGCCTATTGTAACGGACTACCTCTGCCTCTTCAGGAGTGAGAGCGCAGCATTATCCCGTGTTCACTACATTTCCCATCTCACCGCGCAGCCTTTAAAATGGGTTTGAGACTGTCAGGATCGCAACAACCACGAGCCGAGTGAGCAAGCGAGAAAGGAACCATGAAGTGTGTGCGCCGAGAAGATCACCATTTCTGAAGCCAGACACTGATAGGCGCTGTTCCAAATTGAGACCAAGCGCGCAAGTCTGCAAACAAGAGTTTGCAAAAGTGCACTACTAAAAAAAGAAAAAAGATATTCGTTGTGTTGGTCAGTGGTTTTTAATTCATATTTGGAAAGGTAACGAAGGCTAAACCAACGGCATTCTTATTGCTGCCTGGCGCCCAACTCATAAGTCATAACCTTTAAAACATAAAAATAACCTACAGTCGGCTGCACCGTTACAATATGGTAGAGCTGAAGGCAAAGCGCACCGACTGAAAAAAAATGATCGACATCATATTTTGTCGTCGCAACGCACAGGCATGCAACAGTTAATCATAATTCGACATAGGATTTCCAATGAAAAAAAAACATCTCACAAACATAGTGTAGTGTATGAGAGTGTTTGTTTGAGTGAAAGGGAGAGGATTCAGAAGTGCTTTTGGAGACTGGTCTGCAAGCATGGAGGAGGCCAAGTTAATATTTGGCAACATTCCAATGAAGACGAAAGTCGCGACCTCCCCACTTATTTCAGTAGGAGAAGTCCAGCGTTTGCGTGGCTATTTTGGTGAGGGAAGCATAATTGGTAGCCTACTGCTTGTCCCATACATTTAAGAATCATAGCCTAATAGATCTACATTTCCGGAGTATTTGATTAAATGTAGGCTAAAAGTTGCCCCTCCCTGTTTGTTCATATGCGCGGATGAGATGGAAAGCCTGGCTGTGCCAAACATTGTTTAAACGTCTGTATCACATTTTGGTCGGCACACAAGGTTTTGGACATACACATTTCTAGTGGCACCTCGGAAACGTTTCATGCATTGATCAGCCATGTAGCAAAAAAGGCAGATACGGTGAGAGGATGAGATATTCCTCGGCTGGCGAGCGCTCCGCATAGTGTGCGCGCGTTTCCTTCCCTCCCAAGACCCGACAGTTGCTTACAAGTCAATTTGAGCACGAAAACAGCAAAGACAAGTTGATTTTTCATTCAAATAGGGCATACACGCTCCAAAGACAGTCAGTCACACACGCGAGCAGACAGTCAGTGTGAAAAGCCAAGTCTAGGGAAAATCGCCGACTTCGCTGCCGCTCGCTTACCATCAGTGCACGAGCCCTTGAAATAGTGAAGTGGCATATCCCAACAGCACATGCGGATTAGCCAAATTATATGCAAGAAAGTCGCCAACAAAGCGTGGATATAACGTTTAATAGGCATATGCCAACGTTGTGTGAATACGGGGAAAGGATAACAATTTGGAAGCCATGCACTGTCCTTTCCATAGGTAGTAGAAGACCGCTTCGGTTTCGTTTCACCTCATGAGGAAAGCATAATTTTCATGCACTGCATTTGCTGAAACTACTAAGCATAAAGTTAGCGATCATCACACTAAAAATAGCCTATTGGTTGTTGTCATTACAGCATTTAATAGGCTGGCTGTTGGCCATTGGATTGCCAACTGTCCCTTGTATTAAGAAACAAATGTATGGTTCCATAGGCCTATGAGCTGACATGGGACTCAATGTCGTTAAAATGCAGGGAATTGCATCTAAGACCACACCCCCCCCCCCCCCCCCCCCCCCGTTTTTATTCGTTTGCGTAATTGTAGCCTATGTAGTTCTTCTGTGCGTTCCGGGACCTCTGTCCAACTCATCATCGCTGTGATGTCATATGTGTTTTGCGTTCCGGTAACTTGTGATTTACAAATTAAGCACTGGTTATGAGCCATAATGATGTCATCATCAGTAAAGGGTGAGGTCAGCTTCTTGTTCAGAAGTCAACATCCCGTGAATGTCTCAGACAAACAATATCCCCAGGCTGCACCATGGCTTCTCAACTGGGATATTTTTGTTGTTTCGGTCAGCTGGAAACAGCCACTGGGACCCTAATAAGATGTCTCCTTGCCAGGAGTGATAAACCTTTTTCACAGCTCAAATCCAGACCACCAGACCTCACTCTGTTCAAAAAGTGGAACAGCAGCAATGGATGATCTCTCCCACAAAAGCCCCTCCAGTAATCCTCCATTTGAAGTCAGCATGGCTCTGAGCCCCTCACCAGGTAAACAATATGCCGAACACAGCTAAAATAAATTAAAATACCAGCTCAAAGGGACTGTATGTCACAGTTTAAAGGGTTTATGAAACGAAAAACAAAGTAAAGGAATTGGACCATTTCCAGGACAGATTCTGACAGTTCTAAGCCTTGTGAATAAAATGGGATATTGTCTGGGTGATATTTTGTCCTAAAAGTCATGTTAAAACGTTCCCAAAAAGTGTTATGTTCGTTTTTTTTGGTGACATGCAAATTTTATGCAAAAGATATGCGTGACATAAAAGGGGGGAGTTCACCTCATTCCACCTTGTTCAGATCAATGGCGGCTAGTACCAAACCAAAGCGCAGTGTCAAGCAGTGTGTTGCTGGAGGGCCGAACGGTGCCAGCTGCAAAAATGGCTACTTGACAGAAGGAATATCTTTGCACAAGTTCCTTTCTATGAACAATGATGGAACTGTGGCCAACTGTGGAGAAGGCTAAAACAAGGGCTCTGTGGATCCAATCCGTACTCAGGCACCGTTGTGGCAGTTTTTGTGATATGCACCGGATTCTCATCCGCCCTGTAACTGCTTGTTGGACAGACCGAGTAAAGTATAGGGTACAGTTGGGGTAGGCTAAATCAAATATGCCTGTGTAACAACAAGACTCTGATCTAATTCCAAAGTGTAGGCATAACATAAATGACAGCCCCAAAACATTTGCTGACCATATCGAAGATTGTGTAATCTCTGTTTATGTTGACATTCGCTTCCTGCCATACATTTGTCCCACATCGCTTGCCATAGCCTCGTACAAGCAGATGTACATGTGGATGAGAATTCCGGTGCATATCACAAAAGCTGCCACACCGGCGTGGTTTTGAAGCAAGCTCATGGTCACTGTTGTGCTCGGCACATTTCCACCCCTCGTGCTTCACCACAAATGTGGAGATCGCGGGCATGGTTGGACTGAAGAGAATGCTATTGTCTCAAGCAGTTCCAACAATTGACATCGCCGGCGTGCAGACTGAAACTGCCCCTGTAACTGCTCGTGCACTGCTTTGCTTTAGGCTACGTTTTACCTTGTCCATCTGCTTTGTATGTTGTTTTCAGGAAAGAGTAATGCACATTACATGCCAAACCGATGCAAATGCTCTTGGGATATGCACTTTTTGTTGATTGCCATTCAACTGGTCAATAAATTGGTTTTGGGATATCCGCGCTTCAGCCTCCGTGGTGCTCTCGGTCGAGGACAGCCAACTCACAGACTGGGCTACTGCTTAGCGAATAAACGGAGATGCATATAGCATAGGCCTACTTTTTTTCTCTCTTCTTCTTTTTTAGGATTTCGGGGCTGCTCCAACAGCCTATTACCTCCGTTTTTTCTCTAGTTGATAATATTTTTGCATGTACATGCATTTCAATCACACTATATCGCGCAATTGAATCAAAATGCCCCCCATTTGTCAACAAATACACACGCCATGTCATCTTTGGGTCATGGCAAAGCACCCTTAGCAACCGTAACCATAAAGAAAACAAACTGTCAGGCTAGGTCAACAATCGTCACTTCGCCTGTCAGACATGTCACTTTCTGCAGATGTATCAGTGCCTCTGAAATAGATTTGTGCTGCTGTTTTTTTTTTTCTCATGAGGTTGGATGTGTGGTTTTTCGACACGCTGATGTTTGTATCAGAATTTTGGTTCCTTTATAAGATGTGGGTCCATCAAATGTGTGTTGTTTTCTCAGATCGCCATACTAGCAAACCAGGGACTCTCCTCTTTGATGTCACAGCCCAGCTCATTAGTCACACCAAATTTCACAGAATTCACACTTTGAGTTGCCATTTTCACAATTTCCTCCAGGATGATTGGGTTCAAAGTCTCATCGATGCTATCAGAAAAAACAAGGCTTTAATGGGAATGACCGTTTGTTTTCGTTTCATAAACCCTTTAAGTGCACTAATCACCTATTCATGTTTATACAGCCATTATGAGAGAAACACAAAAGGTTAAAAAGACATTTTGTTAATATTTAATTTATTCATGTCAAATTTAAAGGGGGGGGTTCCTTATCTTGAAAATGTCAGAACCATCCACATTGAAAATGTTCAGTGTTCGGGTTGGAGAAGAAGAAAAAAACAGAAACCTGGGCATGTGGTAAAATGTAAAATGTGATGTCAGAAAAGTGGAATGCCACAAGCACTGTACATAATATATTTGTTTAAAAATAATATATGATCTGTCAGAATGTTTTGACATGCAGTATATGAGTTGATTGATGAGATGTTATTTATGTCCCATTGGAGAAAAGGCCTGCCACCTTGCGTAGGCCTAAATTCACGCCAGCACAGCAATTGTGTAAAGTAAATTACTGGAGGAGAGGGATGGCGGCGGGGTTGTAATAGGGGGAGTAAAGGGAAATTAATCATATAAGAACAGGGGTGTTAGTCAGGGGATAGGGAGGGAGGGAGGGAGCACAAATTCACACACATATACAATAAGTACACATACACACATACTTTCTTTGAAAGATGCAGAGGTGTAATGGGTCTGTGCTGCATTGGTAATAACAGACATGTTCAGGTTCAAATTCATCAGCTGCTGCAGGAGCTTTGGTCCCAGTGTGATTATTTACATGAGACACTCTGCTTGGAGGCAATAGTGTGTATGCTTGTGTGTGTGTGTTTGTGTGTGCTAGTGAGTGTATGTGTGTGTCTGTGTGTGTGTGCGTGCTAGTTGTGTGTGTGTGTGTTTGTGAGTGTGTGTGTGTGTGCGCGTGCGAGTGTGTGTGTGCGTGCTAGTTGCTGGGTGTGTGTATGTGTGTGTGCTTGTGAGTGTATGTGTGTGTGTGTGTGTGCGTGCTAGTTGTGTGTTTGTGTGTACTTGTGAGTGTGTGTGTTTGTGTGTACTTGTGAGTGTGTGTGTGCGTGCGTGCGTGCTAGTTGCTGTGTGTGTGTGTGTGTATATGTGTGTGCCTGTGTGTGTGTGCATGCTAGTTCCTGGGTCTGCCCAAGCTGCTCCCTGCATACCCACATATCAACACCTGCTGAGCCACAGTGCTGCAGGCAACATATATTGTGTCTGTCTGCATGTATGCGTGCTGTACACGTGCGTGCGTAGTCTCCGCGGAGGATGTCAGCCTAGACATCCTTCCGCTTAACGACAAACAGAATGCCCGTAAAATATGTGGACTATAGATTTTTTTTAAGTCCTAGTTGGGTCATTACCAACAACTCCACCAAGTTTTGTCTAAATCTGTTGATTAGATTTTGAGTTATCCTGCTAACAAACAGACAGACAGACAAACAGACAAACCAACGTGACCGAAATCACAACTTCCTTGGCGGCATAAATACAAATCTGCAAGTTAAAGGAGGAAACATCCTCCTCCGCCAATACGTGTCCACTTGGCAGCCAGCAGAGGAGCCTTAAGCAGAGCGATGCTTGTTTGTATTTGTGCATTTATTTATAGCATGACATGGATGGATAGACTAGAGTCACACCAACAACTCATTAAGTTGTTTACAATAACACATAGCCAGTCAGGAAGACAGGCAAACAAGGAGACAGGCAGGAAAAGACAGACAGAGACAGAGACAGGAGCGGGCTTAGAGTGGTCCTGATGGACAAACTAATTGCACAGTTCAGGGAACTGGGGGTTTCAGTTCCAGCCAAGAAGGCAAATAACGATAGCTAGTGTTGCACCGATACCATTTTTTGGTCCCGATACCTGGTTGTGCAGAATCGGCAAATACCGATACTATACCAATACCACTCTGCAAGTGAGAGAGAGAGAGGCCGCACACACTTGATGAATACTTTGTTTGAACGTCGTGAGCAGCGGTTTCACCGGAGCTGGGTGAAAGAGCTTTTGGTGTTGAAGTTTACAAATGTATGCCTACTCAAAATTAATTGCATTCATTTCTGTTTAAGTGTCAAGTTCAAGGCTGCGTTCAAGTGTCATACAAGCATGAGTAAATGGTATCTGTGCCCTATTTGTTGGTACTCGCCAATACCGATACCCCAATTTTAGTGTCGCGGGGTATCGGTGCACCACTAACAATAGTACGTCTGAGAGACAGAGACCCTCCTCACCAGAGGGCATTAAGGGCAGGTGGCCGAGCTTGATGGAGGGACACAGAGAGATCTGAGGGAGGACAGGGAACATAAAAAACAGAAAAACAAACACAAGAAGAGATATGTGAAGAAAATGAGCATTATGAGGAATGGGCAAGGGGTGTGTGCTGTGCGGAAAGTGCAATTGATGGATGTTTTTTTTTTTTTTTAACAGAAAACAGATGCAGACAATTGAACCAATGTGGCAGCATGCCACAGACAACACAAATGACTAATGAAAACCAGTTGGGTATTCACTTCCCAGACACCAAGAGAACCGTGGTAAGACACCAGCAAAATCTTTCACTTCCGATTTGACAGACTTCAACTATTGTACGTGAATGAGCAAGTGGTGGATTTTCGATATGTCAACAAAAAAGTGCTCGCATGCTTTCCCCTTTCTGCCAGCAGTACCTCTTTTTTTACTAAGTGTTGCATTTATCAAGCTCTTGGTAATGTTTCTCAACCATGCCATATGGTGTGTGTGTGTGTGTGTGTGTGTGTGTGTGTGTGTGTGTGTGTGTGTGTGTGTGTGTGTGTGTGTGTGTGTGTGTGTGTGTGTGTTTTTTTAAGTAGTGGACTGGAGGACAATGAATCAGGCTAAATGGTGACAAGGCAGCAGAGAGTGAAGAATATGAGCTTGGAGCGTCTGATGTGTAACACTGGGGCAGAGATGCGATCAAACACACAAGCTCCACTGCACACACAATAGGCCTCCGGGGGAACAAGTGGTAAATTACACACACAAGCGCACAAACACATGCTGATACGCAACATGAAAGATGGGCATGCTTAGACATTTTCTTATTGTAGCGCATTCATTAGGGGTGCCAACAGCCAACTACCTTTAAGATGCAGCAAAGCCTGCACGCATACACGCACACGCATGCACACGCACGCACACGCACGCACGCACGCACGCACGCACACAAACAGGTGTATTCCTTCACTGTGTTTGTTGTAACGATCAAAACTCAAAATCCAAACCAGACTGTGGTTATACAGAACCAAACCTAAAACCTACTTGGTTCTCCCTCAAGCTTCTGAGTCAGGCAATTACAAAGTAGCATGGTAAAGCACTGGTATTGTCATTCAGATTGAACATTTTTCTTAGACAATCTTCAGTTCTCATTCTCAGTCTCAACGCTCAATTCTTTGTCCTCTTGACAAGAAGTATAAAATAACCAATGTCAACCCAATTTAGTGGTGTGTGTATAAGTATGTGTGGGTCTGGATACCTCGTCATCTAATCTCGCCTGAAATCTCATCCAAATCTTATAATGTATTAAATTGAACACCAAGTCATTCATTTAGCAACATGACATGATTCATTTCTCTTATTTTTTTTCTGTCTTGGGCCAGCACTGAAAATTAAAGTCAATTTAAGTAGCTTTGCAGGTTTCAGCAGGAAACTGAAGATGGCCAGAGCTAGCCAAACATTACAAGAGGCACAGACGAATGAGAAGGGAAAAGAGAAGAATTGGATGAAGGAACAAGCAGGCTCAGCAGTCTAGTATAGAAAGTGAGATCGAGACATGACACCACACAAAAGAAGAGAACAAAAGAACAAGGGGACATTATACAGTACCTGTGACACTTAAACCAGCCGACAGTGAAATGTTCTATCCCATCTCTCATTTTTTCAAATGTCTACAAAATAATAAAAAAATATAAGCTGAACTTTCTGGAAATTAAACATCTGCAGCATTGAGCATTGCATTGAGTTCAATTATTTTCAGAAGCGACACCCCCACCCGAACTGTTACTGCGAACTATGTGTAGGCCTATGAATGGAGTTCTTGAATGGTACAAGGACTTTTCCTATTCCATTACGTATTATGTGAGTGGGCAATGGGAATCAGAAGGATAAAACACAATTGGCAAATAGTTCAGTTTATTAGTCTTTAATGAGCTCAGGGCAGGTCTCATTTGTTTTCTCGAACCGAACTGTGTGGCTGGAAAAGGCAAATTGAGGGTGGGATCATGAAGCTTTCGATGGCTCCAGCTTTGCTATTTCCTTTAAAGGGACACTGTGTGAGATTTTTAGTTGTTTATTTCCAGAATTCATGCTGCCCATTCAATAATGTTACCTTTTTCATGAATACTTACCACCAGCATCAAATTCAAAGTATTCATTATGACTGGAAAAATTGCACTTTCCATACATGAAAAGGGGCATCTTCTCCAAGGTCCGTCATTTTGAATTTCCAAAAAAAAAAAAGACAGTACATGGACCATACTAGAAAATATTTGTTTAATACTTAGTAAACTTTCAAGTGTAGATCAAATTTGGCAATAGGGAGCCCAATTTCAATAAGCAGCATAGTTGCAGTACCTTTTTTGACCATTTCCTGCACAGTGTCCCTTTAAAGACCTAATGTTACCTAACCGTTGCACAAGTAATGACATTACACGAAGCATAACAAAAAAGGGGTTTGGACACCTGAAAGCATTCCTCCTCACTACAGCATTGTTTATAGACAGGGGTGTATTTGGACTGCGCACACAGAGGAGTGTGGGCACACAAGGCAGCCGCCTGCCTCAACACCTACAACACTCAATAAGGCAGAAACACTCACTGCCGTCTGGTTGTCTTGACTACCTGGTTGTTTGTTAACATGACAAGGCCATTCCAGACAGCTGGCCGGGGGTGTGAAGCAGGGAATGGTGACAGGGGAGGACTGAGGGGACAGTTGTCCTGGGACCAGGGTCAGAGGAGGCCCAGAATTGGGCTCTCATTTCTTTGCATGTATTGGGTAAGGGGCCCTTTCAGCTCACTGTGTCCTGGGTCCAGCCAAAGCAGTCAGTGGCCCTGTAGTGAAGATACAGGTAAACGCAGCTGTGGTGATGGCGGCTTCAATCATGCGGAAGGCAGCAGCAGTGTGGTCATGTGTGTGGTGCAGTGATCGATGAAGCAGGCCTTGGTCTGATTCACATCACAGGATAAAAGAGGAAAAATGGTATAGGGCTCAGTAATGCGTAAAGAGAAATAGAGCTGAAAAGGCCCCACAGGTGAAACTCAGGATACTATTACCACGTCCGGATAAACACACAGGCTAGATATGGCTGCATTCTAGGGCCCCCCCACCTGCCAGGGCCGCCCTGTTTGACCAAAAGTGAAATATTGTGACAAGATGCAATATTGAGAAAATTGTCGTGTTTACAATTCGCCCTTGGCTAAGCCCCGCCCCCTTCAGTTACAGTTGCTAGGTCGGACAGATAAACATTCTATGCAGTGATATCAATGTGATTCATGCCGTGACTGCAAATCGCAGCAGTTGTTCAGTCACAATAAATAAAAAAAACACTCATTCATAATACTGTCGATGCAAGTATTTATTTCCTGAACTGTCATGCATCACATTTCTTTAGCTGTTGTGGGCTCTCAAATTCTTTCATAGGCATGTTGTAACCAGCACCAAGGTAAGCTAACTCGCCTAATCTTTGAGCCCTGGCTCAAACTGTAGGCTAGTTGCAAGACGAAATCACCCAACACGATGGCTATGGTCATCTTCAAAGCAACCACAAAAATGCAGGGTTCTAGCTAGCGCAAAAGTGCGTGACGGCCCGTTACGCTATAATTTTGGACCGTGACGCTTATTTTGGACCGTTACGCTTATTTTCAATACAGCGTAACGGCATTTTGTCTGTATTATGTAGGCTACAGCCAGATCAATGCCACATCGCCCTTCTGCCAAACCTGACACATGTCATACTCACTGTATTTAAATGACAATATAGCACTCTACTACTACTACCAGCCTACTATTTTTATTTGTCGCGGGGTTTTGACGGCTTTTATTAATCTCTGTGAAGCGTATGAAACAACAAATGCACGTGTAGCATCGCATCCTTGTTTCTCCAAAGCGTAGTTGCCAACCTGTTAGCAGTGTCAGCAGTAGTGCTGGGTTCGTTACTTGTTACCATACAAACAAATCAGGAGACATTAGGCGCTAAGCGCTGACATTGGGAGTTGACACTATTCGAAAGAGGACAAAGTAGGTGGGAGAAGACGTGACATCTCCGTAACGGTGAGAGGCACTTTTTTCTAAGCTTGCCGGTTGACATAGCGTGACTACAAAAAAACCCCGCATTCGTAGAAAAGGAGCGTCTTCTGTGGCTAGGCTAATTGCATGCGAAAGGCACCCGGCACCAGTCCTGTGGTTTTAGGACGCGCAAGCTGTACAATAGCGCGAGCTCGGAAAATGTGTCAAACTGCACTTGTCTCGGAATCGGATCACTCGGACATTGATATGCCCTATTATTAAATGCACACACGGTTCACAGTGCTCCTCAACGTTTTCAAAACTAGTGCAACTGTGAGAAGGAGGGGACACCGCGACACACCTCTCTCTTCCTCTTAATAGATCTCTATTTCCGAGAGAGGGAGTCATATTTACCTCTCCAATCGCAACAGTTCACAGACAACGGTGTTTCGTTACCAACTTTTTAGTAGTAACTCGTTAGGCCTACACTACTTTTATCAGAAAAAAAGTAGTTACATTACTGCAACCCAACACTGATAATTTACCTTTTAGGTACCCCTAGAATGGCCTATTTTTACCTTAAAATGTCAAAAACTCCGCACCGCGGATGGGGGGAAACCAACCCCCCCCCCCCCTCTCGGTCGCTTCGCTCCCTCGACCGATACGCTATAATTTCATCCTAGCTAGAACCCTGAAATGTGTAACATTAACATTTGGCGTTTATATCTTCAGTAGCCTAACAAAATTACGTCCATCAGCTGCTAGTCAAAACAATCCTGGCGTGACTGATAGTTAACTTTGCTAGCTGTTTCTTCATTAATTAGAACAGAAAACCAAAATCCTACCCTGGAACAAGTTCGTGTTTTGCTTATAACCTTACTGAAAAGTTACACGAGTGAGATGGTGGCATGATTGGAGCACAAAAAGTATGTTTGCTGATCCATGTGCTTTCTAGTCGAGTCAGTGTGAGGATGCCGAGACCCTTCAAGCCAGCTGCTTACACCAGTTTGAGGGAAAACGATAATTGGAAAGCAAATTCCTCCTGTTACCTCGCTAGGAAACTTGCACCTTTGTCACAAATACCCCAGGCACAATTTCCAATCATATTTTAATAATAATATGACCGTAATATCTTGCTAAAACCGTCTTGAAAACGTCTTGCACTGAGTTCAATGGAGCGCTGTCTGACCTCGTCTGTTTGCTGTGCTCTGATTGGTCGAAAAGCATTTTAAGGCGGGGCTTAGCCAAAGGAGAATTGGTAGACATGTTATCCCTAATTTCTACCTCGTAATTATGACACTGTGTATGTAAATTAGTCACAAAATTTAGCCTCTGGGGGCCCCACCACAGCAACCTGTAGCCTTGGGGCCCCATGCCATCTTAATCCGGCCTAATTAACTGGACGCTCTGATCTGCTGCTTTACAGTAACAGGTTTGTAAGAGCAGTTTGTTTTTAATGTATTTACATTACTTTATTTTTTCTGTCCTCTAAAATGAATTTCTTTTTGTAACTTAAAATGGTTTTGCAGAAGTCTTCACATGACTAAAACAACTCACACCAAATCAGCAGAGCGGTGTAGATACATGGCTAGCTCTTCGCTCTAAAAATGAGCTGTTTTTGTACCAAATCCTTTACACTCCCATCACATTATTAGCACACATTGCAGCAGCTAGACACAGGCAGTAAAAATTAAAAAACACACTTTGCCTCATAGATTCTCTATACAAAAAGCTCATAATTTTTATGTTATATAAGTCTAGGAATGTGTTCCTCATTTGGACATTTTGTGTAAAGAATTGAGTCGTGTTCAAAATTATGCAAAATGAGTGATGTGCTAGGTTTTTGTTAGGCCTACAGTTGTACTATTGGTTTTGGTTACAGGTTTGTGCATCTGTGTGTAGTACAATGCCACTGGTCCGGAAACTTCTCAATGTAGGTGCTTGACTCTTTCTATTGGTCGACAGTTAATGCTGCTTACTGTATGATCGCAACAAATTATTACTAATTTCTAATTATTTATTATATATAAATTATTATTTATTATGCGATCCATAAACCTTTGGGTACAAAATGTTGAAGTGTTTCTGTTTTGTGATATTGTAAAGGTTACCTTGGATAGAAAGCATAGGCCTACTTATTTCCAGCATGAACTCTGCTGCAGGGCAGCAGGGCAGGGAATGAAGTTTTGTTTGGCTAACTCCTGTCCGTCTGTTTTTTGGAGGGTTTTTTTTCAAATGTGCAGTCTAATCCTCTAATTAACTAATTAAAATGCTAAATATTGAACATAGTAATTAATGTCAAAGGTCGAAGCTAAGGTTTCAAAACAGCTGCATGTCATTTTTTTCTCCAATAAAATGGGTCTTAATTAATTTATAATGAAAGTTTAATTAACTAAATTAAAAGTAATAGGAACAAAAGACCCTGGCCAAAATGTCAATACACATTCTGTAATTATTTTTTCACACTCCGCTACACACAAGCTTAGACTGTGGCAGGCCGCTAGTCTTCTCAATGTACAGAAAACACTGCTAATAAATATTGATGTTCCTCTTAATTTGATTGAATTAAAACTACAATTAAAAGTGCTGAGATGACAGACATGGCTGCCATGACCCACTCACCCCCCTGGATGGCTGATTAGTAAGGGTCAGACCAGGGCCGTGACGAGACCTTTTCAAATACCCAGGTCAAATATTGCATGCTGGACTGCAAGCTGTACATTTAGAATGCTTCAAACTCTTCAGTCAGTTTTCATTAATCACTGCCTTGAGGATAAATTGGGTAGTGTGTACAGACTGAATTTACCATAGGTGATCATAGATCGATTTTCATCATAGATACATTTCACATTTTAAAAAACATACCGAAGACATGACCTCTGTGTCCTCTATGGTACACTGTAACAAATAGCTGTTTATTTACGGAAATTCTGCAACAGCATTCTACTGCTTTTCGAAAAAACAGACAACTACTGTGAAAATATTACTTTGAGTCACATATTGAGCATAAACAGTAAGTACTGCACAATAGCAGTATTCGCCGTTGTGGAAAAAACTAGAGATGCACCGGATCCTGATTTTTAGGATCCTGCCGGATACCAGATCCACTGAATAAGATCCTGCCGGATCCGGAACCGGATACCGGATCCTACAAAAGGTTTGAAACATATAGTCTACTCGCACACGTGGGCCCTTTTTATTACGTTGGCGCAAACTATTGTTTAGACTCATTGGCTTATTGCCACACTGCCTTCAATAGCCGCTTCCAAAGGGATTTCACTCCATGCAGTGATTGGGGTTGTGAAAGACTGAAAAGCCTAGGCTAGACATGCACCAGACCCTGATTTTTAGGTAACATGCCGGATACCGGATCCACTGCTTAAGATCCTGCCGGACCCGGACCCTGTGAAAAACTCTATTATCCTGACGGATCCGGATCCGGAACCGGAACCGGAACCGGATCCGGTGCATCTCTAGAAAATAACAAGTTATTTTAGGCAGCACCATTGAAACCCATTCATCCTCCACTTGTCCGTGATCACCATCAAACTTCAATACCACCTGAAGAACTGAAGTCATTCTGACTGGTTAAAGATTATCTGATACTATCAAGCATGATGAAACAATTTCTAAGGAAACTGCAATACTTAAAAAGTGCTTGATGCAGCAAAGTGTGAGTAGCACATGCATTTTGATAGTGATGAAAGTGTGAATGGCTGAAACATTTTAAGAACTTTTAACACTCTTGCAACAAGCAGCCCCATCTAAACCAATCTGCTAATCAGTGCCTGGCCTCACCTGAGTAGGGCTGTTATGCCATTATTCAATTACGGGCGTCACCTGCCAAGGGCCTGATGACTCTGGTCACATGGTACTCTTGCACCTGTATATAAATCTGGACTATCAACACTTCAGTTGCTTGCCTGCCTGCTGGCTGGCCTGCATGGCACAGCATAGCACTTGTTTGCCTACAAGCTTGCCTACAAGCTTGCTTACATGCTTGCACACTTTCCTCTTTGTGAAAGCTTGCTGTATGTGGCATCATTTGTGGCATTGTGGCATATAATGTCCCTGCTGCAAATTAGGCATTGCTTTGAGAGCTAGCTTGTAGTGCTGCTTGTTTGCTGTGCTACTTGGTGCAAAATATTTTTTTAAAGACTGACCAATGCTATATTCATCATTGGCTCATCAAGAGATACAGTAAAAAGCCCACCTTGCACACTATCATTGTAACATAGCACTGCGTACTCTGAAATTTTATTCATGCCCACACTTTCAAAGGACCACCGCAAACCATTTTCTCAATACAGCATTGCGCCATAGTATCATGCTCAAGGCACTCCAGTCATGGTGAACGATGGGAAGGTGGGGTGGTAACATGGCCAGGGTACCACAGTTATGGAGAATGATGGGTGGGGTAGGAAGTTGCCATGGCCATATTCATGAGTACAACTATGACCCAGTATTTGCCTGTCATCATACAGTACAATTCAACTTTTTAACTGAAATGTACTGTTATTTTTCTGTAGAGTACTGTTATTTAACAGTTCAATTGCTGCTGAAAAAATGTTATATACTGTGATACATTAAACAGCAATGAGCTGTATTTGATTTTTGGTGTGAAATAACAGTAGAATTACAGGTAAATATAATTGCCAGTAACTGCCGTTATTTTGCAGGGAAATTTTCTTACAGTGTAGTTACAGCCATGGGTCAGACACTAATATCCAAATAAAGAATAATAGCTGTGGCCTATGGCTAAGGAGGCAGTCTATGGATCAGAGAGTTGCAGGTTCGAATCCCACCTCCATCGATTGCTGAAGTGCCCTTGAGCAAGGCACCTAAGCCCACATTGCCCCAGGGACTGTAACCAATACCCTGTAAATAACTATGTCCCTTTAGATAAACGTGTCAACTAAGTGTAATGTAATAATAATAATAATAATGTCAAAGTTAATAGTCATAAAATAAAAGAATAATGGGTTAACAACGCAAAATTGGTAATTTCACAGATGGGAAATAAGTCCATGGAATCAAATGCAGGTAGCAGCATGTGGCATTCTGTTGTGTACAAGATAACTAGGCCTACCACCAGCTGATTGACTGCAATTGGGAGCAAGTGATGACGCACTGGGGATTCCCGGGACACACCCCCAATGAACACCTGTCTAATCAATGTTATGTTGTAAAAGAACATTCAGCTGTGTGTGTGTGTAAGATGACCCTGATGAAGGCGTAAGCCGAAACGTTGGTCGAATTAAATAACTGCATGAAGTTCTGAGTGTGCGACGACCCTTCTTTTTCAAGTTGTCTATTGTCTGCCGTACGCACCTCAAACGGTGTGCGTTTACTAAAACCCAAAGAAAGATTGTGTACAAGATAACCAAGGCTCACTTTGTCAGAGAGGATAGAAGATTCATGCTCAAAATGATGGAGCAAAAGGCTGGATGAGCCTTTGTTAAGTCATGCATGTGTAGTGTGTACACATAATACGTTGACATTAAATGTCATCGTATGTTGACGTCAGCATTTTTCCTTCACATTATAAGACTATGGCAAGACACTACCTATTCACAGCTATTCAAACTACATACTCATAGTGACGTCTTTTTTAAAGACAACAGTTACAAAACAGGCACAGGCACCAGACACATCAAGAGAATACACCCAAAATAAAAGAGCATACATTTAGCTTTTTCTATCAGCAAACAGAGTTCCACTTTGAGAAATCACACACTGGATCACAGGTGCCTCTTCCAAACAACACTCAAAAGCAGCACTTTTAAAATGGAATTCATCACACACACACACACACACACACACACACACACACACACACACACACACACACACACACACACACACACACACCTATCAACACCATTTTTCTCTGTCTCTCATTTAAATGACATGCACACGCATACGTGTGCGCACACACACATGCACACACACGGGTTAAAATATTGAGTACAGCTGCCAGGAGGTAGCGACAGTTCTAATGAGAGAGATGTCATGTTTGATGTCATGTTTGTGGGGAGTCTGAGAGATCAGGGACAACATGCATCATGCATCACCAGCAACCAGGGATCAGCAAAGTGCCACATGGTGTCTGTGAAAAACATTTACCACCATACCTGTTCATTGCAAACATGTTTGTTACAGGGAGAAAAAAACTGCTTGTATGTGTGGAGAGAGAGAGAGAGAGAGAGAGAGAGAGAGAGAGAGAGACAGAGAGAGAGAGAGAGAGAGAGAGAGAGAGACATTTGCGTATGTATGACGATGTGTATACAGTATTATGTTAATGCATTTGTGTGGGGGTATAAATGATGGCCTCAGATTGTGCGGGGCAAGGCCTCCTGGTGTCAACACAAGCCATCATCGCTATTCTGTTCACATCTATGCTTAATCAAATCAGATGTGTAATTTAAGTTCGGAGGTAGGCCTATGTGAAATAACAATAGAATAAAAAAATAGAATACAAATAGAATAAAAAATAAATAAATAAATAAATAGGCTTTTTTCCCCCACATACAAACCGGCTATGTCTTGCCGTGTCATGCCGAGCTGAGTGGTGCTGTTAGACCAACACGGTTTATGTTACTTTTACAAACCGTGTTGCCTGGAGTAAGGTTGTAGTTAGGTTTTTGGCTTTGTCACGTGCATTACTTTATTTAGGCGAGTTGACTAGATGTAAGGCAGACGGATACTGATGTCATCTATCGAAGTGGGATTTAAATTGTTTCAGCAACATCATATTTGGATCCTCCTCTCCCTTCGTGCGAGAGGACTAGGAGTAAAGGTATCACTGCGTCAAAGTCTAAGTATTCCAAAGTCTAAGTACTCCGAACAAGAGCTAGGTAGGAAATAGCCACGTTTCATTTTGTGCAACAACTTTTGGAACGGTATAGTCGTGCAGGGATGTTTAAATCGGGATCACGTGGAACAATTTGGTCACTCCTAACTTAAGGCAACGAATGGAGTCCGTCGGCAAAGCTGAGGCAAGCTAATGCTAACCAGTTTGAGCCGTGCGTGTTGCTGACTGACGGCGCGTCCGAAGACGAGGCAGGTCGGGAGAAGCTCATCTCAGATCAGAGAACACACTTTATTAGTGAAACACGGTGGACTGTTCCTTTAAATCAATTTGACTTTACACTCTCCCTCTACCCCAATTAGTTACGATACACAGTCCTGTTAGGTGATGGTTGAAATGTGAATGTGTGTATGTTGTGTGTGCATGCACATAGCCATGGGCATGTACGTACTTGTATATGTGAGAGAGATCGTGAGCGTGATGGGGAAATCAGAGAGAACGCCGGGAAGAAAGAGGATGAGGAAGGAAGGCAGCCGGTAGCATCTGAGAGTGACTGATAAGAGGAAGGTGTTTATTCCCCCAACAGAAATGACAGGAAGGGATTCCCTCAAGCTCTGGAAAGGCAGGAAGCAGGATGAGTCACAACTGAGGGCAAAAAAGCGAGGGAGAGGAAAGAGATAAGAAGAAAAAAGAGGAAGATAAAAGGAGGTGAGCGAAAGGAAGAGGTGTGAACAAGAGTTCCTTCTGCACCAACTGGTAAAAAGAAATGCAGTTTGTGTACACAGACCTCAACACACATCACAACATGCACATGACTGTGACCTCATTTCTGTCAAGCATCCCCATGTGGAGGACGGAGTGTGAGATCCAACGCCCAAGAGACTGGGATTCATGTATGGTACAGTACACAGGTGGTTTGATAACAGCTGTGCTGTATTGAAATGGGATGCATCAATCACTTCATTTATATGCCGTGTCACATGCCTCTCAGTATCTTATTTGAATGTTTATAAAAACCGATCCGTGGATTAGCAAACTGATCTTGTGTGATTCAAATAGGGGCTTTGATGAAAGGTGTTAATGCAGATTAAGATCAGCACATTCACTAGTTCACCTCTTCATGCTGCAGCATTGCAGTGCATTTTTTGCCTGATTATCATTGACTTTCAAATCTTGTACCGGAATGTTGGTCTGACAAAGAATTCAATGAATAATGTTTCCCAAATGGCCTGATTAACCCGCCACCCTCGGCTTGCTACTGGTCTAGGCCAGAAAAGGCTGTGCTGAAATTTAAACCAAACATTTTCATAGTCCCAATAGAATGTCTCTGCTTAAACCACGCCATTGCCTTGAACACGCCTCTATTCGGCTGTTGGAGCTGCTCAAAGTTGATTGCTTCCCAACAAAGTGGGTGGATTTCACGATTTCTCCGGAGCTCAGAAACGATATTTGTATTGCCCCTGGCCTGACTAGTAGCAACGCCGAAAGTGTACCGTCACTAGGAGGGTGTTTGTCTGACACTGTTGGGAAAGTTACTCAAAAACTGTAATGCACTACTTATTACATGTTACTGTCATTTAAAAGTAATGCCTTACATTACAACATTACTTTTTTTAAAAAGTAAGGCATTACACTACTTTTGCATTACTTTTAGTTACTTTAGCCAAAATGACTGGAAATAAGGATTTGGCAATCTACAGTGCAAATCTATGAGGTGGCATGACTTTCACCTGCCATCCACAAGTCGTTTTGGAAGCTGCAGACTGAAAACCAACATTTTCAGGAATTGCGTCTTACCCACATACAATAAGGCCTAAGAAAAATAAAAGTTTGGTTCCGGTTGGTTGTCAGGTTTGGTCATCGTCCGGTCGGATTTTTTTTTTTATTTCCAATTTTTTTTTTCAATTTCTTTTTTTTTATGTCCGACCCCCCAACCCCCCACATGCGCCAGATTTTGTCATAAACTTTGTTGAACAATGCCAAGGACGATAGTGGAGTTGAGGCTTGATAAGTAGCCTACAGCTGAAGCTACAATGAAATATAATAAGCATTAATGAGCCAAGAGGCCTATAATATTTTATTTCAAATTGATTTATTTCAATTTTAGTGAAGTTTAGTTGAACAAAAGTGAGGGGGGTGCAACATACTCATCCCCCCCGTCGGATAGCCTACCCTGCCGTGTCCCTGTCTTGTGCGAATGGGATGCATCCCCTCCTTTCCTGACTAATTTGGAGGTGCTATGGCACCTCTTCAAATCGTCAAATTGTTTGTAGGCTACTGTTTTTCGACGTGGAA
>NC_085867.1:5087289-5127245 GCF_034702125.1 Engraulis encrasicolus | reverse complement strand
GGTCTTTTGGATTAATCGGCAAGTTTTACAGTCAGCATGAATAAATGGCAGCCATTGCTCAGAGGCAGCAACCGTTTCTATTCATCCACCCAGTGCTCATTACAAAGACCCCTCGTTTCTCTGCTTGTTGATCCTGAAGGGGTGAAACAACTTTTGTGTTTTAATCATTTTCTGAATGCGAGGTGGGAATGCATAAACAATATTAACAAAAAAACATGAAATCTTAACAACAATGCAAGTCATCTCTGTGGCACTGATTGCATTAGGACTGAACCATGTACTCCAAATGAAACCCTGCGGAGGCCATGATTGATGCAAAACAGGAAATGCTGAAACTGTTGAATTTGGTCTTAACAAGAAGCAGCAGGGAGAGGAGTGAACTGCCTCACAAACTTGTAGACTGCACACACAATTCACATCATCTAGATCAAGAGATAGCTGATGACATGGAAGAGGTCCCATGCCAGCGCAGCCAGGGTACACATAATAACCTATCTTTCACGGCCGGTTTTCGATTGGGCACGACACAGCTCCATCGTGAAGCAAAAAGTGGCGGACGAGTCACGCTGTGTCGAGCTGTAGGCCTACCAGAAAACCGGCAGTGGAAAAGAGCATCTACTGCACCACTGCGCAGCAGAAAAGCTCGATAACTTGGGTCACACCATGTGACATAAATGCACAACAGAAGTCACTCCCGTATGCCGGGTCAGACGCAGTTTCTAATCAGAATGTTTCACACAATCGCAGTGCACATACAGCGCAGCGCTGCACAGATCTGTGCAAATTGCCCTAATCAAACCGAGCCTAGTGAGAAGAGCTCCACTGGGGATGTAATAACTGGAGATGTTCATGTCACTTTAACCTCATGTGTGAGTAGTACATAAAGGAGCATGTGTAGCGGCTTAGTGGCACAAAGACCTCCACAGACTAAGAGTGCTGTTATTAATTAATTTCAAGAGAAGATTGGGGTTTTTTGTTTTGTTTTTTTGGCTCCTCTTCCTTGTGACAGGGAAATGAGTTTGAGAGAATGTGCAAGTAAGAGAGGTGGAAGGATTGGGAGAGAGAGAGAGAGAGAGAGAGAGAGAGAGAGATGAGAAAAAAGACACTGGATATGGAGGAAGAGAAAGATTGAGGACAGATAATTTGACAGTGGTACTTCTCTGGGGAAAGAGACTAATTGGGCCACTCTCTAAGTGGCAAGATCATCTCTTCACTTATTACTTCCATCCATTCCTTTCTTTCTTTCTTTCTTTCTTTCTTTCTTTCTTTCTTTCTTTCTTTCTTTCTTTCTTTCTTTCTTTCTGTCTTTCTTTTTTTAAATCTAATTTGTAACTTGGATCTGATTCTGGTAGGGTAATATTTTTTTAAAGATTCATTTCTGAATAAATTCAAGATAAACTGGAACTCATAATTTAACAAAATGTGTACATGTAACGTCTAGAGAATCGACTTCCATGAACTTGTGCTTCCTGTTGAAAGAATATCCAACTGGATTTATGTGGAGAGCCACAACCCCATGCAAACCATATAATTCTCTTGTTAGACCCTGATTGTGTTATTTTCTTTGCCTCCCACCAGGCACGTGCACAGCATAGTTGCCCACAGTGCCCGAGCAACGGCCCTTTTGCCCACATTGGCTGATATTGCCCTTCCAAGGGAGGGAAAAATAATTTGGCAATTATAATTTCATATTTCAAGTCAAGTCAAGTCAAGTCAAGTTTATTGTCAATTTCTTTACATGCACTGGTCATACAAAGAATTTGAAATTGCGTTTCCTGCTCTCCCATGCAGACATAGACTAATCTAGGTAAGGACATAGACAGTATAGACATAGACAGTACTCATACATGGACATAGACATTGCTCATACAGACATTTAAAGTGCAAGACTGGACAACAGAAGACTTGTAGAGAACATACATTAAGAGGAGGTATTTTGTTGTGCTTTTTCTAAAAGTCCTTTATAGCGTTCTGACATAGTAATAGTAGCATTTGAAGAAATAAATAATTAAAAAAGGTTTTTATTAAATACACCAGCAGCAGTATGTGTGTGTGTGTGTGTGTTTGTATGTGTTTTGTGTGCGTGTGTGTGTGTGTGTGTGTGTGTGTGTGTGTGTGTGTGTGTGTGTGTGTGTGTGTGTGTGTGTGTGTGTGTGTGTGTGTGTGTGTGTGTGTGTGTGTGTGTGTGTGTTTAGTGCAGGTAGAAAGTGCGGTGTGCGTCTGTGTGTGTGTACCTGTGTATGTGTGTGTGTGTGTGTGTGTATGTGTGTGAGTATGAGTTGTGTGTCAGTGTGTGTATGTTTGGGTTTAGTGCAGAAAGTGCAGTGTGCTTGTGTGTGTGTGTGTGTGTGTGTGTGTGTGTGTGTGTGTGTGTGTGTGTGTGTGTGTGTGTGTGTGTGTGTGTGTGTGTGTGTGCATGTGTATGTTTTGAGTTAGTGCAGGTTGAAAGTTCAGTCACAGATGTAGTAGTGCAGGTGGAATGTTCAGTCGCAGATATGGTGGTGGGGATGAGGGGGGGAGCGTTGTCAGTGGCCTGGCTGGCTAGAGGCTGACAGTGAAGGGAGAGTGGGTTGAGTGTTCAGTATCTTGATTGCTTGATGCATCGTGCTGCTTGCAAGCCTGGTGGTACGGGAACGGAGGCGCCTGTACCTCTTTCCAGAGGGCAGGAGGCTGAACAGTTTGTGTGCAGGGTGGCTTGTGTCTTTGATGATCATCAGTGCTTTTCGGGTGAGGCGTGCGGTGTAAATGTCCTGCAGGGAGGGGAGTGGTACTCCAATGATCTTCTTCGCTGTGTTCACAACACGCTGGAGTGTCTTCCTGTTTTTCTCCGTGCAGCTTCCTCCCCACACTGTGATGCAGCTGGACACGACGCTCTCTATGGCTCCTCTGTAGAATGTTGTCATGATGGAGGGTGTAGCACTTGCCTTCTTTAGTTTGCGCAAGAAGTAGAGACGCTGATGGGCCTTCTTCGCCAGTGATGTAGTGTTGGTGGTCCAAGAGAGGTCGTCGCTGATGTGCACTCCAAGGAACTTGGTGCTGCTCACTCTCTCCACAGCATCACCGTCGATGGTCAGTGGTGGCAGTTGTTTTTGGACCCTCTGAAAGTTGACAACAATCTCCTTGGTCTTGTTGACATTCAGCAGGAGGTTGTTGTCTTTGCACCATCTGGCCAGCAGGTCTACTTCTTCTCTGTAGTGGGTCTCATCGCCCTTAGTGGTGAGCGCGATGGTTGTGCAGTCATGTGTCAGCAGCGTGAACAGCAGGGGGCTGAGAACACAACCTTGCGGAGCCCCCGTGCTCAGGGTCAGGGTGCTTGAGGTGTTATTCCCTACCCGTACTGCTTGTGGTCTCTGCATCAGGAAGTCCAGCAGCCAGTTGCAGAGGGAGGTGCTGAAACCTAGTTTGTCCAGTTTTCTGATGAGTTGTTGTGGTATTATGGTATTGAATGCTGAACTGAAGTCAATGAACAGCATTCTCACATATGAGTCTTTATTGTCCAAGTGGGTGAGGGCTGGATGGAGGGCAGAGCAGATTGCATCCTCCGTGGATCGCTTGGCTCGGTATGCGAACTGGTAGGGGTCCAGGGTGGGGGTAGGGTGGCTTTGATGTGTGACAGGACTAGCCGTTCGAAGCACTTCATGATTATGGGCGTCAGTGCTACAGGACGGTAGTCATTGAAGCATGATGGTGATGATTTCTTCGGCACGGGTATGATGGTAGCAGCTTTGAAAAGTGATGGGATGGCTTGCTCCAGAGAGATGTTAAAGATGTCTGTGAAGACATCCTTCAGCTCTTCTGCACAATCCTTCAACACTCGGCCAGGTATGTTGTCTGGGCCAGCTGCTTTGCGTGGGTTGATGGTGGCCAGTGTCCTCTTCACACTGGCAGAGGACAGGTACAGGGGTTGATCATGGGGGGGAGGGGGAGTTTTCTGTGGATGAGTGTCATTTTGTGCTTCAAAACGGGCAAAGAAACTGTTCAGGTCGTTTAGCAGAGAGGTGTTGTTGTCACAGCTACGTGGTGCGGGCTTATAGTCCGTGATGGCCTGTATGCCCTGCCACAGGCTCTGTGCATCTCTGCTGTCTTTGAAGTGTGTTGTTATTTTGTCCGAGTATTCCTTTTTTGCTTTCCTGATGCCCTGGGACAGGTTTGCCCTTGCTCAATATCATTTGATTTCTTTATAATTCATAATTTTGATTGAAGTTTTGTACAATAAAGACTTAAGTCAGTCATACAAATTCATCAGACCCGTCGAGAATGGGCACGAGCGATGTGAGGTAGGCCTACGCAACAACTCCGGTGGGGAGGGAGAAGGCACGCGACAGGCGCTTGAGCGCCTATAAGAGACACGAAAGATTTTGATGCCTGGGTGTCGGCTAGAGCCCTACACACAGTCTACATATTAGGGTACAAAATATGCTCACAATCAACCTCTCTATTACAATGTTGAGTTTAGAACTTTTAGTTATCATACATCTGACAGCCAGCCACGTTTAGGTAGCAAACAAAACCCGACAGCCAGCTGTAGATATGCCTCGGAAAAATAGGCTAAGATTTCATGTTTCAACTGATTTGCTTTGCAATTCGTATTTTTGATTGAAGCTTCCTAAATTAAGTTTTCAAATTCAGATTCACCTGCACCTCGAGAGATAGGCAAAGGGAGGGACAGCATGCGCGTTGCTGGGGGCACGCGCAGCTCTACATGGGAGGGAGGGGGGAGCAAGCAAACATGCGACCAGGGCAGAGACGCAAAATATGTCGAAGATGTCGTGGGAGTAGAGCGACTGCCCTGGCGGCCTGAGGTGAGCTGGAAACATAGCAGACTAGCCTACACAGTAGGCTATTACACTACATGATCACAATTGATGCCTCTTAAAGCCGATCTCGGGTTTAGGACGCTTAGTGATCCTAAATAATCTGCCACGTTCAGATATTGGGGGAAAAACGACAGCCAGCTAGCTTGCAGTCATTGTCAACGTTTTACATGGCTCAGGTTGTTTTGTGGAAGGCTAACCCAACTAAGAAACATGCAGATGACATGTCGTTTTATCAAGCAAGAGAGAACTTAAGGGGGTAGGCTACTAAAGGAAGCACATCTCTGCAGAGTTGGCTGCGAAAAAAAATGAACAGATGCAGGTGAGGCAGAGAATCTTTTTCAGGATTGTAGAGGTTTGATCTTGGTGAGACCGCTAGGAAAGTGCTTTTTCTTACGCTGATATATTCTCCGACCCAAAGATAGCCTACTGTTTCCACTGTCAATGTCCATGTAATTGAAATAAATCCACTCCACATGATAACTGACGTTTACTGTTCTTCTCAAGACATAGGCCTACAAAATGTGCATGAACTAACTAAAATATCTGTAATGAAAATAAAAGGTTATAAAGTCTGCGAGAAGCTCGGAGCTTCAGAGCAACAGATAAGAACTGGTCGCTCCCACGCCACGGTTCTTTGCGATCTGAAATGAAAGCCGGCTCGTCAATTCTTAAAGCGACAGTACACATTTTTAATATAGGCTACAAAAGACCCAACAAATGACCTAAACCTGTGAATTCTTATTGTTTTAGCTTAATATTCATCATTTTAATAATGGAATATGCCTATTAATGAAATTTCAAATTCAAATTAAATTATCTTTTTAACCATTTTTAAGCTATTTCTATGTATTATAACTTAAAGTCTACTTTGGCTGCTACAAGGATTATAAAGATGACAGTGGGTTAATTGATTAAGCATCCTCATATTTAGCCTATTAATTTACTCATCATTTCATTTCATTTAAGATGAGGATGACTCAGAGCCACAGACCTCTGCACATAGGGCAGGTAGGCATAAGACTGATCATCTCTGTGACTGATACAGGTTTAAAAACTATCAAGGCTTTTTCTCATAATTTCATTTAATTTAGGGGCAGCCACATACCACACATGAGGAAATGTGGATCAGGAGACATTTAGGGCAGGTGGGCATAAGGCTGATCATCTCTGATATGATTAATAGGTAGGCCTACATGTTTAAAAACTAGCATGTTATATCATATGGTACGCATTCAAGATACTATACAATAAAATAATATTAATAATTATGACAATAATATACTACTTCTACTACTACTACTAAAAATAATAATACCCATGGTGCAGTTTCCTAAACATTTCTGAAGGCCGCTCATTGTTGATGGGTTTTTTTTTTTTTTTTTGGGGGGGGTGGGGGGGGGGGGGGGGGGGGGGCTTGCCCTTTCTTCAGGTTAGAGCAACTGCCCTTTGAGATTCCTGTGCACGTCCCTGCCTCCCGCGTTCTCTATAACTGTTAGTTTCCTCCGAGTTTCCATCACAAAAGGAATTAAACATTTGTGCCATTTAGGCTGCTAGCTGCACTTTTAACAAGGATCTCGGAATAATAAAGAGATTGGAGGTTTTTCAGGGAAGTAGTAATGTTCAGCAGCATTAAAGACGTGTATCCCTACGCTTTCTGGGTTATGAGGCACCCTCAACAATAAAGCCCAGCCCATAAGAAGATCCACTGGCATTCGTTAGCAGTGCAAGAAACATGTTTACTTTAGCAAAGAGAAGCTGCTATACAAAAATAAAATAAAAAAGGCTGTTTGTGGCCCTACTGTAGCTGATCTGGTACAGGGCACTTGTCTACAACGCGGCCGACCCGGGTTTAATTCCCGGCCTGGGTCCTTTGCCGGCCCTTCCCCATATCTCTCTCCCAACTCACTTCCTGTCTCTACTTCACTGTCCTGTCATCTAAAATACAATGAAGGCTTGTAAAGCCCCATAAAAAGCTTTATGAAAAAGGCTGCTTGCAGTCAGGACAGGAAGAGGGTACTTTCAGTCACACCATGCCTCACTGTTTGGATGATAATCCGTCAGACAAATTCTCACGCCTTTCATTTTTCTTCTTTGCTTTGTGTATTTGGCTTAGGGTTTTACTCTTATGCTTCTCTTCTAGGAAATTTGTATGCATAAAGAACAATACTTGAGTAGCATGGTGCTACTGGTGAAAAAGAGAGCGAAAAATATTTCATGAAAGCATCGTGTTGTTTTGTATAGCTGCTTTTATTGGCCGCCTCAGCCTCATCTCAGCCACCATTGGCCTGAGCCTATTTCCCATCCCCCGATCCCAGCCAGGGACATGGCCCTGTTCAGAAAATAACAACAGTTGACAGTTAAAAATGAAAGCAGTTTACATGGTCTGCAGGATATGGCTGGGTGGGTCAAAGCGATGAAGAGGCTGCCTGACACTCCCCTGGGTAGACCAACGGCAAAAGCCTTTTTTGCTTTCTGGCCTCCCTGCCTCCCTGCCTGTCTGCATGGGCTTGGGCTTAACCCAGCCGGGTTGTATTGGGCTGGGTCCTGGGTTCTGGGAGGGGGGAATGGGAAATGGTGGTCTGACAACACTCAGACACACTGGGTCTCAGGAGCCGTCTTCATGAGAGCCAGGGAGACTGGTCCATTCCTCTGCCTAATAGGCAGCCCGCTCCCGCTATGAGCCAAGCACATTAAAAGCACAACAGAGAAGCCACAGAGGATGGTCAAGTAATTGTGTTCTCCACCGAGAGCCTGAGCACCACTCAAGAGCACAGAAAAAGTCAGGCTTTCCTTTTCTCTTTCTTCCCTTCTTCCTCTTATGCTTTCCCTTTCTAACTCAGACTCTTCCCTTGCTCCCTTCTCTCTCTTTCCCTCTCTCTCATAAAACAAAATAACACTATCTATCAAGAAAAAACATTTCCCTTTCCTCTCTTCAATTGAATTCTCCTGGTATGGGTTTATGAGCACAATTGTGCAGAAAACTAAAAATGTTTCTCTGGAAAAAAAAAAACCCTCAAGTCTTGTTCTTGTGTGTCAGAGTCACAAAATAAAAACAAATATGTATTGCACCCCCAGATCTTCCTCTTCACAGCTCCACTCATTTCCCCAAGTGTGCTGCAGCCATGCCCCTCCATTCATACATTTTCATCACCTCTCTTCATCTTTTCTCTCCCCTCTCTCTCTTTATTTCACATACACACACTGTTAAAGTTTCTCTCTCTCCAATTAGAAGCTTGTGAAGACTTTGAGACTGTAAACGCCTCTGGCTCTGAATTACCCACCTTTAAATGAGATCTCCAGTGCCAAATACAGGGCCGCTGACAGCTTTGGCTGGATCTAGGACAAAGACATCTGAACGGGCCCAAAACCCTGGGCCTCTCTCCCTGGGCCCAGGACAAGTGACCCCTTTGCCCCCCTCCTGTCGGCTTCCCTGGTAATATAGGCCTTGATATCACAACTGCAGATGGTGGGGTTGGAGCGGAGGGAGGGTGTAGTGCAAGTTTATAATTTCTCACTGAAAAACTGCAAACACTCGAGATTGAGAGTCATCATCATCATTAATCAAGCATGAGAGAACATTTCAGCACTTTGTAACAAGTTTGGCGACAGCCAACAGTTCCTGTGAGGGACGACGGCTGCATCACTGTGCTGTCAGAGCTAGTTCATAACTCAGAGGCTCCACAAGAGCCTTGGCCTGTTTCTCCCACAGCAGATGTTCTTCTAAACGTTCTGCTAAAGGCACTGATCTCACGCTGTGCAATTGGGTCACGTCATGTGCGGTCAGGGCTCGCCTGTTGCAAAAGGAAGACCAGGACAGGTGCAGAGGGGTGCAAACTGGCCTTTACTCTGTTATATGGACTGGGTGCACCTTGTGCGTTTTTGAGGATATGTTACCATGGTTGCCGTGACCCCTCACTTTGCCATCGCCCACCCACACACACACGCGCACGCGCACACACACGCACCAGCACACTCACGCACTCACACACACACTTGATTCCCCATGCCGCCACACATCAACCCCCCCCTCCCCCCGGCCTCTCTGTTCATGCCATATCACATGTGGGGCCTCATCACCACATGCCACTGAACTCACACCAACATACAAGAACCGACTGCTGCACTCGGCCGTCAAATATGCACAAATGTAATTACGCAGGCAGGCAGGCAGGCAGGCAGGCAGGCAGGCAGGCAGGCAGGCAGGCAGGCAGGCAGGCAGGCAGGCAGGCAGGCAGGCAGGCAGGCAGGCAGGCATTTCAACTGCTGTCCAATTCAGCTGTTAAGACCACCCTCACCCTTCCAGCCCCTCCACAGTACCCCACAGGAAATCCAAACCCAGTCAGTCATGACCATGACATGCACTTCACCCACTAGACTCAACAACCAACCAGGCCATCAGGCCACTCAAGCGCATGCCATTAGTATGGGATGTTTTTTAATGAATACATTCCATACAAAAATACACTGTGAGGAACATACACACACGATACTACATGTGCTTTCAAGTGCACACAAGTGGACACACGCACGTGCGCACGTGCACAAACACACACACACACACGCACGCACGCGCACACGCACACGCACACGCACACACACACACACACACACACACACACACACACACACACACACACACACACACACACACACAAAGCAAAGGCTGAAATATCAGGTGCTGCCATGTAAGCTCAGCTCTGTGGCACACAAAGACATGGCCTTGGGTAGAGAGCTCTCGTAGATACACATGTAGACACTTTCAGAAGACTCACAAGAGAGGAGATGTGCCTACATCAGATACATGCAGGAGAAACAGAGAGATAGAGAGAGAGACAGAGAGATAGAGAGAGAAAACAGGGAGAAGGGAAGAGAGAGAGAGCCCCAGAGAGATAGAGAAAACAGGGATGCTTAGACATCCACATTATGCCTTCACAGACATTACAAAGCATTGACACACAAGGACATACGGAAAATCTATTCCAAAGACATATGGCCAGACAAGGAGATCGAACTGAACTCCATGTGTTGTATGTCAAAACACCCATCAGGACACAATGGCCCCTCAGTGTGAGTCCAGGATTTGTGTGGGCAGTTCAGACCAGGTCAGCCGGCTCTCCATGCTGACAGCTAGCCGGACACCCAGCCAGCCGTCTATGCAGACATCCAGACATCCAGCCAGCCAGCCCGTGGGCAATGCTGGTCCGAGGCGGTCAGCCATTCAGTCACTCTGGGAGCCCCTCTGGCTCTTGCCAGGCATACTGCTGCTGCTGTTGCTGAATGCACACACACTATGTCCATATGTACGCTCTCTCTCTCTCTCTCTCTCTCTCTCTCTCTCTCTCTCCTCTCTCTCTCTCTCTCTCTCTCTCTCTCTCTCTCTCTCTCTCTCTCTCTCTCTCTCTCTCTCTCTCTCTCTCTCTCTCTCTCTCTCACACACACACACACACACACACACACACACACACACACACACACACACACACACACACACACACACACACACACACACACACACACACACACACACACACAATGTGTGTGTGTGTGTGTGTGTGTGTGTGAGCATGCGTGTGTGTGTGAGGGGGTTAATGTTAAATGCAGGAACACACACCTCACGAGAGCCCAGAGGATATTTAGGCATGGACATCGGGTCAAGGGTCAACAGGAAAGACCTCATCCCCATAATGCATTGCACACAGTAGAACCTCCCTCCATAACTCCCAGGGGAGCAGTAATTGACGAAGACATGCTTTGCACCACGTTTACTATTGAGCCTGGAGGGCAGGATTATAGATATTGGAAAGGATTGTGTGTCTGAAATATGAGGAGGAGGAGAGGGCAGAGGGCCGAGGGTCTCGAGGGACTGGAGGCACGGGTTGGGGGGTGGTGGCATGCGTGCTGCTTTCTGGGGGTTGGGGGGTGGCATGCGTGCTGCTTTCTGCTTAAATGAAAGTCACCTGCTACCATAGATGTATGAAATACACACACACACACACACAAACTCTTAATCACTTACATACAACCACACTACCCTCTGCTTAAATGAAACACACATACTGGTGTGTGTGTGTGTGTGTGCGTGCAGGCAGGTGAGTGAACAGTGTGTGTGTGTGTGTGTGTGTGTGTGTGTGTGTGTGTGTGTGTGTGTGTGTGTGTGTGTGTGTGTGTGTGTGTGTGTGTGTGTGTGTGTGTGTGTGTGTGTGTGTGTGTGTGCGTGTGTGCGTGCGTGGAGGCAGGTGAGAGAACAGTGTATGGATGGAGAGAAAAAGAGGACCACAGAATGAAAAGAGAAAGATGAAGAAAGTGTTCAACTGGGGAAAGTGTGCAAGAAAAAGAAAGAAAGAAAGAAAGAAAGAAAGAAAGAAAGAAAGAAAGAAGAAAGAAAGAAAGAAACAAAGCAAGAAGAAAGCAGAGACAGAAAGAAAGACAAAAAGGAAAAAAGAAAGACAGAAAGAAAGACAAAAAGAAAGAAAGAAAGAAAGAAAGAAAGAAAGAAAGTCACAGTCAGGAAAAGAGAGAGGGTAATGGAGGGCGTTAGGAGATTTCCCCCAAGCACCTAATATTCCGTAGGGGCCTCCACACATTGGCTCCAACAACACTGTGGAGCACTTTCTCTTCCGACAGAATTCTGCCCCCAAATCCAATTTCACACGGACACAGCATGGACAGTCAATGGGCAGCACCGACAAAATAGAAATCCTCTCTAATCGCTAGCCGACATCCGCGAATGACCGCGGACATCGGTGGCGGTGTGCAGGGTTGGAATCGAACTTTGGCGGAGCAGTGCGGAGCACTTTGGCGAAGCTGATGTGCGGAGGCCCTAAAACCTCCCACCAGCTCCCACTGACACAATTAGCTAATTGAGCATATAAGGCTTAGGCTTTAATGGATTCAACCTGTGTGTGTGTGTGTGTGTGTGTGTGTGTGTGTGTGTGTGTGTGTGTGTGTGTGTGTGTGTGTGTGTGTGTGTGTGTGTGTGTGTGTGTGTGTGTCTGTGTGTCTGTGTGTCTGTGTGTCTGTGTGCATGTGTGTAACGTGCCAGTGAAGGTCTTCTTTAATAAGGTCAGGGACAGGGGGTCTTCCAGGCTGACGGGAAGCAGAAGTGTTAAAGACAGCTGCCATGGGGGAATAAGATATAACAGACGAGAGAGAGAGAGAGAGAGAGAGAGGAGATGAGAGAGAGAGAGAGTGAGAGAGAGAGAGAGAGAGAGAGAGAGAAAGAGAGAGAGAGAGAGCTGCCATGGGCTGGCTGATTGAGATGAGGCATGATGCACACATACTGCAGCTTGTGTCTTTTTCCACCCAACACAGTTTTAAGATGACAAGTGCCTGTTGCATTTTGATTGGTTGGACGCTTAACCCCTTTGCTGCCACAACCACCACCACCACCGTTTTATCGTTTTGTGGGGCATGCTAATAAAATGCTAACATGACTGAAAAAATAACAAGGCAGAACAGCAAGGTTATGCGGACAGGTTAGGGTTAGGAATTATTTTTGTCTAGGCACAGTTTACAGTGGGTTTTTTTTTTCTTGTTTGATTTGTTGTTACTGGCAAACGTAAATAAAAAGTGGAATACATACCGAATCTTCACTGACAACTTAGTTTTAAGGTTGTTTTTCTCATTACTATTCTTTTAATGCACGGGACGCTTTCTTTTTCTCCCTGCGGCCGAGAAGTCAGCAAAAGGGTTAGATGTTGGAGCCAATCAAAACTCGGCATGGTAAGACTGCGTTGGGAAAAGAGATGCCTGTAGCAAGGAGAGAGAGAGAGAGAGAGAGAGAGAGAGAGAGAGAGAGAGACCTGCTCTGGCTCACCTGCACTGATTGAGGCTTGGGGTAAGAAAATGTGTAGTATTTCATACAACACAATTATACAAATGCGTCGTCCTTGAGCGAGCGAGAGAGAGACTGACAGTGAAATAAAAAGGTGTGGTAGAATGACCCAGGGGCTAGCAGCGGAGGAGGGCTCAGCAGCCAGATCCACAAAATAACAATCTTTTAAATGTCACTACTCCACACCAACTCGAGTGCCACCATCACCCCGCTCCCTTATTGCTTAGTTTTCCTGAAGCACCATGTGAATTAGACATGAAGTCTCCCTTTCCCTCCAACGTCACAAAACGCTGTGAAATATAACTGGGAGCAGAAGTGTTCTGTGATTTGTTCACTCTTACAGTACATTTCCTAAAATAACCTTAATTTTGGGAGAGGAACCTCATTGTTCCACAGGAGGTCAACGCATCTACACAGTGGGGAAATGAACTTTCTTTGGGGAACTTCATTTTTACATTGTGGCCAATCTCTATATCTTCATCACAATAAATTGTGGAGGCCATGAAAGAAAAGCGAGAGTTTTTGCCCCCAAACCAATCACAGTACAATGTTCTGTTGGGCCAATAGACAGGTCTGAGTCCCTGGAAGCATCCTGACACCCCTCAGCATTGTCTTACATCCACATAGGCCTACTGAATACAGTAAACCTGCATCCATACTATACAGTACACAGAGAAACACAAACACATGCAAGTATTTGTATTCAAGACTTTAGGTACAACGAGGGTGCGTGGCAACAAGGGTTGCCGTCAGCCTGTGGGGACACACAGAACTTTGCACACACACACACACAGACACACACAGACACACACGGACACGCACACGCATACACACACACACACACACACACACACACACACACACACGGCTTGGGTTAATGTGCTGATGTGGTTTTGGTTTCTGCCAGCGCTGCGTGACTGGAAAGAGGCAGAGTCAGCCGCCACCCACCCCAGCTAAGCAGCCATGCAGCAGCAGCAGCAGCCACATCTAATGGCTTTCGAGATCTGGCAACGTTTCTGCCTTTTAAAAAGCCATGGTTCAACCACAGCCAGGATTTTTTTTTCTCACTAACTTGCTGCTTTAAACCCTCCTCCGTTTGATTCAGAGACCAGAAGCCACAGACCTCACAGCAAAATGAATGGAGAGTTATTTCCAGTCACAATATTTTCCCTCCTCCCTCCATTCATAAACCAGATTTTATATGACGTGGTGTATAAGATGGTGGAGGGAAATGTTGGGAGATGGAGGGCAGAGAAAGGCCATGACGCTGTGGTGCTTCTGGACCTTCAACATGGAAAGAGTTCAACTGAGCCACATCAAATCACGTCAGCTTTTATTGTCACTTTCTTCATATGCAGGGCATACAAGGAAAAAAGAAATGAGCCTATGTTTCTCTCTCTAGCCTACCATGTAAGGGCATACTAGACATACATATGACTGACATTTACAGACAAATCAAAGTGAAAGACAGGACAAGTAACATTAGGTGCGATCGAGATGTCGTCAACGCATACATGCGCATGTAGACAGCAATGCACCCTGGATGAAAATGCTGCATGACGGTTAGATTTCCTGTCAAACTTCGAAATTTCGTCGATGTTGCGTTGACGAGGTGACATGTCACATGGTGTCAAACTATCGCGGGATGCATGCGACTGCAGTCAGATCTTGCAACCTCTGCAGTTGCTTATCCCCTTCAACGCTCGTCGGTGGACTGCCTCCGAGGTCACGCGCCCATGAACTGGTTGGTCAACAACTCACTCACGTGTGTATATGGGTCTTGTCTCACACCTCTACACAAGTTTGCGCAGGTCCCCACTTCAGCTCCTCCTCACTGCCTGTCACCCCACTCCTCACACGTGGTGTGTTAGTAGAGCAGACTGGTGCGAGCTCTCGTTCATATTTGTGGCCGACTGTAAATGCGCTGTATTTAATAACACCCACATCGTGACAAGTTCTCGCTCACGTGCCTTTCGCAACATCGACGCTCGCAACAAACTCGTAACAGCCTAGTGATGGGGAGGGGGTGAAGAGAAAGAGATGAGGAGTAGGATGGGGTGGGAGGGAAGAGGAGGGACAGACTGAAAGGAGGAACAGGGAGGAGTAGAAGGGAGGGTTGACAGAATAGAGGGGAGGAGTTGAGGGGAGGGCTGAAAGGAGGAGTAAAGAGGAGGAGTAGAGGGGAGGGCTGAAAGGAGGAGTAGAGGGGAGGAGTAGAGGGAAGGGCTTAAATTAGCTGCAGGGAGGAGTGTACGGGAGGGCTGGGTCTGACAGAGGAGGCTAATGAAATTGAGTGCCGAGCAGCCATTTGGAGAGGGATCAATGCAAATACCATGTGGAATATTTTAATTGCATATAAAGTTATGATTGAAAGCAGTGATGGCCACTCACAAGCTATTGCCCTAATGGAAAGGGGCGATCAGATCACTGGGACACCATGCCAGAAGCGCTTCTTTTTTTAGCTGTTTGTATGCTTTACTTACTCTCTCAAGATGGGACGTTTCTTCACCCCCCCCAAGATGCAACAGCTGTAATGTTTGAAAGTGGTCATCTATTACACTGGGTCTCCTAAACTGATTTCACAGATCCTCAACGTCTCCTGTGTCCAAAATTTGTGTTAGGGCCTTGATGACAACAGTGGCACAAGCCAAAAAGCCTCCTCTCCAAAAACATCAAACCTCATTTCCCCCAAGCACCTAATATTCCATAGCGGCCTCCACACATTGGCTCCAACAACACTGTGGAGCACAAAAAGGAAGGAAAAAGCAGAGGCACTCTGAGATTTGAGAAAAATATAAAAAAGCCTTTAATTTAACATGGCAAAATTAGTTTAAAAGCACATGGGCCTACGCGTTGCGGCCATATTGGCCTTCATCAGGGCATAGACAAAGAAAGTAGGTCAAAGGTTAAAAAGGCACCCATAGGTGTCAGAAGGGGTGGAGTCTTCCTATCTTGTCACATCAGTTGACCAGTAAGCATGTTCAATAATTGGCTGACAAGAATGACTAAAAACCATTACTAGTAAGAAAGAGAAGACATACATTTCAAAAATGGGGGAGAGGGGGAAAAAAAGAAGAAAATGACAACAGATAATTAAACAAAAAACAAATCATCACACTTCTTTCAAACATATGTCACAGAAAGGGAGAAAAGTCACATTCCTCATTCAAGCCTGGGAAGGAGGTAGCCTTCAGCTTACTAATCCAGAATGTTTCTCTCTGGAGGAGGATTCTCAGATGGTCCCCACCTCTGAGAGGTTTGGGCACCACTTCTATCACCATCACCTTTAGGGAGGAGACAGAGGGATGTGCGGCCTGTTGATAATGGACTGCCATAGGATAGGCAGGATTTTTTGTCCTGATGGCGTTCTTGTGTTCCGCCACCCTGTCCTTCAGTCTTCTTTTTGTTCTGCCGATGTAAAAGCATCCACACTCACACTCCAGCCTGTAGACTACAAAAGTGGTGTTACAGTTGGCAAAGGCATTAACCGTGAAGCTCTGTCCAGTGAACACATCCACAAAAGTACATGATTTAGCTACATTTTCACAGTGGTTACAATTTCCGCATCTGTGATTCCCTTTCAGTTTCTGTAGCCAATGTGTTTTTCTTTTCACTGGGAGGTGACTATGTACCAGTTTATCCCTTAATGTAGGTGCACGTCTAAAACAGAATGAGGGGGGGTTTGGGAACACTTCTTTGATGGAGGGGTCACTTTGAAGTATGGCCCAGTTGTTCTTTATTATTTTCTTTATCTTCATTGCTGTTTTACTATATCTGGTGGAAAAATAGACTTGATGGTTGCTTTTTGGTTTGTGTCTCTTCACCAGTAGGTCATTTCTGTTGCATTGATTGGCCCTCCTTTGGGCCTGTCGAACCACCTCTGTCTTGTAACCCCTTTCCTCAAATCGTTTTGCCATATCCACAGATTTAGTTTGATAGTCCTCTTGTGTGTCACATATTCTTTTTAGGCGAAGAAGAAGGAAGAAACTGTCCATATGGAATGTTTTTGATTAAATGCTGTGAATGAAAACTGTCAGCTCTAAGAATTGTATTGCGATCAGTGCTTTTTCGAAAAATTGATGTATGTAAATCCCCATTTTCCTCTTTACTGATCAAAAGGTCCAGGAATGCAATTTCAGTTTGACTGTATTCGAGGGTCAGTTTTATGTTGGGATTGATGGAGTTTACATATTTATGAAATTCCAGCAGGTTAGCTTCTGTGCCTTTGAAACAACAGAGCAAATCATCAATATAACGACAGTAAAAGATCAGGTTTTCCCCGAAAGGGGTTACATGCACTGTGAATGTGTTCTTTCTCCCACAGACCCAAGAAAAGGCAGGCATAACTAGGTGCAAAGCAGGCCCCCATAGCAGTTCCTTTAATTTGTCTGTATATGTCATCTTCAAAGCAAAAAACATTGTGTGTGAGTGTCCATTCTGTGAGCTGTAAAATAAAGTCATTGGGTGGCATACTTTCACTCTCTCTCGATGTCAAAAAAGTGTTTAATGGCATGGAGGCCTTCATTATGGTCAATATTGGTGTATAGACTCTCCACATCCATAGTTACGAGAAAAAGCATTTTCAATGTTCTTCAAAGTGCCTAATTTCACAAGGACATCAGTTGTATCCTGCACGAATGAAGGGAGGGTGGACACATAAGGTTTAATACAAAAAATCTATAAACTTTGAAAGGGGCTCAGAGATGGTGCCAATCCCACTAATGATAGGGCGGCCAGGAGGGTTCTCAAGATCTTTATGCACCTTAGGTAGCATGTAAAAAGTTGCAAGACATGGTTCAGAGGCATACAGATACTCATATTCCTTCTTAGTGATCCAGTTGTTTAACATGGCTCTTGAGAGCAGGCCATTTAGCTCTTGCTTCAGTTTGTCCAGAGGGTTAGACATCACCCGGACATAGAAGTTTGTATTGTCTAATTGCCTGTGTGCCTCTGTAGTGTATTTCTGTCTGGACCAAATAACCGTCGCTCCACCCTTGTCGGCAGGTTTAATAACCAGTTCATCATTGTCCTGCAACATCTGTAGTGCCTCATGTTCATTTTTAGTCAAATTGGCATGTGTGTGGCTATTTTGTTGAAAAAGAGAATCCACCTCACTGGAGACCTTTTTTGTAAAGGCTATCAGGCAGGGATTGTTGCTCACTGGGTAAAAAGTAGATTTTGGTCTGAATTGGGAATATGAGTTCTCTTCAGTAGTGCTTGATGATGGCTCTGCAGTCCTGGTAATATTACGGTTGTTGTACCATGCTTTTAAGTGTAGATTCCGATAGAATTTAAATAGATCAACTTGTGTATGGAAGTGATTGGCACTATAGGTGGGAGCAAATGAAAGTCCTTTAGAGAGGAGAGATGTGCACGATTCAGAGAGGGGAGTACCTGATATGTTGATTACAGTGTTGTTCAATACTGCTTCTTGGTTCTGCTCCTCGTGTCGGGTGGGAATCCATGGTATGTCCCCCTGGATGCTCCTCTTCCTCTTCCTCTTCCTCCCCCTCCTCGTTGGCCGCCTCTTGGTCTTCCTCTCTGAAAGGGAGCATCTAAAAAAGACTGTTCAGTGCCAGAAGCGACTGAGCTATCATCACCATCATCAGAGCTAGGTAGATTGAATGAAACCGATCTTATCCTTCTGGGTCCATCATTGAAATGTTGCTTGAACTCTGGCCAGTGATACACCCTCTTTTCTTTATAGTCTGTTTGGTCTCTTCTCCATTTGGAAATTTTGGTTTGGCGAACATTTTCAGTGAATTGAGCCATATCCTCTTCTAACTTCTTTATTTGAGTCTTTATTTGGTCTTGGTTACGCAATTGGCTGATCTTTTGTTCCAGATCTTTTATTTCCTCCTGTAGGCCAGTTTTGTGTACTTTTGCCTCTTCTATCAGGAGAAGAATTAAGTCAAGGGAACACTTGTTTAAAATTTGCTCCCATTTGAGTTTGAATGCATCATCCATGCGACCAATTGAGGGAAACTTTTTAATTCTTAACCCTCTGGGTATCATCTCTCCTCTCCAATAGTCTGATAAAGTAACTGCATGTAGGTCCAATTTGCATTCTCTCTCTTTCAGCTTCTTTAAATCCGTGAGAAGTTTAGCCATATCATCATGTGTGTGTCCTAGGTCTTCAGTCAGAAAAGAGTCTTTCAAAATGATATCCAATCCTTGCTCCTTAGTGAAGAAAAAGGTATTTTTTGAAGTCATCTTACTTTGTTTGATTCTCCAAGACGTCAAAAAAACGGAGCTGCTCCAGCCAGGAATCACCCGAGTATTCCAAAAGCAATGAGAAGACACTAAAGGGCTTAAAGCGCTCAGGAGACTTTGCAGGGTAATATTACTCAGGTGCTCATCTGTACCGGGTGAAGTGTAGGTCCAAAAAGGAAGGAAAAAGCAGAGGCACTCTGAGATTTGAGAAAAATATAAAAAAGCCTTTAATTTAACATGGCAAAATTAGTTTAAAAGCACATGGGCCTACGCGTTGCGGCCATATTGGCCTTCATCAGGGCATAGACAAAGAAAGTAGGTCAAAGGTTAAAAAGGCACCCATAGGTGTCAGAAGGGGTGGAGTCTTCCTATCTTGTCACATCATGTGACCAGTAAGCATGTTCAATAATTGGCTGACAAGAATGACTAAAAACCATTACTAGTAAGAAAGAGAAGACATACATTTCAAAAATGGGGGAGAGGGGGAAAAAAAGAAGAAAATGACAACAGATAATTAAACAAAAAACAAATCATCACACTTCTTTCAAACATATGTCACAGAAAGGGAGAAAAGTCACATTCCTCATTCAAGCCTGGGAAGGAGGTAGCCTTCAGCTTACTAATCCAGAATGTTTCTCTCTGGAGGAGGATTCTCAGATGGTCCCCACCTCTGAGAGGTTTGGGCACCACTTCTATCACCATCACCTTTAGGGAGGAGACAGAGGGATGTGCGGCCTGTTGATAATGGACTGCCATAGGATAGGCAGGATTTTTTGTCCTGATGGCGTTCTTGTGTTCCGCCACCCTGTCCTTCAGTCTTCTTTTTGTTCTGCCGATGTAAAAGCATCCACACTCACACTCCAGCCTGTAGACTACAAAAGTGGTGTTACAGTTGGCAAAGGCATTAACCGTGAAGCTCTGTCCAGTGAACACATCCACAAAAGTACATGATTTAGCTACATTTTCACAGTGGTTACAATTTCCGCATCTGTGATTCCCTTTCAGTTTCTGTAGCCAATGTGTTTTTCTTTTCACTGGGAGGTGACTGTGGAGCACTTTCTCTTCCGACAGAATTCTGCCCCCAAATCCAATTTCACACGGACACAGCATGGACAGTCAATGGGCAGCACCGACAAAATAGAACTCCTCTCTAATCGCTAGCCGACATCCGCGAATGACCGCGGACATCGGCGCCGGTGTGCAGGGTTGTAATTGAAAACAATGGAATTGAACTTTTGTGGAGCACTTTGGTGAAGCTGATGTGCGGAGGCCCTAAAACGTCCCATCAGCTCCCACTGACACAATTAGCTAATTGAGCATATAAGGCCTAGGCTCTGATGAATTCAACCTGTGTGTGTGTGTGTGTGTGTGTGTGTGTGTGTGTGTGTGTGTGTGTGTGTGTGTGTGTGTGTGTGTGTGTGTGTGTGTGTGTGTGTGTGTGTGTGTGTGTGTGTGTGAGTGAGAGAGAGGGATGGAGAGGGAGAGACATGAGAGATCCGGGGCTAATGTTCTACTCTACACACATTGAAATGTTTCACTCTACACACATTGAAATGTTTCACTCTGATGAGATGGCAGAAGGCCATCTTCCAGGATGGTAGTTACGCTATGTCCAGACTACTGTAGCTGCACTGGGCTCGGTTCCTGCCAGGCAGGAGGGGGCTGGCGCTCAATTGAAAGATGTTCAGAAGCCAAGGTTTCTGGTGTATTAGCCGTCAAGGTGAGGGCATGGATTGTCTGCAGAAAAAGGACGCAGTCTATGTATGTTTGTTTTTCATGAAATAATCAGGGAGTTTGGATTTGGCCAAGTCAATGCTGATGTCTCAAGGCTAATACAATTGCCTCAAATTGAAGGAAATTCAAGGACTGCTCAATCTGAGTAAAAATCTATTGGATGAGCCAGTGTTTCAGGACCCAGCCCATCAACATTTCCGCTTAAACACAACACGTGAAATGTCTGTGTCGAGTCCTTCTGGTTAGCACAGCTGTGTAAGGGGGCAACAGAGCATGGCCTGGCCCAGACCCAAATGAAAAATTAATAACAATGAACAGGCAACCTTGGCAGCCACAGAGAACGAAAATCCTGTTGGGTGTCACCAAAATAAATTACAGATGTGCATGTGAATACAGCAATGCCAGCTCTATTAATCACTTGGTGCTGGCCCATTAAGCAGTGCACTTTGCTGCATCAAATTATTATTATTATTATTATTATTTTTACAATTATTGACCAACTGTTGGTCAAACAGGCAAAGATGATGCGAGGATAGTTTTGTAGATGAAATACTTGATTTTGCCCCACTCATGGGGCCATTTTTAGCAGTGTACCTGGGTTCTTTGTAGAAAGGGGAAAACATTGATGCAAGCTATTATTAGTCTTACAAGAGAGACAAAACACAAAACAGAAATGCAAGCGATCAATGAAAAGCTCTCAGCACTATGACAATGCTATTAATGCATGTTATTATATGGTGTGACGTCATCGGTCGAATGCTCCATTCATTTCAACGGGGCTCCCCAACGTTCGCACGTCTGTTATTTTTCGATAACGGACGGGTTGGTCTATAACAGACCACTGTCAATGGCAACAAGACTTTTCACTGCTAAGGCGACTTTTCAACAAGACTCTAATCAGCTGCTGTGATAGACAACACCTGTTGTCCTGGCTACCTAGCTGTTGCCTAGCGGTGTTCCACAACGGCACTGTTTTGCTTTGCGCAGCAACAATCTTAACATTAAATAGGCCTAAAGAAATGTCCCCGCCATGTGTGAATCATTTAAGTATATCCATATAATAAGCGGGTTAACTTTCGGCGAGTCGGTCGCTTTGTGGAATAGCAGCACTTCAGAGAGAACAAGACCCCTCCGCTCCGCGTCGGGGTCTAAAGATTCTCTCTGTCGTGCTGCTATTCCACGGTAGCGACCTTCTCGCCGAACGTTAACCCTTACTTAATGGCAGCGCTACCAGACGGTGGTGTGTGTAGCTCTCCACCAGGGGGCTCCAGAGCTACACACACGCACCGGCAGTGAGAACCAGGCTAACATGGCTCATAGTTCAACACCAATTCATGTTTTTCTAATCCTCAGTCACCCTACATGTTGGAAGTGGAATTATGGGTCATAGACCTAAAGGCAGGCACTTCCTTCTTCCCCTCCTGTGGATATATACAGCCCATAGGGGGTAGTAGAGCAAACTCAGACGTGCCTTTCACCCTGTTACTGATGAGCCACTGAAAGGAAACTTGTTGGGAAACACTATTTACTGTTTTGTTGAGTTTTCTCTATATTTCACTACTAGGCCATCAGAGGAGCTAGCATTCCAACCAGAGCATAATCTTGACAGGGTCTCCCACTGGGCTTCTGAGCCTCTGCGGGCCCCCACCATTAAAAAAAAAAAAAAAGTTTTTTACTGCCTATCTGTCATCTACCCATATTCATATCACTGCTGCCATCAAATGCCAAACCTAACTGCTGGCATAGCCAATTAACATATTTAAGGACTTTAATTTGCCTCCATTTATATTTAAAATATTACAAAATTAGAAGCATGAATGGCCTGTGGATATCCATTTGGATATGAAATCTGAAAAAAAAAATCCTGCTTGTTCCTGGTACAGTCCAATCTGGAATAGTTGATAAAGAATTGCAAATGTAGCCTTATTAAATTTAAGTCTTCACTACGTGAACGGCATGATCCCCTGGAAACAACCAAGAAAATGTTTGTTTCAATTTAATCATTTCAATTGTTTTATTTAGAGTTCATGTTACAGGAAGCATCTGAATAATAATGTCCATATAAATATGGAAGAAAAAACAATAGCTGGGATGAGAACCTATAGGGGACAGATGAGGAGAAGAGAAAGAAAGGTGACCTGCCTAGAATATAAAGGGGGTGAGGCATGAATGCAATTTATTTGTGTGCAGTGTGCACTTGTGTGCTGTGGAGTTCTGTGTCACAATGGCAATTGGAGTTGCGCTTTCACTTCAAGCTGTGTAGGGAGTAAAATCACAGCTGCAGAGTAAGGCCTGGCTCAGGCCCAAATGAATAACAATGGACAGGAAACCTTGGCAGCCACAGACAATCCTGAACGCTGTCACCAAAATAAATTACAGATGTGCATTTGAATACCGCAATGCCAGCTCTTTTAATCATTTTGGGTGCTGGCCCACTAAGCAGAGCATTTTGCTGTGTTGAACTATTCTTTAATTAGCTTTGCAATTATTGACCAACGGTTGGACAAACAGGCAAAAATTAAGTTGGGGATATTTTTGTAGATGAAATTCTTGATTTTTGCTTAATCCTGGGGCCATCTTAGGCTGTGTATCAGAGTTTTTAAACAGGAAAACACTGATGCAAGCAATTAGTCTTACAAGGGAGGCAAAACACAAAGTAGAAATGCAATCAATCAATGAAAAGCTCTCAGCACAATGGCACAAAAGACCTGCTGTGTTGTTAGTTAACATACATGTTTTGCCTGCTATTAACCGGCTTATTATATGGTTGTGACGTCATCTGTCGAATGCTCCATTCATTTCAACGGGGCTCCCCAACGTTCGGACGTCTGTTATTTTTCGATAACGGACGGGTTGGTCTATAACAGACCGCTGTCAATGGCAACAAGACTTTTCACTGCTAAAGCGACTTTTCAACAAGACTCTTATCAGCTGCTGTGATAGACAGCACCCGTTGTCCTGGCTACCGCTGTCAATGGCAACAAGACGTTCACTGCTAAAGCCACTGGTTTGTATACAAGTCAGTGGCTAAAGCGAATGTTTCATATCACTCCGCAGGGGGTCCGGTCTTTTGGCACTCTAATCAACTGCTGTGATAGACAACACCTGTTGTCCTGGCTACCTAGCTGTTGCCTAGCGGTGTTCCACAACGGCACTGTTTTGTTTTGCGCAGCAACAATCTTAACATTAAATAGGTCTAAAGAAATGTCCCCGCCATGTGTGAATCATTAAAGTATATCCATATAATAAGCGGGTTAACTTTCGGCGAGTCGGTCGCTTTGTGGAATAGCAGCACTTCAGAGAGAACAAGACCCCTCCGCTCCGCGTCGGGGTCTAAAGATTCTCTCTGTCGTGCTGCTATTCCACGGTAGCGACCTTCTCGCCGAACGTTAACCCTTACATAATCAATTCTAAAGCTCTTTCACTGCTAGTATTTGTGAACGTGAAAGCCCAACTGGTGAGTTCAAACTCCCATTCTCATTGTGACACAGCACTCCACAGCACACAAGTGCTCACTGCACACAACAAAATTGCATTTATGCTTCACCCGTGAAAGGGGGCAGCCCCCAATGGTGCCCCAAGGGAGCAGTGCTGCGGGACGGTACCATGTCTCAGTCATGGAGGAGGATGGGGGAGAACACTGGTCAATTACTCCCCCCACCAACCTGGTGGGTCGGGAGTCAAACCACCAACCTTTGGGCTACAAGTCTGATGGCCTTACCTCTTACCCATAACTGCCCTTTGGAGGTATTGGACAGCAGTAAAGTAAACTCTGAAATACCTCTCACTCTGTTACAAACAGATAGACCACTGAAAGGAAACATCACTATGTTTGAAAACACTGCTTACTGTCTTGTGGAGTTTTCACTACACTGCACTATTAGGCCCTCAGAGGAGCTAGAGATCCAACCAGAGCATGTCTTGACAAGGGCTCCCACTGGGCTCCTGAGCCTCTGCGGGCCCCCATCAATGTGGACCATCCCAGCTGAAACAGACCATGAACCCACCCATGAGAATATACCTCTCATGCCATCAAAAACAAAAGTAGCAAAACTGAAGACAAGTACAGCTTTAACATTGTGGTTATTTCTGCACTGAAGGGTAACAGAACAGAAAGCATATAACAATACTGCAAGGCGATACAGTATCGTGAGTGTGAATCATGATTTCTCAGTTCCATACAATATGAACGAAAGTGAAAGCCCACCAGGGAAACTCCAACTCCCATTGCCATTGTGACAGAGCACTCCACAGCACACAAGTGTTTACTGCACACTGTACACAACAAAATTGCATTTTATGCCTCACCCGCACAAGGGGGCAGCCCCCAATGGCAGCCCAAAGGAGCAGTGCGGTGGGACGGTACCATGCTCAGGCTACCTCAGTCATTGAGGAGGATAGGGGAGAGCACTGGTTAATTACCCCCCCAAAAATAGTGAATAGGCCCAACGGCGACTCTATCTGCACTAAGAGGCTACGAGTTTAAGGTTGTGGATTATACATTGACTGATTGAATTTATATTCATATCACTGCTGCCTTCAAATGCCAAACCTAACTGCTGGCACAGCCAATTAACACATTTAAGGTCTTTAATTTGCACCCATTTATATATATTAGTAAGATATTACAAAAGTAGAAGCATGAATGGCCTGTGGATATCCATTTTGATATGAAATCTGAAAAAATCCTGCTTGTTCCTGGTGCAGTCAAATATGGAATTGTTAATAAAGGAGTGCAAGTTTAATTAAATGTAAGTCTTCACCACGACGTGAAATGCATCATCCACTGGAAACAACCAAGAAAATATTTGTTTCTATTTAATTATTTCAATTGTCTTATTAAGAAGAAACAATAGCTGGGATAAGAACCTATAGGGAAAAGATGAGGAGGAGAAGAGTAAGAAAGGTGACCTGCCTAGATTATAACGGGGGAGAAAAGGAGAGTAGAGAATGCCAAATGACACAATCCTTCACAGAAGGACAATGATGTAGGGCCTCTGGCTCCAGTACCAATTACCCAGGAAACACCACAGTCATCAGATTGGAGGAAATTGGCTTTAGGAAGGCTACAGCCACAAATAACTTTCACTTTCAAAAAAAGTGTCTTAAGCTCACTGCTGTCCATTTTCTTGGGCTTGAGAAACAACATGCATAATGTTAGGAGGATGCACAATTTCAGTCCTACTGTCAAACTGCTGCAGGGTCTAGTTGGAAGATCTGTTTAAAATGCAGACAGATCTCAAACCTGTTTGGGGACTGGAAGTGACAAGCTGTTCTGCTTTGGAATGCAGAGCGAGCTTCTCTCATAACGGAAATCTCCATTGTCTGCTGTTGTCAGGGCCGGATAAATGCACAAGCTGGCTGGCTGCAGCCTAGGGGCCCACAGCAGTCATGGGGCCCCTGATTGGCCAAAACTGAAAAATCGCAGAATTTTGAGAAAATGCAACATTGAAAAAATCATCTGACGTGTTGAATACAGTTGCTAGACATGTTATCCTCAATTCCCTAGCTCACAGTTATGACAATGTGTAGGTAAATTGGACACAGAATTTGCCTTCTGGGAGGGGGGCTCCACATCAGTCTAGGGGCCCCAGGCCATCATAATCTGGCCCTGGATGTTGTTAAATATATTTGCCATGGAACAGGTGTGGGGTGTTGGGTGTGCATGGTACGCGTGTGTGTTTGCATTTGTGTGTGTATGAGTGTGCGTGTGCGTTTGCCTGTTTGCATGTGTGGTTAGAGTGGCTTGCACTGCAGCTCGTTTAATTCGTTAAAATGATGTGAATGAGAACACAATGGTGGACCAAACACTCAAATCAGAAGGTCAACACAATCAAAACCACAAAATGAAAGACAGCTCTTAAAAACAAACAACAAAATTGGGGCCATGGTTGCCACTCCCTGCAGACAAAAGGTTTTAGTGTGTGTGTGTGTGTGTGTGTGTGTGTGTGTGTGTGTGTGTGTGTGTGTGTGTGTGTGTGTGTGTGTGTGTGTGTGTGTGTGTGTGTGTGTGTGTGTGTGCGTGCGCGTGCGTGCATGCGTGCGTGCGTGTGTGTGTGTGCGTGCATGTTTGTGTGTGTGTGTATATGTGTGTGTGTGTGTGTGTGTGTGTGTGTGTGTGTGTGTGTGTGTGTGTGTGTGTGTGTGTGTGTGTGTGTGTGTGTGTGCGCATTGTATTTGTATAGCACTGTATCATACAAGGCATGCAACTCAAAGTTCTTAACAAATGGGAAAAAAACATCATTGTTAGAGATGGATTTAAAAGGAGAGGTAGAGAGGAGAGGCAGAAATAGCAAGAAGGCAGAGGAAGAAGAGATAGATAGAAATTGTAGAGTCATAAGGTCCACGTAGGTTGGGACCAGGATTGTTAGAGGCGTAAGGTCAAGTCAAGTCAAGTCAAGTCAAGTTGATTTTATTGTCAATTTCTTTACATGCACTGGTCATACAACGAATTTGAAATTACTTGTTTTGCTTTCCCATGCAGACATAGACTAATCTAGGTAAGGACATAGACAGTATAGACATAGACAGTACTCATACATGGACATAAGACAGTATGGACATAGACAGTGCTCATACAGACATTTAAAGTGCAAAACTGGACAACAGAACACTTGTAGAGAACATACATTAAGAGGAGGTATTTGTTGTGCTTTTTCTAAAAGTCCTTTATAGCATTCTGACATAGAAATAGAAGCATTTTGAAGAAAAATAAATATTAAAATATTAAAATGTGTGTGTGTGTGTGTGTGTGTGTGTGTGTGTGTGTGTGTGTGTGTGTGTGTGTGTGTGTGTGTGTGTGTGTGTGTGTGTGTGTGTGTGTGTGTGTGTTTAGTGCAGGTAGAAAGTGCAGTGTGCGTCTGTGTGTGTGTGTGTGTGTGTGTGTGTGTGTGTGTGTGTGTGTGTGTGTGTGTGTGTGTGTGTGTGTGTGTGTGTGTGTGTGTGTGTGTGTGTGTGTGTGTGTGTGTGTGTGTGTGTTGTGTGTCAGTGTGTGTATGTTTGGGTTTAGTGCAGAAAGTGCAGTGTGCTTGTGTGTGTGTGTGTGTGTGTGTGTGTGTGTGTGTGTGTGTGTGTGTGTGTGTGTGTGTGTGTGTGTGTGTGTGTGTGTGTGTGTGTGTGTGTGTGTTTTTCAAGTTTTTTCAGTTACTTCGGTGGACATTTCCAGAACAAATGAACTTTAAATTAAATTTAAGCACTTTAAAGCATTGAAAACTGCAGGGCTGATGCTCAACGACAGCAAATGAAATGCTGTTTAGCATTTTACTGCTTGTATTGCCTCAAGACTGATGGACAAATTTGCCTTTCATTCAGTAGAATTGTATTGCATTGCAATGCATCATAGATTCGTACTAAATCAGTTCGAATCGAATCGTTACCTCCCAAATCGTAATCGAATTGAATCGTTAGGGCAGTGCCAATGCACACCACTAACGCACATACACACGTGCACGCACACACACACGTGCACGCACACACACTGCATCACCAGAGCATCAATCATCTGTCAGTCAGTGACTAGCTTGTGTCAATCTCTTCATCTCTCTACCTGTGTGTTATAGTAACTCACACGCACATTCATTACCACCAACACACACACACACACACACACACACACACACACACACACACACACACACACACACACACACACACACACACACACACACACAAACACACACAGACACACACGCACACGCACACGCACACGCACACGCACACGCACACGCACACACACACACACACACACACACACACACACACACACACACACACTTGTCTCATACAAAAAATATCTGCCATGGACAAAAGCTTCAGCAAATGTCACATGTGCTGAGGGAGACAGTGGTCAAAGAGCAGACCAACCTGAGTGATCTTGGACTGGACAGATGAGACGATGGCTGACGTGATCTGCTTGTCTTTCTCCTGAGAGCCGTAGCTACAGACAGACAGAGAGAGAGAGTGATGAGAGAGAGAGAGAGACACAGAGAGAGAGAGAGGAGGAGAGGGATAGAGAGAGGATGAGAGAGAGAGAAGGGGAGGGATAGAGAGACAGAGACAGAGACAGAGACAGAGACAGAGACAGAGAAATGCAGGGAAAAAGGGATGGAGATAGAAACAAATATATAGAAAGACAGAGAAAGAAGGAAGGAGGGAGTAAGAGAAAGACAGAGAGAAATGCAGAGTGAACGACCTTCTGCAGTATTAATGTGATTACTGTGCTGCAGGGCACGGCAAGACAATTTCATTTGTATAGCCCATTTCATACATGAATGCAATGCAATGTGCTGTACAGTAAAGTAAGATAAAAATGATGTAAAATAAAAATAACATTAAATAAAATAGAAAATAAAAGCAAAAGGCATGGCAGGTGAAATAGAAAGAAGTAAAGACAAAAGCAAGAAATAAGGAAAAAAGACATATAAAATAAGGAAAAAAGACAATGTGATGTCTGGTGGCTACAGAAAATCAAATAAAATAGCCCAGCAAATAAACAAGCACGGCTTTCTTTTATTTCTTTCTGTGAGTGTAGTCTGGTCCTGAGAGTGACTGTGCCAACATAAGAAAGATAGAGAGAGAGGGGAAGGAAAAGAAAGCAGAGAGAATGTGAGTGATTGTGAGCACTCGTGTGTGTGTGTGTGTGTGTGTGTGTGTGTGTGTGTGTGTGTGTGTGTGTGTGTGTGTGTGTGTGTGTGTGTGTGTGTGTGTGTGTGTGTGTGTGTGTGTGTGTGTGTGTGTGTGTGTGTGTGTGTCTGCCCATGGACAGAATGTGAGTACTGTATGAGTCCAAAGAGAGGCCCCCTAACTCATGTTAGCTCTCCATCAATGACGCCTAGAGTCAGTGCTCTCCACTGAAGCACAGAGCACTCAGAAACTATAGCAAACTTCTAGACTGAGTGCATGAACTTTCTCCTCCCTGCTATAGCTTTTCTTGATTGTTTTCATTCTCCCCTGCGCCCTCGCTAGAAACATCTTATTTTCCCCACACACGGCAATCGACTCTCTGAGAAACTTTGCATTACTTGGATGAGAGCACAGAGAAATATATATTCACAATGTCGGGATTGCAAAAAGGAAATGCAAAAGCCAACAGGGCTGTTTCAAGATATGTAGGGGCCCTAGGCAAAGAAGGACTTTTTTTTCTCTTCACTATTTGGGAGGGGCCCCCTCAAGTCTCAAGAGAGACTTTGAGAGCAATATCATTGCACTTTCCGGTCATTCAATTTAGGGAGGTTTTGCCTTACAATGCTGTCAGTGCCGTCATTTGAATATAGGCTACATCAGTCTTTACCAGGGGCCCCTTTTCAGCTGGGGGCCCTAGGCAATTGCAATAGTTTTCTGGCCTGGTTCTGACAGGCCCGAGCATGGTGGTGGTGGAGTGTGCAGTGTGAATTTCTTTCTCTCCCTAACTCCCCCCCCCTCCCTCTCTCTCTCTCTCTTTCCTTTTTTTCTGTAGCGTTCTATGCCACTCAGAAGGCTCAAAGGAATATTGAGGTGTCGGTGACAATGTTACTGTGGCGGCGCGGCCCTTTCATGTTTTATTGAGCAGGTCATTAGTCAAGCTGTCGTGCTGCTCAGAGACGTCACTGTAACGCACGCACGCACCCGCGAGCACACCAGCTGCCACCACCGCTGCGGCTTGCATTTTCTCTTTTTATTTGAAAATATATGTTTTGGAACTTTATTTATGATCGAACAGTGCGAGAGAGGCAGGAAACAAGTTTGAAGAGAGAGATGGGGAAGGATGGGGAAGGACCTCAGTAATCTGAGGTGTTGCTTGCAGCTGTTAGATGTGAAGTGAGAAAGGTGTAGACTGTAGAGCATGTGTGTGTGTGCATGCATATAGTACCTGGATGTAGGGCTGACCAAGTGAACTGCATGTCAGGAGACAAAGAGAATGGAGTGAAGAGGGAGATGGAGAGAGCAATATGATTACAGACAGAGAAAGAATGAAGAGAAAGAAGTGCATGCAGGAGAGGGGGAGAAATCGATAAGAAAGGAAGTAAAAGACTGATACAAAGAGATAGCAGGAGAAAGTGGCTAAATTACTGATAAAATACAGTATTGGATATGGGGAAATAGACGGGAGAGAAATGAAGGATAAAAGAAGAAAAGCAAACAGCAAACAACAGGAGGTGACATATTATAGAAAAAGGTGTTTGTTTTGTGTAAACAGACTGCTGACACACACACACACACGCACCAGCGCGCATACAAACACACGTGTCCACACACACACACGCAGACACGCGCCCACACACACACGCACGTACGCACGCACACACATACACACACTACTCTAACAATATAGCCTACTCCTAAGTCCAGCGCCAACTCCCAAACTCCAGTAGAACTCATGTCCAGCACACACCCAACTTTGAGTTCATTTCCTCTTTAGCTGCAGCTGTACAAAGGCCTGGACTGACATAGCCGGCATTTCCCAGTCGGCCCTGCACCCTCGTGGGCCCCTGTTTTCTTTTTTTTTTTAAACATTTCTGAAAATAGGGGCCCATGAGGGTGCGGGGCCCACCGGTGAGTCAGCCCTGGCAGTAACATTCCTATAGCAGCTCTTGATCCTTATGGTCTCCTTCACTGGGGACTAGGCCTACATACAGTATGCAATGCCAATGACACTAATCAATGCGGGCAAGTGCTGTGTCTAAGTGAGCTTAGGCAGCCTGGTGGCTGGCCGTCACGCCTGCAACCCATCTCCATGACAACAGGATGCTGGTTCCTGAGCTGAGCGGCATAATGGCCACACTTTCACACGCTACGTCTCTCTCTCTCTCTACTCTCTCTCTCTCTCTCTCTCTCTCTCTCTCTCTCTCTCTCTCTCTCTCTCTCTCTCTCTCTCTCTCTCTCTCTCTCTCAAACAGCAGCCTGACAGCCAATGAGTATTGGCCCAAACACACACACACACACACACACACACACACACACACACACACACACACACACACACACACACACACACACACACACACACACACACACACACACACACACACACACACACACACACACACTGCAGGTCTCCTGGGGGCTACTGTCCACCCCACTGGCCTCCTCCATTAGCCTGCTGTCCCAGGCTGAAATATACGGCCACAGGGCTAGAGAGGCCAGTTGACCTGCATTTGGAACACATTCAACTTAATTATTTTGCAACACCAATACTTAAACACACACCGCATGAAGGAACAACAGAATACAAATTCTGTACATATCTGTAATTGAATTCGATGAGACAATGGACAGCTTAGCTCCGCTCCTAATTACTCTGTCAGGCCTCTCTGTGGCCCCAACACACCCCTCAAACCAAGCTCTACAACACCCCCAATCCAAAAGCACACTGATTTGCTTACTACCCACACCATTTCAGGGTGCAGGGTTCAGAAAGTAAAAACTTTTCTTCTTCCACAGATAACTCCACAGAGTCGTCTACCTGTCCTCTTGAGTGCCCATGACCATCAGCTGACTCAGAGCGTGTTGAATAAAAAACTTTTTAAATCGGTAAACATTGTACATTATTATAATTATTCAACCAGGGGTTGACAACTCTGATAATTATGTCCCACCTTTCTCAGACCGTTCCGTCACCCCAGTCTCCTCACCTGCATTGCCCCACTGCCTCCTTCCCAACACACGCCTAGCTTGCCCAACCGCTTCCCTCTCCGCCTTCCCTCACACCATCCCATTGCCCGAGTCTTCTCCTAACCTGTATTTAGAACACCTGTTGCCCTAGAACTTGCCCCCTGCCTTCCCTCACCTTTGTCGCCCCACTCTCCTCACCTGAATCCAGAGCACTTCCCTTCCAACTCACATTTTCCGGATCCGGCTGGATAATAGGGTTTTTCACAGGATCCGGATCCGGTTCCAGGATCCAGGATCCAGGATCCGGTAGCCGAGGCTTTTCAGTCAAAATAGTTTGAGCCAACGTGATAAAAAGGGCCCACGTGTTCGAGTAGTCTATGTGTTTCAACCCTTTCGTAGGATCCGGTATCCGGTTCCGGATCCGGCAGGTTCTTAAGCAGTGGATCCGGTATCCGGCAGGATCCTAAAAATCAGGATCCGGTGCATCTCTAATAAATATTGAGTTCGGCCTGCGACTTCATCCCAGATTTTAATTTTGGCCGGCTGTGAATTACAATTTCCTTCCCAAGGATATTCCTGAACATATGCTTTTTGAAGTCATGTGCAGCGACTCTTTATCGTTCGATCGGTCACTCAGAACCTTATTCACTAGGCATGCAAAAACAGCCTAAGTGGAATTCAACTACGGTAAATGATCTGGGAGAGAGGGATGTGTGTATGTGTGTGGCCTACCACAGATATACAGACAGCACAATGATATGTGGCCTACCACAGAGATACAGACACCACAATTATATAAAGTGAATAAGCAACTGGGTGTAGAGAGAGAGAGAGAGGGAGAGAGTGTGATAAAAGGGAGTGAGTTTGAGGAAAAGAAAACATTATAAAATATGCAGAGGAAAAGTTGGAAGCCCTGAGGCAGAGCCTGAGACTCCTGACTGAAGCGAGGGCCGAGGGCTCGGAGATGTTTGGTATGCGTGAATCCTGCAGGCAACAGAGACGACCAGAGAGAGAAAACGAGGAAGATAGGAAACCATTGAAACCCCATCTCAATTTAAACACACGGACACGCCTTACTCTTTAAGGTGTACACACACACGCACTCACACACACACGCAAGCACGCACGCACGCGCGCACACACACACACAAACATCTATCTCATATCTACTCTTCAACAGTTCTGTGGCCTTTAAAGTATCGCAGCAGTCAAAATGATGATTGGCAGGGCCGGATTAAAGCATAGGCTAGATATGGCTGCAGCCTAGGGGCCCCCACCTACCAGGGGGCCCCTGACAGGTCGAAAGTGGAAAAATTGCAGAATTATGATAAGATATATTACTAGTCCAGCGGATTGGTGAATTGATCATGCACTTTTGAGTAAAAGCATGAAAATTGGTACACATATACCTCTTCCTATGCTTATTCATATAAGCGTGGGAGGCGTCGCGAAAAATTAAGAATTTTCAAGATGGCCGCCAAATCCAATATGGCCAACCCAAATTAATTAAACTACCTGGCACGTTGTTGTAAAAAGCATTAAATTTGGTACATATATCCTTCTTGATATGCTGAGTAATATTAGCATTGGAGGCGTAGTGAAATATTATGAATTTTCAAGATGGCCGCCAAATCCAATATGGCCAACCCATATTAACGAAACTACCTGACACTTTGTAGTAAAGGCATGAAAATTGGTACACATGTCCTTCTTAATATGCTAATCAATGTTATAGTTGGAGGCGCCGCGAAAAATGCTGTATTTTCAAGATGGCCGCCAAATCCAATATGGCCAACCCATATTAGTGAGAAACCATCATGCACTGCGTCATAAATGCCTGAAATTTGGTAAATACATACTCTATGACGTACCTATTAATGTTAGAAATTGAATTGTTGCGTAAAACCAAAATTGAAATGTTCAAAATGGCCACCAAATGAAATATGGCCGACCCATATAACAGGAATTGTATAGCAGATGAGTGAATCCATTATTTACGTAGTAAACAGTGTTGCCAGATTTTCTATGACAAATAAGCGACTGACGCCCTAAAAACAAGCCCAAAAGAAGCGACTGACAGGCGTTGCGCAAAAACAAGCCCTAAAGAAGCGACCGAAGAGGTGGGTCGTCAGTCGCGTGCCTTGTCTGGGAAGACCTTGCTCTTTGTGGAGGTCTCCGCGGCAGCTAAAATCCCCACTAGTGACCACAGAAAGTGGGAGTTAACAATTTTGTAGGGTCACCTGTAAGGATGAGTAAGAAAAAAACGAATTGCCATTGAGAAACACATCCAAACGCATCCAAATCACCGGCAGAGCAGGAGAAAACAGCAAGCCCAACCCTGAAAAGAACAAGCCCAAAAAAAACGCAACCCGCGACTTTACAAAATTAAAAGCGACTGCTCAAAAAAAAGAAGCCCAAGGTCGCTTATAATTAGCGGACTTGGCAACACTGGTAGTAAAAGCATGAAAATTGTTACACATTTCCTTCTATTTCAGCTGATTAATATTAGATGTGAAAAATACAGAATTTTCAAAATGGCCGCCAAATCCAATATGGCCAACCCATATTAACTACCGGGCACTTTGTGGTAAAAGCATGATAATTGGTAGCCTACACAGTTACATCTTTATGTGCAGATTAATATTAGGAATGGAGGTATGAAAAAAATATCTGAATTTTCAAGACAAATCAAACATGTTTGACCCATATTATTGAAACCACCATGCACTTTGTATCAGGAGCATGCAATCAGCACACATATAGGCCTACTTATTGATATGTATAATAATGTAGAAGGGTTCACGTGAGAAGTGCGTGCACGCACACAGACACACACACAAGTAATAGTCCGAAAAAAGATTGCTCTGGAAGTGATACTAACATAGCCTAATTTCGAAACATCAAACCCTAGCCTACTAATGTTATATATGTAGTGTTACATATTGTGTTACAGTACATTAGTGAAACCAGGGCACAATTTGCCGCGAAAGCATGAAAACACATGTATTTTTTCAAAAAATAAAAAGAATTTTCAAGTTGGCCCCACATCAAATATGGCCAACCCATAGATGTATAAATGGGCATAAAATATCCTATATTTATCTCAGTATAAATTTCTCTGTACTTGTAGTAGAAACATATTTGTAGTCTTTGATGAGTCAATAAATATTTTAGTCACATGTTTCAATGGATTTGAGCCATTTATCATTGAAATACATGTGCACAACCTTCACTCAAGTACTGTAGGTCACAAAAGAAAATCTTGTCCCCCCCAACATGGGTGTTAAATCAAATCTTATCAACTTCACCTTGCATATGATGTATAGTTTGCATACCTTGAACTACAAATGCAGAAATGGGGGTTCACCGTAAGCCAAATCTTGCACACCATTATTATAGCCAAAAAATGAATCCTAATACTGTACAAGTAAACTTTCACTCAAGGTTACTCAAATTTACATACCCTGAGTTGACTTTGCACCAACTGTGCCATTCACCATTTATTCAAAGTTTGTGTGTATCTTTTAATTAGGCTTTGTTGGCAGTTTGATTGATGTTGGCCATAGGATACACCTCAGCCTGGGGAATCCCATGCTGCTTTGCACAATTGTTCTGATCTGAAAGACAGCATAGATTCAATCCCTCAGCAAAGTACTAGATCTTGGGCTCCATTCAGAGAGCAGGGAAGGGTGGAAAGCCGACGACTGCAGTTTGTTTGAAAAGATACAACTGACACGATTGGCTTTGGGCTATGCACATGCCAAATGAAACATTCGTAACACCCAATTAACGGCTATGGGCAATTTTAAACCGCACCTTTCCTATGAGAAATTGCATATGTAACCTTCAGAGTATCTCACTTGTGAGATCAACTGGTGTTAACCAGGCAAGACATACCCATACAAAATGCATGGGACAGGATTGCAGTTTGTTTGAAAACCTTGAAGTACAGCTAGAAGTAGTAATTATTGGTTTCTTTTTTTAACCATGTCTTAACCATGTCCATGAATTGACAAATCAATTGAACTTTAGCAACCTTGAAATCTTGACCCTTTTGAATTTGTAGTCATGACAGGCATATTAAACACAAGGCCTATGCAGTCGTCATTAACTGCTAGAGGTACTGTATATCCCACAGTGTGCCTGGAGGATTAATTAATATGGGTTGGCTACATTTGATTTGGCGGCCATCTTGAAAATTCGGGTTTTATTTGCTATGCCTCCATTTCAAATATTAATCAGCATATCAAGAGGTAAATGTGTACCATTTTTCATGCTTTTACTACAAAGTGGGTGTTAAATTCATCAATGGTTTCATTAATATGGGTTGGCCAGATTTGATTTGGCGGCCATTTTGAAAATTAAACGTTCATTTCATCCTCCATTTCTTTTATTAATCTGAATATGAAGAAGTAACTGGGCACCCATTTTCATAATTTTACCACAAAGTATCAGGTAGCTTCATTAATATGGGTTGGCCATATTGGATGTGGCGGCCATCTTGAAATACAGCATTTTTCGCGGCGCCTCCAACGATAACATTGATCAGCATATTAAGAAGGACATGTTTACCAATTTTCAGGCCTTTACTACAAAGTATAAGCTAGTTTCATTAATATGGGTTGGCCATATTGGATTTGGCGGCCATCTTGAAAATTCATAATTTTTCACAACGCCTCCAATGCCAATATTAATCAGCATATCAAGAAGGATATATGTACCAATTTTCATGCTTTTACAACAACGTGTCAGGTAGTTTCATTAATTTGGGTTGGCCATATTGGATTTGGCGGCCATCTTGAAAATTCTTCATTTTTCGCGACGCCTCCAATGCTAATATTAATCAGCATATCGAGAAGGATATGTGTACCAATTTTCATGCTTTTACTCAAAAGTGCACGATTAGGCCCTTTTGTGTGTCTAATCCGCCGGACTATACTGAACAAGTCATCTGTTGTGTTGAGTAGAGTTGATAGAAATGATATCCTTCATTCCTAGCTCAAATTCATGACACTGTCTATGTAAATTCATAGTGAAATTTGCTTCCCAGGGGGCCCCGCAGGAACCTGTAGCCTAGGGGCCCTAGGCCATCTTAATCCGGCCCTGATGATTGGTCATGTCTGGCAGCCTGTGGAGTAAGTCAGGAAGTAAGTCAGTTTCTTCCCCACAAAAAAACATGAAGTCTCCCCTAATCCCAAGACTCAAGACTCAATTTTCAAAAGAGTCAATTTTTGAGTGCAAGGGCAGAATAAATGAGCTGTAAGGGCCTACGCTGCCATGTAGAAGGCATCCCAACTATTTGAGCACAGTCATGCCAAGCCATGCAAGTGGCCTACTAATGTTCCGCCTTAAGGGCTCTGCATACTTCACGTGCGCACTTTGGCGCGTGTGGCGCGAGAACCATTAATGACGTCATCACTCGCGACAGACAATTCATACTTCAAAAGCGCTTTCGCTCGCATTGTCGGAAGTGCCCTCTGCTGTTCATGAGAGAAACGGTAGTATTTCTACGGATGTATACAATAGAAAGCCAAACACGGCTGCTGTAGGGCTACTGACTTAGGGACTGTTCGTAATTTACCGGGGGGGGAGGGCTGGTGCGTAGGGGGGGGAGGGCCATGATGAAAAAAAATTAGGTGGAGGGGAGGGCCATGGGAAAAAAAATCGGAGTTAGGGGGAGGGCCATGGGAAAAAAAACGAATTTATTTTATTTTATTTTTATTTCTTTTTTAAAATAATAATAAAAAATGCTCTGAAACACATCGCTTTGCGATGCAAGGTCCCGGTGCATACTATAGCACTGAAGCGTGTATCTGTAGTCAAAAAACTATCAGGTGCAGCTACTGTAGATTGCCCGCGCTGACTCTCTTTCACTGTAGGCCTATTGCTAGTGCTACGGGAACATTGAGCATCATAGAAAATGCCCGTGAGCAAATAACTAGCTGAGGTGAACTATATGGGCTAAACAGTTTGGGAAGTTTTGACAACGAATTGGATGGGCATTTCCAGAGGAATTTTGGAGAGGTGTTGTAGTCAACTGGTGGTCACAGCTTCTGGTAAGTCATGATTTTATTTATTGGCACCGCCGTGTGCTTTACATCTGTGTTCAAAAAACTTTTAGACCCCAACCAGACCGGAATGAACAGTAGGCCTACCTAGGCCTAGACGTACTTTGGTAGAACGGTGCAGTGACGCGGGAGATTTTGTTTTGTTTAGCTTGTGGTGTCAAGGTAGTAATAACAGTGGTATTAACGGCGATGTGTTGGCCATGCATCATATACGGTCTTGAAACCATTGGAGGAACTTGTTGTGAAGAGAAGTCTCGTCACTTTGGTGAACAAAAACGGACCAACTAAGCAAGGAATTGTGTAGCCTACATTTAAAGCGTGACGGGAGAAGGGAATGTCACCAAAGTTGTGCATCGTGTCAGGTAAGAAGTGACTTTTGTTTCTTGCTGTGGAGATTGGATTCGTAGAAGCGTGTATTGGTATGCTAGGTCTTGCCTGTTGCTGGTGAAGTAGTCTAGCTGAACCTCGGAGTTGGCTATGGGGTGAATCTGAAGGAGAGCACAGCTGGTGTGCCTGGTCTATCATCAGTTGTCAAAGTTGAATTGCCGCGGTGTGTAATGGCTGTATTGTCGGATGTTTTGGAATGTTGTACTGGTTCTGTTTTGGCAATTTGTTCCATTTTGCTGATTTGACCACCATAGCACCACCTATTAATGCGTCTTAAATATGGCCTACGTTAAATGCAAACTAAAGGTGGATTTCTCACTCTCCCTGTATCAATAGCCAGCAATGGCTCGAGCTGCTTTGGCGCTTAGCCTACTTCTTGCTCCGATCACATCCCGGACTCTTTGGCCGTCAAAGTGTAATCACATTCGGGATTACTCTACCTAGAGCTATGCCTGTGTGTGTGTGCGTGCTTTTATGCGCGGTCTGGGAGACAGGACAGGGGTCCTGATCGAGATGCACCTTGTCACAATTGCAAGAAAATCTAAATTATTTGAAAGCCCGGTCACCTCTCACGAGTGCATCGCATAGCCTAGTCAAAGCATTTCTTCTAATTTCACACATTGCACACTGCCCATGCTGAGACAAACTGTCAAGGCAGCGCGATTTGCTCTTGAACACGCCCTCACCTCCACATCAGGTGCGCGTTTCCCTTCCGCAAGAAGAACTTAAATTAATAATGTCAAAGTGAGATGTTTAACAAAAAGGTAAATCTACCCATCCTTGTTTAGGCTACATAAAACATGAGGAAGTTATTCAGATGTGATTCGCCATTCCTCACCCTAAAATTGATTAGAACGCAGGAAATTGCATCTAAAAAAACGGATTTTTTCCACAGCACCCCCTGGTCAAAACCAGTTCCTGCGTCCCTGGCTTCGCTACTGTGCTGAACATGTAAAACGTACTTTGTGAAAGGCGCTGCTTGTCGAGCAGGGAAATATTGAAGCTGCGGTGGGGAAACTCTCTCCACTTTGTAGTTTACAGTAGTAACAACTCGGACATTGGTATTGAAATGGAAGTTTTTATTATTATCATTATTATTACTTAACACGTAAAAACAATAGTGAAGGCAATTTGTCTTGGTGACAGTGGAGTTAAAAGGCATCCCATGCAGCCGCAGAGGTAGATTCTAGCGGCTTCTCATAGGTGATATCGATAGCACATAATAGTGCAGACAACCGCCTTTGATACTCTGACTGTTCTCATGATGGTTGTTCATCTACCAATTTTACATATTATTTTTTTTTACCTGTAGGG
>NC_085867.1:5002289-5084789 GCF_034702125.1 Engraulis encrasicolus | reverse complement strand
CTTCAAATTTTGGAGAGCAATGTATTCGCTGCATATTGAAAACATTACTTATTAAGGCCTTACACTATATGGACACATGCAGGCGAAACAAGCGAATCGAAGAGAGGCGAAATTCAGAGGTCTTTTCTGACAGCTCAACAATCATCAGGTCGTTGCGGCGAATCAAATCGAATGAAGCATTTGTGCTGTTGATGTGATTGGCGGCCCCAGGCAAAATTTGCTCCTAATTTGCACGATATTAAACTTGGTTGAATAATTTTGCTTCGCTTCTGTTAGTTTGTCTTTGCTTCCCTCAAAGGAATGAATGGCGAAGTTCGCTTTGTTTGGTCAAATTCGCGTGCATGTGTCCATAGCGTTGGCGACAGATTATACTTCGATAAAATATATAGTAGAGTGGAAATATTTGACTGTATGGCAGTGTAAGAATTGTGACATACAACCGTGCACACATGCACAGGTTTGGCCTCTACTCTCCCTATGCTAAAAATGTTTTCTCATGTGTGATTTACTATTTAACATTTCTTGCCACTTACTGTTTTTAAATGAGAACTAATGAGGCAACCCAGAGTGGCTACGTTTTCATGATGTTTTGGAATCAGATTTAATAGATCGGATTTAAATAGATCGAATTAAGAGTTATTTTGCGACGTGTATACATGGCACTTTCTCTTAAATCTGATTAAGCGTCTGGGGAACAGAAAGCTTTGGGATTGGACTGCTGGACGCACGTGCTGAGCGAGCCAAATAAGGCGTGGGGGCGTGGTCGCTAAAACTTCTTATTATATGGTTGTGACGTCATCTGTCGAATGCTCCATTCATTTCAACGGGGCTCCCCAACGTTCGGACGTCTGTTATTTTTCGATAACGGACGGGTTGGTCTATAACAGACCGCTGTCAATGGCAACAAGACTTTTCACTGCTAAAGCGACTTTTCAACAAGACTCTAATCAGCTGCTGTGATAGACAGAACCCGTTGTCCTGGCTACCGCTGTCAATGGCAATAAGACGTTCACTGCTAAAGCCACTGGCTTGTATACAAGTCAGTGGCTAAAGCAAATGTTTCATATCACTCCGCAGGGGGTCCGGTCTTTTGTCACTCTAATCAGCTGCTGTGATAGACAACACCTGTTGTCCTGGCTACCTAGCTGTTGCCTAGCGGTGTTCCACAACGGCACTGTTTTGTTTTGCGCAGCAACAATCTTAACATTAAATAGGTCTAAAGAAATGTCCCCGCCATGTGTGAATCATTGAAGTATATCCATATAATAAGCGGGTTAACTTTCGGCGAGTCGGTCGCTTTGTGGAATAGCAGCACTTCAGAGAGAACAAGACCCCTCCGCTCCGCGTCGGGGTCTAAAGATTCTCTCTGTCGTGCTGCTATTCCACGGTAGCGACCTTCTCGCCGAACGTTAACCCTTACATGACTACCAGGCCAGGTGCTAACCTGCTAACCTTCTGCCCGAAAATGAATGTCTTCAGTCGGACTGAAAGCTAGGGACATCCCCTAATGGCCTGGTTCTTTCAAAATACTAGTTAGCTTACCCACCTAGCTTAGAAAAACGAGTGGTCAAAGGGTGATGTGGAGTAACTTTGTTGTGCTTCATTACTTAGTGGGGCACTTTTACATCAATATATGGAAGTCAAAACATTTATAGTCGCTTAGGGACTTTAAATTAAGCAAAGCGTTCATGTGAAAATCAACAGGAAGTGCCGCTATTTTCTTCTCACTAGCAAAGAGCATGGGCTCTTGCCATCGTGTGGCCAACGAGCATGCGTGGAACGACTGGACTTATTGTAATTCTGAATAAAAGGTTACATGACAGAGGAACGTGCTTCATCGGATTTAAAAGAGGAATAAACCACTCACTTTAATCGGACTTAAGTTTAAATCAGAATAAACTTAAATCCTGTTCGGTAAGTGTTAACATGATATTTTTAGAGCGGAATTAAGTTTTAATCAGATTTAAAGTGAGTTAAATCGGACTTAAGTGTCTCATGTAAGCGCATAGAGTGTGTTGTCTATGCAATGACAGATGTCTTCACTTCATTGTATAAACCACATACACCTTGGTCTTTATCTCTATGCTGAAAATGAATATGTGTTTTTTATGTAGCCTCCATATCTGGCCATTTATTTATTGCTTTTAAATGAGAACTAATAAGACAGCACACACTGTGTTGTACCTATACAATGACAAATGCATTCAATTCAATGTACAAACCACATGCACTTGGACATACACACACTCTTACGTCTTGAGGCAACAGTGAACACTTGGCACACACACACACACACACACACACACACACACACACACACACACACACACACACACACACACACACACACACACACACACACACACACACACACACAAACACACGCCTATACAAAAGCACACATACCGCATATACAGTGCTCACCTGGGGTGTCTGTAAGCGCTGGGCAGGCTGTGTTTGGATTTAGATTTGGATTTGGAGCGCGACTTCGACCTGGATCTCGACCTCCTCTTGTGCTTCTTCTCCTCCTTCTCCTCTCTCTTTCCCTCGTTCCCTGTCCCGGTCTCGCTCCCTCTCCGAGCCCCAGGAGGCAGAAGCGAAGAGGAGGGCGAAGAGGAGGAGGAGGAGGAGGAGGTGATGAGGGCAGAGGAAGAGGAGGAGAAGGCCTGTGCAGACATCTCATTGGCTCTTGGTAGTGATGCGGGCTCACCCGATTGGTAGTCGGGGGGCAGAATTGGCACCCTTGACATCAGGGGGAGCGGGGCAGGGGCAGCCATGAGGGGCATGACCTCAGGCTGAGAGAGAGAGAGAGAGAGAGAGAGAGAGAGACAGAAGTACAGAGAAAGGGACAAAATGTTGAGTACAGTTTAAACTTTGAGGACAATGGACCCCACTGACACATATGGAACTACACCTATCGATGACGGGTATGGCCTTGGGTTGAGAGAGAGAGAGAGAGAGAGAGAGAGAGAGAGAGAGAGAGAGAGAGAGAGAGAGAGAGAGAGAGAGAACAGAAGGAGGACAATTGGTTGAGTATAATCACAGTTTGTTGACAAATGGAGCCCCACATATTGAACTGCACCTATCGACCAGCCAGAGAGTTTTATTCACCAACAGCAGCAGCAAGAGGGAACACACACGCACACACACGCACACACACACACACACACACACACACACACACACACACACACACACACACACACACACACACACACACACACAGTGCAGATGAGACACTCTGTGCCCCCGATCTGCATAATCATATCGCACATTTGTGCACCTCCCCAGCTCATTAGTGTAGCGACTGCCTTTAAGTTGAGACAAAGCCAATCACCAATACATCCTGCAGTCTACCAACTCGGACCCTGTCTGCCTCTGTGTGTGTGTTTGTGTGTGTGTGCGTGTGCGTGTATGTATGTGAAAGCGTGAAAGCACAGTCTGAACAGATGTGTTTGTCCGTGTGTGTGTGTGTGTGTGTGTGTGTGTGTGTGTGTGTGTGTGTGTGTGTGTGTGTGTGTGTGTGTGTGTACACGCGTCAAAGTGCCAGAAGTCATATCTGCTGTCTGCTTCCCTAGAAAGCCACTGTGTCCATGGCTCTCTCACACACACACGCACACACACGCACACACACACACACAACCCTCTTGCTCCTCTGCTGTCTAATTGGAGGCTATTGCTTTCCGTGCTCCACAATGCGCCGCTGCCCAGTGCTGGTAATTGGCCTCGGCTGCTGTTAATTACTTCAATATGTGGCATCTGGTTCCATTAGTGGAGCTGGAGTCACAGCACACAACTGGAGGAGACCTGCCATACTCATGAACGGCCATCCGGGTACTTTGCTCCTAAATTTGCGTTACGCCCCTTTATGGCTGAAAACAAACCGAATGTCTCATTGACTTACATGCTACATCGGCTAGCCTAAATTAACACATTCCATGCTTCAGCCACGGCTGTTTGGCTATATTATTTGAACAGCCGGCAATACAACACGTTTCCGGCATGTTGTTGAACAACGGTAGTCTACAGGTCCGTATCGTTCGTTTATTAAACCCCAACATCACCAATTGACTTGCATGGGTTGTTTTCCCCCACAAATGGGCGTAATGCACATGGAAAATGTCACACCGTTTATGAGTATTGTCACTGACCTGACCTGACCTGACATCAAAAGACTGAGCAACACTTTATAATAAGGGATGCATAAAAGGTAGGGATGTAACGGTATACAAAAAATAACGGTTCAGTACGTACCTCTGTTTATGGGGTCACGGTTGGGTACATTTTCGGTACAGTAAAAGCAAAATACATTCAAACTGCTACTTTGGGTCGTAGTTTCATCAGTGTAAGAAATAGTACTTTTCTCAAAGTCTCACAAAGAAAAAGCCTCTACACCTGTTTTTGTCTTGCATTCTCTCTCAGCGTTCTGCATGAAACACTGCATAGTGGCAGCATAATGTAATGAACAGAGTTGCCTGTCACTCGGTACAGTGTGTGTGTGTGTGTGTGTGTGTGTGTGTGCGTGCGCGCGTGCTCACACACGCTTTAGGATTTAGAGACAAAAGAATGATGGTGGAGGACTGTGAGACTGTTGAGTTTCTGTGCCATTATCTGCTGTTGCACAATGGAGGCCAGGTCAGATATATCCCAAGAGGCACCAGGAGAACCAGGACACAGAACAGCTCTAAAGAGGTGGCCCAATTAGAGAAGAGAGAGAGAGAGAGAGAGAGAGAGAGAGAGGGAGAGAGAAAAAAGGGAGAAGAAGTGTTTTGTGTTCCGACACCTCCGTTTCCTTCAGACGTGACTTTCTTCAGCCTTGGGTTGTCTTTGCTTTGTTTATGACATGGACATAATGTTTATGACAGGTGCATAACTTTGCTATGACACTATTATGACACTGTAATGACATGCATATGATATGACACCTGTGTCAAGTAAAGTGTTACCGAAAACTCTCTTGGTCATCAGGAGCTCAGGAGAATGCCAAGATCTGAGTGAGTGACAGAAGGTGCGAAACAGAACGACAATGGGCTCGTTACCGGAATTTTTCTGCCAAAAGTGGGTAGATGTTTGCACTACAGATGCTTGCACCAAGATATGTGGCTGAGCACACCAAGCTGAAAGCATGAAGCTTGTCCACAGAACCTTAAACATTTTTACTGGTACTTTCAGCTATTACCCGAAAACGTATACCGTTTGTGTGTTGAGTCTTTGTGAGACTATGAGTTTGTGAAAGTACTTAACTGTGTGTGCATCTGTCTACTAAAGTGTATGTTCTGAAGCTCCTTGTGGAAGAGTAGCGATGGGTGTTGCTGTGGACCTCTGGGATGGTCTGTATATGGGGGCACTTCTGGTGCCACAGTCATAGAGGACCATGCTCTCACGTTGCATACAACTGTGTGTGTGTGTTAGGGGTGGGCGATATGGCCAAAAATGTATACCTCGGTATAATTTCAGTCACGGTATATATCACGGTATATATCACGGTATTGTACATTTGTTTAAAATTGAAGCGTTGCAAAATGACCAAAAAACCCACATTTTTTTAACCTTTGCATTTGATTTTTGGAAATGACACAATGTCCTTTCACATATGTGTGAATTCTTGCCATTACATTTTTTAAAAAAAGCAAAAACTAGCCTATGTAAAATGCATTTTGCAAGGCAATGCAATGCTACCCAATAGAACACTGTCAATTTCACCAAGTGTCGAAGGGGTTAAACTACGGTAGAGAAGGGGAAAAGGGAGGGGTGTCAAACTGAACACATTGAGAGTAACTTCTGGTGCCACATAATCTCTCTCTGTGTGTGAGACATCAGAGGAGGGTTATTTCATCCACATGTATGACTCTGTGGAGTGGACCACCACATGAAACAGACTGGCTTCCTCTGGAATGGAATGCAGATTAGCAGTAAAACAGAGCACAGCAAATCCCAGCATAAGGCTGACCAGGGCTGGACTGCCCACCTGGCATACCAGGCATTTCCCGGTGGGCCCCGCAGACTTGTGGGCCCCTATTTTCAGAAATGTAAAAAAAAAAATACCCACCAGTGAGTCAGTTCTGCGCTGCTTATTATGAGGGTCCCCTTTAAGCCAAAAGTGCCCGCGCCCTATTTCTCCCCCGGGCCAGCATAGGGCCAACCATGATGGTGATTGCAGTCAGTGTGCTGTAGTGTTCTCCCTCCTCTCTTATTGGGGTCAGTGAGTGTGTTGCAAGTTTTAGACAAGACTTGAGACTTGTCTGTGAAGATACTCAATCGTTCATCCAAGTCATGTTATCCAAATACAGTAATTGATTGTTAAATTGTTCATCTATCAAGATATGAAAATAAGTCAAGTTGTGTACATCATGTTAATCATTTCTAATTTTGGATTATGAGAAGATAAGGATGTGATTGAGTGAGTGGTGGGAATATGGAAGAGATGTTCAGGTTGAGATATAAAGGATGTGGGCCCTACCCTGGCGCAACTGGTAGGGTACTCGTTTGCTATGCGGCCGACCTGGGTTAGACTACCGGTCCTATGCAGACCCTTCCCTATCTCTCTCTGCCTTCACTCTCCTGTCAAATAAAGGCAATAAAAAGCCAAAAAAGCCAAAAAGGAGATATAAAGAATGTGACTGAGTGAGTGGTTGTTCATGTGAGACTCCATCATCGACTGCATCTCCCTGAGCACCATGGATCCAATCCAATCCACTTTCACATCTTCTTTTGTAGTATGCCACTGCATAGAAGTAGAATTATCGTGCCCTTTTTTAACAGCAAAATTGCCTGTGATTATCTCTTTCCAAGGGTGCTGATGAGCCAATCACAGTGCTAGGAGACGTCCTCAGATATACTTATTTACTTTCACAACCCATCAAGAAACACACCGGTTGATCTCCGCTAGTGGAGTGGGGCATTGATTATCTAACTAGTGGGTAATCACGACAACCATAATCAACATTTAACTGGAAAGTCAATTAAGACACACACAATGTGTGTGTGTGTGTGTGTGTGTGTGTGTGTGTGTGTGTGTGTGTGTGTGTGTGTGTGTGTGTGTGCGCACGCGCAGGCGTGTATGTGTGTGTATGGTTGACAGAGAGTGATAGTGTGTGTGTGCGTGCGTGCGTGCGTGTGCGTGTGGTACGTGTGGAAAGAGACAGGGCACAACATGTTCCATTCAAAATGCTTGAAAGAGCAATTACATGAAATTACAGAGAACAGCAAAATCATTAGCAATCTCTGTAAACGACTAGGAAAAATAAAAAGGTGAGATGAGAAGAGAAGTAGTGCAATGTTAAAACAATGGGGGATTGTTTTAACCTTACACTGGGATACCTTGCACATTGAACATTAATGAACACATACTTTCATACAAGTAAATGTGCCAGATTGTAGCACAAAGGCTAATTTCCATCTGGTGTCCAAAATAGGGAGGGTAGATGTTTACAAGCAAAGAAATAAAACAATCGCAGGCTAAATTTTATTTTTTTAAAAGACTGTTAGTAATGAAAGAAATTATACAAATACAAAAAGCATGTTAATAAAAGAATAAAACATTGTGGGCAATATACAATATAAAACAAATGAATGATAGCGCTGAGTGTTTTTTGAAGCCAAAATATTTTCACTTAATTCGATAAGCAGCAGCAAGGCTCTCATAGTTGACTTGCTGGTATAGCAATAGTTGAATGACCAGATGAAAATCATCATCTGGGCTTTATTACTAAAACTAATGAGCTGGAAGCAATTAGCACAATGATTACAGGTATTAAGTCAAATGAGCCATAACAACTATTGTATAAATATACTGTATATAAAAAAACACACATTTTATACGTCTGATGTCCATTTACCTTACTTTTTTTTTGCATGTTTCTGTTGTCCATTTACAATTATTAGCCTAACTTATACATACAGCTTAGCAAATGCTACATCACATAGCCTAGGTCAGGGGCGAGGCGAACTGAAATTGGCAGAGGGTCAAAATCTCAATCTGGAAGGAGGCAGAGGGCCGAACTCTATATTTATTTTAAAAAATGGACCAAAATTGTACGTGCATGCACTTCAAATTCATAGTTAAATTTCACAAACTGTCACAGTCTGTCTCCACCTGTCACCTTTTGTTTACATTTGTGCCTGCCCTCTAGTGATCCATTTGCGTACTGCATTGCCCATGTGCTTTTGTTTTTGTTTCCCCTCATGATTGTTGATTGTTTGCCACCTGCCCCTCATTGGCATCACCTTCATTGTTCATTCATTTCCCCCTACTTAAGCCCTGCTCACCCTTTGCCACGTGTCAGACTGTTCTGTCCTTTCCCGAGTGTGCGTCAATCCGTAAGTGCTCTAGCCCTGTGAGTTTTTGAGTTTTTGCCATTCTCCTTGTTTTTGCTATTTTTTGGAATTTTTGTGAAGATCTTTTGTTGTGACTTTTTGAAACTGCCTGGACTTTTTCTCTTGCATCCTTTTGAGTTTTTTCTGTCTGGAGATTTTTGTGACCTAAGTTTTTTGAAGATTTTCATGGACTGTGCTTATGCAACTTGAGTTTTTTCTTGAAGACTGAACCGATACTGGGGTTTTTCATTTTTGCCCTTTTGAAACTTCTGAGCGTTACCCCTTTTTTGTTGTCTGTTTTTGAACTGCAAATCTTTCGTTGGATTCCTGTGAAAAGACAATAAATCTCTGAACTGCAATTGGGTCTTCCTGTCTGTACTTTAACAGTACAGTCTGACCAAGATGGACCCAGCAGACCAGCAGCAGCTGAGGAGCGCCCTCGAACAACAAGGAGCAATGCTTGGCAGACACTCCACCCAGCTGGACTCTGTAGCTGCAAGTGTCCGAAACCTGGCTGCTCAAATTCAGCCTCTGCAGCTATCACGTTCAGCTTCCTCTTCCACACCTGCAGCTGCCCATGAGCCTCGTCTACCCCCACCCGAGAAGTATTCTGGTGAGCCTGGCACCTGCCGTTCTTTTCTTACCCAGTGCTCACTCATTTTCCAACTTCAACCTGCCACCTTCCCTTCTGACCAAGCTAAAGTGGCTTATGTTCTCACTCAACTCTCTGGGCGAGCCAGGGAGTGGGGAACAGCACTATGGGAGGTGGAATCACCTGTCTGCGAGGATTTCCGTGGGTTCTGTGAAGAGATGAAGAGGGTCTTTGACCGTTCTAAACATGGCCACGAAGCTGCAAGAGAACTGCTACACATGCGTCAGGGTCGCCGGTCTGTTTCCGAGTTCGCCATCGATTTCCAGACCCTGGCAACATCCACTTCCTGGAACGCAGGAGCCATCTTTGATATCTTCTTGAACGGCCTATCGGATGAGATCAAGGATGAGCTGGTGTCGCATGATCTTCCATCGACCTGCGAGGAGCTGATCGACCTAGCCATCAGAATTGACACTAGGCTACAACAGCGCCCTGGTAGAAGATTCTTCTCCATTCGTCCCAGACCCACCAGCGACATGGTCACCCCTCAGCCAACCACCAGCACTTCCGACCCACAACCAATGCAAGTGGACCGTGCCCGTCTGACCCCCGCTGAGAGACAGAGACGGATGACCACTGGATCCTGTCTGTACTGTGGCCAACCAGATCACTTCATCGCTACCTGCCCAGTAAAATCCAACGCTCGCCAGTAGCTAGAGGGGTACTGGTGAGTGTGACGCCCATAACACCCTCCTCCATGCAACGTACTCTCCTCCCGGCCACCTTGAGCTTTGGCAGCCTCCAACAACAACTACTGGCTCTAGTGGATTCGGGGGCTGAGGCGAACTTCATTGACTCAACCCTTTTGACCCAGCTGCAATTACCCACAACTGCCCTTCAAAGACCACTGGTGGCAAATGCATTGGATGGTCGACGGCTAGCCAACATCACGCATGTCAGCGTACCGGTGAGTCTATGCCTTTCCGGTAATCACCATGAACTGTTGGCCTTTTATGTCATTGACTCTCCTCATGCCCCTATAGTTCTTGGCCACCCCTGGCTAGTTAAGCATAATCCTCACATTGACTGGGCCACTAAACTAATTGTGGGCTGGAGCCCCCTCTGCTATTCCCAATGTCTCCTCCAGGCACAGACACCACCACCTGTCTCCACTCCAGCGGAGGAGTTCCCGGATCTCTCAGCTGTCCCATCTGAATATCTGGACCTCAAGGCAGTTTTCAGTAAGTCAAGAGCCTCTTCTCTACCCCCACATCGTCCCTATGATTGTGCAATTGATCTGCTCCCTGGCACATCCCCTCCTAGAGGGCGACTGTATTCCCTATCTCGTCCTGAAACTGAGGCCATGACTAAATATGTCCAAGAATCTCTGGCAGCAGGCATCATCAGGCCCTCCTCCTCTCCAGCGGGTGCCGGATTTTTCTTCGTTGGGAAGAAGGATGGTTCACTCCGACCCTGTATTGACTACAGAGGCCTCAATGACATAACCGTCAAAAACAGGTACCCCCTTCCTTTAATGTCTTCCGCCTTTGAGTTACTGCAAGAGGCAACTGTGTTCACTAAGCTTGACCTGAGAAACGCCTACCATCTAGTCCGCATTCGAGAAGGGGATGAGTGGAAGACGGCCTTCAACACCGCCTCCGGCCACTATGAATATCTAGTGATGCCTTTTGGACTGACCAATGCCCCTGCCGTCTTCCAGTCATTAGTGAATGATGTGCTGAGGGACATGATTAACCAGTTTGTTTTTGTCTTTTTGGATGACATTCTTATTTTCTCCAGGACTCTCTCTGAGCACTCTTCACATGTCCGCAGAGTCCTCCAAAGACTACTCGAGAACCAGCTCTTCGTCAAAGCTGAGAAATGCGAATTCCATCGCAACACCATGGGCTTCCTTGGATACGTGGTCTCAGCCGGGACACTGAAGATGGACTGCACCAAGATCAGGGCAGTGGTGGAGTGGCCAACTCCTTCATCCCGTCGTGAACTTCAGCGCTTTCTGGGGTTTGCCAACTTTTACCGGCGCTTCATACGAAGTTACAGCTCCCTGGCAGCTCCTCTCACTGCCTTAACCTCCTCCAAGGTCAAGTTCAACTGGTCCCCTGCGGCTGAGAATGCATTCCAGGTCCTGAAACGACGCTTCACCTCAGCCCCAGTTTTAGTCCATCCTGACCCTGCTCGGCAGTTTATCGTGGAAGTCGATGCCTCTGATGTCGGTGTGGGAGCCGTGCTTTCGCAACGATCTGCCAAGGACAACAAGGTTCATCCCTGTGCCTTTTTTTCCCACCGCCTCACTCCAACAGAACAGAACTACAGCATCGGAGACCGGGAGCTGTTGGCGGTAAAGCTGGCCCTGGAAGAATGGAGGCATTGGCTGGAAGGGGCCAGCGAACCCTTCCTCGTCTGGACAGATCACCGTAACCTCGAGTATCTCCGCTCTGCAAAGAGACTCAACCCTCGTCAGGCTCGCTGGTCATTGTTCTTTGCAAGATTTGACTTCACCCTGTCCTACCGCCCTGGCCACAAGAACGTGAAGCCTGATGCCCTGTCCAGACTCTTCAGCACAGATGAAGAGCCCACAGAGGCAGACACCATCCTGCCCTTAAATCGCATTGTCGGGGCGGCGCAGCTGGACATTGAGTCTGTGGTCATCTCTGCCCAGGGTCGTAGACCGAGCCCCAGTCAGTGTCCATCTAACCTTCTTTTTGTTCCTACCTCTGTCCGCTCTCAGGTACTGCAGTGGGGCCACTCGTCACGACTCTCCTGTCACCCTGGATCCGACCGCACTCTCAGCTTCATCTCCCGGCGTTTCTGGTGGCCCACCCTGAAAGAGGACGCCAAGGCCTTTGCCGCCTCTTGTCCCATCTGTTCCCAAAACAAGACCTCTACACGCCCACCTGCGGGACTGCTACAACCCTTACCTGTTCCGAAGAGGCCCTGGTCCCACATTTCCATCGACTTCGTCACGGGTTTGCCCCAGTCTGCTGGTAACAATACAATCCTCACTGTGGTTGATCGCTTTTCTAAAGCAGTACATTTTATACCCCTTACTGGCTTACCATCTGCTAAAGACACTGCCAAAATAATGATACAGCATGTGTTTAAACTGCATGGACTGCCCTCTGAGGTGGTTTCTGATAGGGGTCCCCAATTTACCTCTAGTTTCTGGAGGGCTTTTTGCAAATTGTTGGGTGCTTCTGTCTGTCTGTCCTCTGGTTTTCACCCACAGACAAATGGCCAGACCGAGCGGGCCAATCAGCAGTTGGAGACAGTGCTGCGATGTTTGGCCTCCCAGAACCCTACCACCTGGAGTGAGCAGTTGCCGTGGGCAGAGTACGCCATCAATTCCCACATCTCCTCCTCCACTGGCCGGTCCCCATTTGAGTGCTCCCTGGGCTACCAACCACCACTCTTCCCGGACCAGGAGAGAGAAGTGGGGGTCCCCTCCGCTGAGGCCTTCGTCCGCCGTTGCCGGCGGTCATGGAGGCTTACCCGATCTGCTCTACTCCGCACTTCCTCCAGAATGAAAAGGCAGGCTGACAAGCGCCGTTCACAAGCACCCCGTTACCGCCAAGGGCAGCGTGTTTGGCTGTCAACCCAAGACCTCCCCCTCAAAACAGAGTCCCGTAAGCTTTCCCCCCGCTTTATTGGCCCCTTCCCGATCGCCAAGGTCATCAGCCGCTCTGCAGTCCGGCTCAAGCTCCCTTTTCCCCTTCGCCGCATCCATCCCACCTTTCATGTGTCCAAGATTAAGCCCTTCATCACGAGCCCCATGCATCCTGCCCAACCTGCCCCCCCACCTCCCCGGTTAGTTGATGGCGCAGAGGCATTCACTGTGCGTCGTCTGTTGGATGTCAGACGGAGGGGCCGGGGTCTCCAGTACCTTGTGGACTGGGAAGGCTACGGCCCTGAGGAGAGGTGCTGGATCCCGGCTCGTCAGATCTTGGACCCATCGCTCATTGCTGACTTCAAGCGCCAAAGACTTTCTGCATCTTAGAGACGCCAAGGGGCGTCTTTGGGGGGGGAGTACTGTCACAGTCTGTCTCCACCTGTCACCTTTTGTTTACATTTGTGCCTGCCCTCTAGTGATCCATTTGCGTACTGCATTGCCCATGTGCTTTTGTTTTTGTTTCCCCTCATGATTGTTGATTGTTTGCCACCTGCCCCTCATTGGCATCACCTTCATTGTTCATTCATTTCCCCCTACTTAAGCCCTGCTCACCCTTTGCCACGTGTCAGACTGTTCTGTCCTTTCCCGAGTGTGCGTCAATCCGTAAGTGCTCTAGCCCTGTGAGTTTTTGAGTTTTTGCCATTCTCCTTGTTTTTGCTATTTTTTGGAATTTTTGTGAAGATCTTTTGTTGTGACTTTTTGAAACTGCCTGGACTTTTTCTCTTGCATCCTTTTGAGTTTTTTCTGTCTGGAGATTTTTGTGACCTAAGTTTTTTGAAGATTTTCATGGACTGTGCTTATGCAACTTGAGTTTTTTCTTGAAGACTGAACCGATACTGGGGTTTTTCATTTTTGCCCTTTTGAAACTTCTGAGCGTTACCCCTTTTTTGTTGTCTGTTTTTGAACTGCAAATCTTTCGTTGGATTCCTGTGAAAAGACAATAAATTCTCTGAACTGCAATTGGGTCTTCCTGTCTGTACTTTAACACAAACACTCTTTTCCATCGTATATGGTAGTTCAAATGTGCATGCACATTGTGTTGCATATGACTGTGAGCTGTTTCATTGGCTCACTCATATTCCTGTGACACACCAAAGTTCATGTTATTAACAGGGGTGTAGTGGGCACGGTACGCGGGGGTACGCAGTCCACCCACTTCTCCTGAAGTGAGATTTTAAAAAAAATCTCCTGCCCATGTTTGAATACAAAAAGGGATAAGCACATAGTATTGCAGGTGAATGACCAAACAGATGAAAACGGAGAAGCAATGACGGTAGATTAAGGACAGTTGGGGGGTTTGACATGATAAGTTGCCTAATTATTTGATGATGTTAAAAATCCCGTGCCCCCACTTTAAAAATCCCCACTACACCACTGGGTTGCCTGGGTTCCGTTTCTCGATTCTTGTCGTTGCTAACCGTCTTAAGACCGACTTAAGACCGTCATACCGTTCCCTTGGATCTAGTGGTGAGCGTCGCTGTCGAGAGAGAGTTTAGTCGCTCGTATGAAGGACTTGGGGAAACTTGCATAAGTCCTCACCACACTGAAAGCCATAGAAAGGAAAACTCTCACATAAGAGTTAAGACTATACATTGCTAACACCAATCCAAGCCAGCTCTCACGGGAGTTCCAGCATCAATGTATGCCCATTTCATTAGCTGCCATATTAGATAGATAGAGAGAGAGTGAAGGATGGAGAAGAGATGGAGATAGAAGGCTATGGAAAAAGACAGAGCGAGAGCAGACAGCCCAAACACCAACACCTGACTCATCAGAACTGTCACTCCCACACACACATGCCCCCAGCCCACTCAGACACACACATATGCCCCCACCCCACTCACACACACACATATGCCCCCACCCCACTCACACACACACACACACACATATGCCCCACCTCACTCACACACACCCCAGCCCACTCACTCTCACACACACACACACACACACACACACACACACACACACACACACACACACACACACACACACACACACACACATGCCCCCAGCCCACTCAGACAAACACATATGCCCCCAGCCCACACACACACACACACACACACACACACACACACACACACACACACACACACACACACAGGGCCGGTTCTGGCTTATTTGGTGCCCTAGGCGAGTTTGAGTTCTGGCGCCCCCCCCCCCCCTTACCTTTGAAAGAAAAAAAAATCTAAGACTAATATCCTTAGTAAGCTTAACTAAATAGCATCAAGAACAATAACTGTTTTTCATCAAATGGATTTGTGGTTGTTTTTGACAGGCGACCAACACATCAGATTGTGTCGCATGAAAGTAGCTTCACTGTGTGGTGTGTTGGATGTGATGGTGGTGGGGCCCCCAACCCTAGATGAGAGGGAGGTTATCAATGTGTTTGAATTGTAACGTGAAATTGAAATGCCAGGAGAGTGATACAGTACATTTGCATGTAAAATGCATGTGTAGACAATAAGCCTACCAAGGAGGTCTGCATTGATCTACACTATCTACAGCATCACAAAGCATGGCAGCATAACAATTTTAATAAGCTACACATTTGTGCTGTCTTCCAAACCAATTTCATTTCTGGACTGGAAATAGTGGTGCATTTGTGAGTAGGAGAATGAGAAGGGGGCTATCTATGTGTTTGGAGGGACAGGGTGAGAGAAAGGGAGAAGAGCTGTCATTGAATTTCATAATATACAAAATATAGTAAATAGCCTCACTTGTCTGCTGTGCATGGTTCTGTTACATGATTAATGTAGGCTACGTCATTCTGGTCTGGAAATTAATGTTTTTTTAAGCTTACAACAAGCAGGTAATTCATGTGGATGGAAGGAGATATGGCAGCTAAAATTGTTTTAAACATTGCACCAGTCTTACTTTACATTGCTTTTCAACCTAAGCAAGTATTATGATATCAGGTGGGTGTTAGTGAGTAGTGAGTAGGCTACTAACAGCTACTTTACTGGATTTCATTGCTTGGCATACTTGGCTAATGTTAGCATGCTAACTAGCGATTTCTCTGATCAAAAACAAAGCTCTTTTTCTCTCTAATTCCAAATAGTAACCTCATAACTATTAGGCTTTCCATAATCACAAACGGTTGCTGATTAAATCACATAGTTCCAAAACACCCTCTGAAACTCCTGCATCATGCAATGAGTGGTTTAATGAGAACAAAATAATCTCCATCCAGCAGAGCAGCACTACTGTTTGCGCTTGCCCCCTCTGTCTCTCGAGTGAGTCTCCAAATTCAAAATAGAGCGAACGCTGTCACTCGTCCCGCCCCCTTTCTCAGAACTGTCTGTTTATTGGTTCACAGACTTCCCAGAGACAGTTGGAAGAGATATTACTATTGGCTGAGGGGCGCTTTGCCGTGAGGAGTGCTTTCGCCACTCTTTGTTGATTGCGACTTCATAAAAAAACTTCATATCGCAAAATTATGCATAGGAGAGCGCCATTTCGGCGCCCCTTCTTCACATGGCGCTCTAGGCGACCGCCTAGCCGGTAGAGTGTGGCTCGGGCCGTATTTTTCTGTCCGAGCCCGCCCTCAGCCGACAGAAAAGTGATCGACCCCGACCCGAGCCCTAGACTATTTAAAATGTTTGTGTCCGAACCCGTCCGAAGCCCGAGACCACTGTAATAACAACAGAACCTGTGCGCAAGCAAGATTTTCTATGTGGGCTCCTCCATACTCAAAATAGCACGTGATAAATAGCCAAGATAGGCAAAGACGTTAGGATGAGGCAATTTGCAGTAGCCTAATTTAGTTACGCACGCATAGTAAGTATAAACACACACACACACACACACACACATGTGACAGCGCACCTTATGTTTCCTTCGGTTAGACTAACCAGAGATGTTGAGTGCGGTGACCAAATGCATGGGAGGGGCGTGAGAGGAAAGGCGAAAACTAGGGAATACGTTTTGGATGCAGTCAGCACGCTATCGAAGCATTTGTTACGTTACTGTTAATGCAAATAAATCCCCGCGAGCCCTGTGAAGCTGCTGCTCCTTGTCGTTAAGAAGGATGGGCTATAATTTAACCCAGAAGAACCTGTTCGGCCCCCAAGAGAATGCCATTTCCCCTGATGTCCATGCGGTCAATATAAAATCAGGAAAGGTTGCACGCGCATAGTTACAACTGTACAGTAAAAGTGACAACAATTAAGAAGAACCTACGTGAAGGACATGATATGTCACAGCGGACAAAGTAGTAACAGGAAACCTCTCCTACCTTACTCCACGTAGCTTGTGCATCTTCTTAGTTATCCATATTATGCTCCTTGCTAGCACATGCTGGAAATGTAATCCTTGGCGAACAATGCAGTGACAAACTTCGTCATTTTATGTTCAACATTCAAGACAGCCTCGGCATGCTAAAACATGGCCTAGGCTACACTAGGCCTACAACAAAAGACCACGCGTCCGCCGACAACTGTTCATTTGGCGCTTATTAAGAAAACAAGTTGACTATAGTATGCCTATAGGCATCCCTACTCGGCTGACTGGGAGTGAGCGTCCATGTCGCCGCTGGTAACTGGCGCGCGCATACAGCCAATAATAATCACTCGCACGAGTAGCCTACCAACATTTTCATTTATGCATATTCAATTAGGCCTACTTATTTTTTTAATCACAAAACTGCTGTTTGCATGAACTGAAACGTTTCCTCTGGTTGCTTAAAATTTTCACAATGTCTGTTTGCTTCAAGCCCGAGTCCGACCCGAGTCCGACAGATATTCTATTTTTTTTGTCCGAGCCCGGCCCGGCCCGTCGGGTTCCGACCAGGCCCGTCGGGCTTCGGTCGGGTTGCCATGCTCTGCTAGCCGGCCTATGCTAAAAACCGGCCCTGCACACACACACACACACACACACACACACACACACACACACACACACACACACACACACACACACACACACACACGCCCCCAGCCCACTCCCAGCCCACTCACACACACACACACACACACACACACACACACACACACACACACACACACACACACACACACACACACACACACACACAGACACACACGCCCCCACCCCACTCAGACAGACAGAACGACATAACCTATTAAGACAGAATTAATTCATGGTGAGAAATGACAGTATGTCTTTACTGATAGGACACTGTTTGTTTTCTCAGAGAACAAAGTGAGTATGACTCAACAGCCTGGCTGAGCAGATGGTGGCTTAACATATGTAAATGTATACCCTTGACCAACAGGATGGCATTGTGTGTGTGCGTGTGCGTGTGCGTGTGCGCGTGCGCTTGTGTGTGTGTATGCCCTTCCGTGCAGTATGGAGGTACTTCTGGGAAATACACAGTGACCGAGAAAAACATGTTTCAAATGCTGTTGAACACATATGAACACACAAATCTCTGTGGGTCCTTAACAGTAGCTGTTAGGTGTCTGAATGTCAGGCCCCAAGACGGTATGCCTCGTCTCAACAACACCTCTTCATACATGCAAGCAGTCAACTCATGCTCAGAGATACACTGAAGCCTTGCACACATACCGCTAAATAGGCTAAAAGTGTGTGTTCTTCTGTTCCTTTTTCTGATGATATACTGACTGTATGCATTCACATGCATCCCTATTGTATCCACCCTTCTCCACAAGATGGAAAAAATCCCCCCAAGAGAGTTTCATATTTCCAAAACGCCCTGTTATTTTTCACAGAGCTGAGATTGGAACCATAATAGACAGGAGAATTGGCATAAATGTGGCGGAACACCAGAAACACACCACAAAATCCCTATTTCCTCTGGCTTATTTGTGGCTTTCCAGTTATTTGTGAGTTTTTGACCCCATTGCGTTGCCTGATTAGAAGAAAGTGCAGTTATATATAGAAAATAGCAAATAAAACAGAAATGAACAGAACAGTGTTAACAGAAAACTGGCTTCAAGCCCTGTGTTTCCCATTGAAGCCTGCCTTTTTCCTGGTGCAGCAGAAACATTCTTTGGCCTCTGTTCCTTCACCATCCCATGCCATATAACAAAATGAGAAATATCCTCAAAGCCCTCCACAGTAAAACACATGGATGACATAAAAAAGACGAAGAGTCATAAAGAAGGGAGGGAGGAATAAAAAGGGAGGAAAAAGGATGGTGGAAAAGATAAAATACTTTTGGATGACTTTGCCATGCCACTGTACAGTATGACGTATGGCTTTTAGTAGACTTTGAGATTGAAAGCAGAGTGTGTGTGTGTGTGTGTGTGTGTGTGTGTGTGTGTGTGTGTGTGTGTGTGTGTGTGTGTGTGTGTGTGTGTGTGTGTGTGTGTGTGTGTGTTGTAAGCTGTTCAGATTGTTCGATCCTGTGGTTGGCCTGTGGTTTTAGCTGAGGATTGTGTAATGCAGAATAGAGGAGAAACACACACAGTTGGAGGCATGTGGAAACACTGAACCTTCTCATTCTTTGCAGAGCAACTCCCTGTCCATCAGGAATCACTCACACAGTCATCAATTAGCCATAATAAGTTTTAAACTCAAGGTAAAATAGTGACACAAATCACACTTTTCACTTCCTGCAAAAACTGTAAAAAGCTACGCAACTTTTCTCACAATTTTCTTGAAATTCTCATGCACCGTTTGCCATTTCAGATCGGTAGGGTAAAAAAATATATGGTCAAGAAGAAAATGGTTTCCAAATAGACTGAACAGAACTAAATAGCAGAACACGTTCACATTTTTTAGGACAAGGAGGCCCTCACTGTCCTCCAATCTCCTAACAAACATCACGAAAAAACAAAAGGACTTGGAAGGAATCAATCAGCTTTCGTGCTGCAGACCACCATGGTGCAGTTTGAAAGTGTGAAATGACAACTCTCTGAGTCTGCAAATAGTTAGCATATTGTGTTGAAGTGAAGAAACTCTGAAGGACTTGGAAAGACAAAAGAAAAGAAAACATGTAACCTGGGGTGAAAATTAATCAGTTACCATGGTGTTTGTAGACCACTGTGGTGCTTTTTGAAAGTGTGAAACAACAACACAAATTGTGTTTATCCCACTGCTATCCTGTCGACTAGAGAGTGGTCAGGCGCCGTCTGTTCTCTTCCTCCAATCACAAGAACAACATTTGAAGAGACATTTGTGCCAACTGCGGAGATTGATGATTCCAAATCCACTCCAAATGAAAATGGTTCACCCCAATGCATCCTGGACCATGTGAACAGCAATTCCCACTGACAACTAACCAAACAAATAAAACCAAATCATGCAATCTCCTTGGGAGAGTTACAAAACCCGAATGCATCTTCAGAGATCACAAACACAATCTACAAACTATCAAACACTAGCAGGTAATTGGAGTGCTTCTGGGTCTTCACCTTTTTTCTTTGGTGCTCATCAGTGTAGGGGCACTCAAACTTGGTCCAGGAAGACAGATGCTGAGGCACTCAAGGTTGCATTTTTTTAAAACTTTTTTTTATTTGGCGACAATGCCAAATAAAAAAGTAAAAAAAAATTGCAACCTTGAGTGCCTCCGCATCTGTCTTCCTGAACAATCTACAAACTGTTGCATGGCTTCCTGCCTCCTGTGTTGTCTAGATTATATTTTAGATTGGCATGCCAATCAAAATATAGTAATTGGGCTGCTGAAAAACGTGCTCAAGGTAACAAATAAACAAAATGATTCACTGATATGGGCAATGATGGGCTGGTACTCGATTAGACAGCACTGTATAAATGTTTGAGTGAGCTAATCTTTTTCTTTGAAAACACACAAACACACAAGCACGGACGCACTCAGGTAGGCAGGCAGGCAGACACATGCACGCGCACGCACACACACACACACACACACACACACATCTCATCTCCCAGACAACCCCCATATGTTTCATTGTTGAGGATAACCTGTAGCAGAGTTACATCACACGGGTAAAGCTCAATTAGTCTGCCTTTAACTGTACAGCAGAGTGCACTCCACACTATCACTCCTTGGCTCCACAATTAATCGCACATTTTAACTGTAATGCTCTAAAGCTACCCTTGACATCTTCATGTCAGTGACATCTTTTATTGAATACTGCAAAGGTTTATGGCGACTGTACAGGAATAGTTTTGCCATTTTTAGATCCCTTGTCAGACGCTGTCATAATTGCAGACAACTGCCATGAAAACAGCTATTGACGATGACAAGAACTGAAGAAAGAGGACACATGCTCAGGAGAGCCAGACAAAGGGATTTGATTAAAAGGGAAAAAAAGTCACTGCCGGCATACAAGGGTTTTACTTAGTCACAAAGAAATACTGTGAAGCTTGAAGTGAAATAACAGTTGGTCTATGTACTGTGCACAAGAGGAGGAAGAGGAGGAGGAGGAGGTAAAGGGGCAGGAGCAAACATTCAGTCATCACATTAAAGGTGCACTGTGCAGGAAATGGTCAAAAAGGGTACTTCAACTATGCTGCTCATTGAAACTGGGCTGTCTATTGCCAAATTTGATCTTTACATGAAAGTGTACTAAGTAATGAACACATATTTCCTAGTATGGTCCAAGTAGAGTCATTTTTGCAGCTGAAAATGGCTATTTTTGGAAATTCAAACTGGTGAACCATGGAGAAGATCCCCCTTTTCGTGTATGAAAAGTCTTTTTTTTCTGTCAAAATGAATACTTAGAATTTGATGGTGGTGGTAAGTATTCATGAAAAAGGTAACATTAGTGAATTGGCAGCATGAATTCTGGAAATAAACAACTAAAAATCTCACACAGTGTCAAATGGCATACCGGTATTTGCCAACTGCCGACCTTGGTCAGACTAATGTAAAGTGACAGTCAAGTGGAGTTAATGGCTTAGGGACTTGGGTCTGGGCAACTGCTTCGTACTAAGTGCTTAGAGCCATAAGGACTAAAAAACACGCTGAAAATGAACCGCCTGGTTTGAAACAAGTCAGCTGTAAACAGCAAACAACCTCTTGAGGAGGCTAGCTAGCACTCAGTGACGTGTTGTGACTGTCTGTGCACTGATATGGAAGGTGGAGTTTGATGTTTGGATATGACATAAATTGTCCAAGGGAGCTGTCGGAGACTGTTAACCTCCAATAGCTTCTCTCTCCAGAGAGATTGCCAAGACATGTAAGGAGAGGGTGAGTAGAAAGTGTGTGTGTGTGTGTGTGTGTGTGTGTGTGTGTGTGTGTGTGTGTGTGTGTGTGTGTGTGTGTGTGTGTGTGTGTGTGTGTGTGTGTGTGTGTGTGTGTGTGTGTGTGTGTTTGTGTGTGTGTGTGGCCATTTTGGCATTTCCACTCCTGAATGAATGTGCTCTTATCTCTTTCCCCTCTACCTGCTGCACCCATTCACAATTGAGACTGAGAGCTAAATCTTCTGTTTTGTTCCCTACACCCTGCTGGTGTCATGTTCACAAGCTGGACAGCCGGCAGGTGGGGACAAAGGGGTACATTGTCTCGGGTTCCAGGAAGATGGGGGGCCCCAGAATCGAATCCCAGTTACATTGCATGTATATGAAGGGGGACCATTTCAGATGGCTTTGTCCAGAGCCAAGGCAAAGCTGTCAGCGGTCCTGTTTGCCAGTTAAATTGAAAACAAGAGGGGAGATGAGAGACAAAACAATGACACAAAGTGCTAGTACATATACAGTAAGGGCAAAAACAACAGACATCAAATGGAGGGGGAAAAAAGAAGAAAAGAAAAAATAGGAGAGCCATCTTCAGCGGTCCTCGCGCTGCTCAAGTGCTCAGTCACCGAGACGGGTGAGGCCTTCAAAGGCATATTCAGGTTTCATTCCCAGCATGCTTCTCTTCACCTGCAGAGGAAAAGCAGGTTTAGCCAGTAAACGTCCCTGTCTGCCAGTATTAAATTGATCGTCTGCGGATCAGAAGGCTGTGACACACATTGAACTGTGGCCTGTCTGACAAAGCCCCTCCATTTGCCAACGAGCCAGGCGGGAGAGATATAAAAAGGGCAGCAGCAGGACTTGGGGAAGAATACAAGTCTGATTTTACCAGACCACATTAATCACTTCGTAATGAATTTTTGGTCTGGATCCTCGATGCCCTGGACAAGGGCGACAGAATGAGTTTTAAAGTGGTGGTGCATTTTTTTTTATTCTTTATTTATTAACAATGTTAGCGCCAGAATGAGTTTTTAAAGTGGTGGTGCATTTTTTGTATTATTTATTTCTTAACAATGTTACTGCTGCTGTACTCCACTCATGTGTCTGCAGTAAAAGTTTAAAAGTTGAGAAAACCTCATTTAGGGAGCCCAAAGTGGAGATGCAAATGCACTGCAACCCTATTTCCGGCACTTATGGCCCTGGAGCACTTGGGTGGAAGGAGTGAGCTCAGCTGGTTTGAAATGAGTGATGACCAATCGCTGACAGTTGGCGTTCATGACGTATGTTATTATGCTCCCTAGTGTGCGCTTATCGGCCGATGACACTGGCCGTCTGGTAGACGACTGAAAACTCTCCCCAGAGAAGCGTAATAAGACCATTCAAAATGAATGGTCTGGCGGGTCAGGCTAGAAAGACACGGGCATAGACAATGATCATCCTTGATCCACCACTGTAGTGGTTGGAAATTCTCCGGTATGTAAATTACTGGGTCAGGGCAACCCCATTTCATTTTGGCTGGTTCATCCTTCTCCAACCTCAGCCTTTTCGCTGCAGGAGCTTTGGCCTCACAAACCAGAATATTTGTTTTTGTTTGTTATTACTCTTTCTTACAATGTTTTGCCCACCATTGTTCATATATGGCACTTTTGGTTAGCCTGACCAGCATGCCAAAATGTTGTAAAGCACACAAAATGCAAAAAGCCTACTGTTGCCTCAAGCTATTGTCAACTGAAAAAAAGCAGGGTGTGAGTTTTTATGTCAATTACTTCCTATATGCACCCCGACAAACCATCCCAAATCGTTAAGGGTTTTCTTTGTGCACACTGATCTTGCTGACTGAGAGAGCAAATGGAAGATTAAAATTGATGGGTGGCTGGATACGAGATGATGAGGGAAAACAAAAGAGAGGAGTGGAATATAAAGCAAGAAATACTAAAGAATAGTGGAATACAGCAAAGAGCCAAAAAAGTAGGCCTATCTTTTTGCTACTTAAAACAGAAGCAGTGACTGCCCAGAGGAGACAGACATGACATGGAGGTACTGAAGAAGCCAGGATGAGAGAGAGAGAGAGAGAGAGAGAGAGAGACAGAGACAGAGAGAGAGAGAGAGAGAGAGAAAGGCAGGCAGGCGTGCTGATCTCCTGTGTGGTTTGGTGGCAGCTGAGGCAAATGTGCATAATGAAGTGCATGAGATGTGAAGGGAGCTGAGCTGCCAGGAGGATTGTTAATGTGCCCATGGCATAAAATTTTGACCTTAAGATGTTTTGGGGCCTTAAAATGAGTTACTCTGACCTCCTGAAGCCATCCCAGTGGTTTGCAATGTGTTACTGTGTACACCGAGCTGTGCTGGAGGTTCCTCCCAGTTTGTAAACAAACTCTGACACAGCATCCAATTGACGCAAAGCTCGTGTGTGCCCGAGATGACGTCATGCCCTTGTTCGCTCTCAACTCGTCCACGCCCTCTCTCCACCCACTAGCACGCCCATTCATTTGAAAACTCTATAAATACCAGCAGAACACCACATACGTGCCTGTTCAATGTCTGAGGGAACATTTTCCGGATTAATGCTTTCACAATCTGGGACAATACAGAGCAAGTTATGGCCAACACCTGACGCTGAAGTCTGGATCAATACCACCAAGCCTCCTGAACAAGTAAGTCATGAAAAGCTTCCAGTCTGTATAACAGTGTCATGGCTAACTAGCCTGCAGTATTAGCTGTGGGGGGAAACCCCCATACATTAGCCATGAAAGCTACACTGCTACAAAATCAATAGCCATACTCTGTCTTGTTTTTCTTGGGAAATCGACTGTAAAATATGACCATGGTCTTTTGAACTTACATGTACATCAAGCATGAGCACAATTAACTAAATAGTTTCGATGGAAATGAAACCTTGACGACCGGGCTAGCGGCTATGTTAGCCCACCTGCCCTGTCAAATAACACGGGCATCCAGCTAGCTAGCTAACAAGGAATGTGATGTTGACAATTATTCTATTAAACACCGATTCAACAAGACCAACATTTCTCAACATTTCGTTGGTTGACCAAGGAGGGTCCTGTGGTTGAAAACAAGGCATTTTAAAATGTTGCTGGTGAAAACACGATTTATTTAGGAAACCCTTTTTGTTGGCTGTGGTGCATGGTGCTGTACATATTCATTCCTATGGAGACTTGTGTTCGTAGTTTCACCTAGGGATGTTATAACTTGAGCTAACAGGTGTTAGAACTAACCGTATGTTCGGAAAGATCAGTTATGACTAGCGATACACACCGAACTCATGAATTGGCATTTGACCAGGCAAGCCTTTGACTAGATGTGGTCACCTAACTATACCGAGTGTAGAGCTACTGGCCACTGCATTGAAACGTAGCTGGCTGCAGTAATTACTCAGCGAGATGTGCGTGAATGCACGAGCTCAGCTGACACATACAACACAGACATCAAGCAGTTGTTACAGGCTGCTATTTAGTGGTTGTGACGGCATTTGATTGCGTTTTTGTTTTCATCATATAACACATTTGGCATAACTGTGATGTGAACTAATGGGTGCGAGTAATGGACATGGCTGCGCTCGCTTCCCCAATTATCGCACTGCCCCGCTCACCTGTTGACAATGACACTGATTACTTGGCGTGCCAAGAAAGCCATGGCTGTGTTGGGGCTCATTCGCGAGAGGCCGAGAGACAGAAGCAGTTGGGGCTGCTGGGTCCAATGGTGGGAAACGTTTTGTGGCGTTCGCGGTTGTTTAGGACCGCCGGCGCTGAAGACACCGGGGACCACTTACTGACCCGGAGTAAGATAGTGGGGGGAAATGCTTAGATAGCCAGGGCCACGACAGTGTAGCCGGACCCAGCGGGTTGCCTCACTGCCAGGCCACTCCAAACACGGCTAAATAGCCAAATTGATGGACTGCTCGTTCCTGATCCAAAGACTCCTAGCGGGCCGAGGGCTCGTTTATGATCCAAGGGACTGACTGACTGAAGGAAGTGAGGTCTCGCTCCGCAGCGAGACAACGGGGTCTCGCTGCCCACGGACAGGGAAGTCCGCTTTTAAACTTATTCCCTCATTGTGTGCGTGCGTGTTTGCTGGTGCGTGTGGGAGCGCGGGGGTGCCATCGCTCTAATAAGTGTAACCCGGTCACCAACGAAAGTCTGTCTTCTCACGCGTGTATCTGTCTTATTAGTGGTAGATGTTTTGATGATGATTCCGAAGGGTGCTGTGTTTTGATGATTTTAAATGGACTCATAATTACTTGCCGTGATGAATTGCTATGTAGTGCTGTGATGAATTACTGAAGGCCTGACTTGCTGTGATGAATTGCTGTGATGAATTTGCCACTGAGTTGCTGTGATGAATTGCCTTGTATTTTGTTGTGATGTAGCTTATTTATAGCCTCTATTTATTGCACGTATTTATCTAGCTATTTATTGCGGGGATTGGGTTATGGGTCTAAGCATGATGTGGGTATTGTAGCCTAGTGTATCACTTGACCTGTGTGGCTTACTCAGACTTCCTGTTGTGTGGGGCGGGGAAACTCTGTGTAGGAGAGATGGCCTATGGGTGCTCAGTTATTTTAATGAATTTGCATTAATAATAAAGAGTTGTTATTCCTTGAATCCTTTTGTGCATGGTTGTTCCATACCGGACCATACCGGGTTATAATTAAAGGTGGTGGCAGCTTAATTAGCATACTGTCATTTTAGCGCCCTCTTGTGGCAGCTTACAAATTTATTACATAACCTCTGGTAGGTACACAGAATACAGCAGTCGGATCACTTGTCCATCTTGCATTGCTCCAGGGCAGGCAGCTGTGGAGTTACGAGTTGCTATGCAACCTGCTCCCACTGTCTGTCACATTTTCATTCATATCCGTGAATAGCTTGGAAAGCCAGATGCAGTCGAATATTAGGTTTATGTTTCCTTGACATTTCTGTCTCTGTTCTGACTCAGACCATTTTCTTGTATAGAATTCGAGAGGCTTATTGTAGATCATTGAAAGATATATTCTGTATTTCTTCCTAATGTCCGCAATTCTCATCTACAGAAGTTCCCGAAGAAAGCAACATGATGAAGCAAAACTCCACCCTCACCACTACGTTGGAGTCTTCCCATTCAGTCATCATCCAATTTGCTCCAAACACAAGCAGGTACCAGTAATTTGAGTGCTTCTGTGTCTTCACCTTTTTTCCGTGGTGCTCATCAGTGTAGGGGCTCTCAAACTTGGTCCAGGTAGACAGATGCAGAGGCACTAAAGGTTGCAATTTATACGCCCTGAAGAAGGCCATAAGGGCCGAAAAGCGTAAGCATTGTAGCCAAATAAAAAAGTAAAAAAAAAATGCATCTGTCTAACTGGAACAAGTTGCTCCAAAGAATGTTGTCTTTCCTTATATGCTGTGCAGGTGAGAAGATGGATCTTGTTCTAGCGCCTGATTTTTTTTGTTTTTGTTTTTCTTTTTAAAAGCAGGATTACACTAAAGTGCAAAACATGTAGGCCTACCTTGTTTCCTTTCCACTATCCAAACTCTCATCCTCCTTTGTGCTTGTGGCCTTGTGATGACCTTGCAAAATATGATGTGGTATGCTGATAGATGGGCAATTCAACAACTCGTAGAAGATAAATTCAAATGTCTTTTTTTTTATTAGTTGTTGTGCATAGCAGGGAAACTTATTTTCTCCATGGATGCTAGGTTGTTGGGCCACAAGCGCAAGTAGAAGACATGAGCTGGGATAATGCACTATGCCCCCTGAAAACACTCTTCTGTTGAGATGTCTATATTTGCTTTACGAGGCAATGCAACACACACACACACACGGTTTCAGGTGATACTTGACTTGATGTAAGTAATTATAACTACACAATACAATTCATGGCATTAGTATAAAATGGCTCTTGCAGTGTTTTAGGAAGGAACCCTTCATATCCTTTCCAATGACAATAACAAGGTTTGTCTTTGAAACTGGCTAACCCTCACCCTCTTGACCAAATGAAAAATAAGAGGGACACTCTGTTCACACATTGTCTTTTGTACCTGCAGACACTTCTTACAGATGGCTGTCCTCTAGAATGAAAATGCACACCAACCACCGGCAAACATCAAAAGCTAATCCAACCTTTGGTAAGATTTGAAAAGAATTCAGTTCAACTAATTCTGACATAACATTTTAATAGTGTTACTTCAATAATTCAAAAATGACATAGCATTCTAAACAATATTTTTCTTTTCCTGTGTGCTTTGTGTGGAAAGGTCTTCGGAAACCCTGTGACTAATGCAATGTTGGTGCCCTAGAAGACAAGTCAGCGCAGTTCAGACGAGCCAGCCAGAGGAGGTCACCGCCAGCCTTGTATCGAGGTCCCAACGTCCTTCATCGGGGAACTCGGCATGGATATGCAAGACAACACTCGAATCACTGTTGGACAAATGCCTGAAACGGCTGGAAAAATAGAAAAGATGGTTACAGAGACTGTTATTGCTGTTCTTCTTTCAATACAATATTTGCCTTCCATAAAATATTCCCATGTTCCAATTTAATATTCTTGATGCTGTTGTAAATAAATGTGTACACTGTCTTCACACTGTCTGCATAATTGAATTAGCCGCTTATAGTGATCTTGAACTCTGTACAAAAAGTTCCAGCATGCGTTGTGGCTCTCCTGCCTTCTCTCCAAGTTTTAGTGATCAGATAAAGATAAGACATGGCAAGTTTGCTCTATGCACAGATGGCGTCAAATGAAAGTAATGCTACCTGAGGTAGGCAGCATAATGTTATCTCTTTCTGTGGGCATTGTCTCAGTTTCCACACTAGCAGCTAACCTTATTACAAAAAAGGCAGTTTTCTGATACTGTTAGCCAGGTTACTCTCAGGTAAACATGAGATGATGCTATTTTCGCAATGGAAACTTAACTGGCAACTATGGATAAATGTGATGTCAACAGAGCATGGAATATTTCACCATTGTATACAACCAGTGGTGTAGTCTACTTTTTTATGGTGGGTATACTGTATATTTGAGCATTTTTTGAAGTGGGTATACTGTATATATTTGTGCTATTCAAACAATGGATCAATCAATTTTAAGTGGGTATACTGAAAGTGAAATCCCTGAAATTTAGAAGTGGGTATACCCGCGTTCTACATAGACAAGACTACACCACTGTATACAACAGTGTCTCCCAACCAGGGGTACGTTGTGTACCAGTAGGGGTACGTGGAAAATGTGATGCTAACAAATATATGGAGTGTACTCATATTGGTATAGAGGATCATACAGAGCATGAAGGAGGGGGTACTCATGATGTGACAAAATTAATTCGGGGGTACACAGGGCAAAGAAGGTTGGGAATCACTGGAATACAAGGCATAATAGATGCATTTAATGCCATTTATTGGACAAAGGAAAGCTGGCTGTTCTCCAGCACAGGCAGTGCACAGGGGAGCTGTTCAAATGCAGATTAGTTGTATGTAGACACATTTTATGATGAGCCGGTGAGGAAGTGCGTACATCATAACTAGTATAGAGTAGCCTTTTGTCATGTCATCACCGCCCTCCTCAAACAGACTTGTGATGCATGATAAGCATTGCAGTGGTGAAACAGAACAATGCTGTAAACAAAGGTGTAAAAGTCTACTATAACCTGACAACTAACTTACCCCCTCGTTCATTTATAACATTTTTACCACGTTTGTGTTGCATGGCATAACATTACAAAGGGGAAGGACTTGCAATTGCATGCTAACCACACGGAGAAAGTTGCTGGGTTTAGAGACAGTTGCGATGCCAGTAACGTGCATCACACACATCAAATGGGGTTGTTTGCTCATATGTAAAAAAAAGAATATTGTAATTTATGACGGTGCTTGCCAGGTCCTTGCATGGTGAATGATTGCTGCTGTAATTACAAAGTTACTGGCAAGTAACAGTGCTTCATAACTGCCCATTCAACGAAAATTGCAGACATACCGGTAACATTTCAAACTCACCCTTCTGAGGCGTCCTGCACTGAAGCCCATGAGCAGGTAGGCAATAGATTGTGTCATCTTTCGGTCAAAACAAGCGAGAGTAAGTTCCATCAGGTGCTGGACGTCCCATTGCTAACTAGGGCAAATTGCTAGCTCTAGGTAACAGCTAGCCTGCCGTACCACCACCACAACACAGCGTTAGCCCGCGGCTCCGCCCCTGCTCATCAACGACACTCCCCCTCCTGCCCCCCTCCTCCTCCTGTTGCATATAATAACAGATCGACGCACAGGGAGAGGAGACTTTTCAACAAAGAGGCCTAAATGGCGCGTTTCAGCTTTATTTTGAGAAAGATTGCGGATATAGCATCCTGACACCCCCGCAAACACATACAAAGCCCCAAAAGACCATGGAAATTTCATGCCATGGGAACTTTAATGTTCCTGGACAGACAGGAGTGTTGGAGATCTTCCCACTGGTGCAGGAAGGGAGCTGCTCTCTGTGAGCATGATGTTGCTGCTATACTCTATTGCAGTGTTGCCCAACCTTTTTTGTCTTGCGTATCCCCTAAGCCTTTTTTTCCATTCCATGAGTAACCCCTCACTCATGTGGTATATCCCAATGTGACTATGCTCCATATTTTTCTTTTTTCCAAGTACCCCCTGCAGTGTGCTCACGTACCCCTAGTGGTACACGTACCCCTGGTTGGGAAACACTACTCTATTGAATAGACAGGAGTGGTGGAGATCTTCCCACTGCTGGAGGAAGGGAGCTGCACACTGTGAGCATGATGCCGCTGTACTTTCTTGCAGCATGCCTGGCCTATGAGCTTATTACCTCTGCCAAGGCGGTTATGAAGAGTTTGTTTGCAAATGGTCTATCTACGATTTTTTACTTTTGCATTTTATTATTGAAAATGACTGTTCAGAGGTTCTATCACCTACGTGTATGTCTGAATTCTTGCCATTCAGATATTGAGAACATACTTTTTCAACCTATATAAAATGCATTTTGCAATGCAATGCAATGTAATGGCCAATAAAAAAGTCAATATCCCAACTTTCTACAAAATGTAGATTTTGCAAATATACTCTTCTTATGTTTTTGTCCACGTTGGTTAGTCTGTCTGTTCGTATGTCTGTCTGTCAGCAGGATAACTGAAAACGTTTTGAACTGATTTTGATGAAACTATGTGGAGTTGTTGGAAATGTCAAAGAACAAGTGATTGGTGCGGTTATCTGGATCACAGTCCAGATCCAGGAATTAAAAAAAAGATTCTTCACCATTTCGGGATAGGGCGAATTTTGACATTCCAATTTCAAACTCCACAAAAACAAGTCAGACACACTTTAAAAAAAATAAGGCCGTAAGATAGTCAAATGCTATATCAAACAGTTTCCTTGGCAGAGGTCTGCTCTCTCTTGGCGCATTCAGGCCGACTGAGAACCGTGCCGGTGCTCATTCCCACACCTAATCGCGAACCAACCGTCGTGTTCACGCTAAAGATCTTAGCGTTCCCGAACCGGAAAGTTGGTTCGAAATGTGAACCGCAAAATACTCTGTTTTTCTCCGCGAACCGTGGCGGCAATGAGGCCGTCAGCACGTTCATCCGGGTAACAAAGTCACGTGTGAGAAAAGTTCAGAGCCCGGTATGAACACGGGCGGTTCACAGGCAAGCACTTCAGTGCCGAACCTAACTGATGCTGGCACCGGCACCTGCTCCGTTCTGGTCGGCCTGAAAACCCTATCTGTAGGCCAGTCAATCAAGCTCTAAAAAGGCCCAAACCCGGGAGAAATTGCAATATTAATGTTTCTTACTTTTAGGTGATCCTTAAACCCCCTTATATCACATATTAAAAAATATACAAACTATAACATATTAATTTGAAACTTTCACAGTTGGTGACTTCAGACAAACATTTTTTGTATTGCAAGTTTTCTGAAATATGATGATGAAATATGCAAATGAGGTCAAATGTACTGTGATAAATCTGCGGCAACAGATCAAGCATAAAACAAATTAAAAATCTACTTTCATGAATTCAGTGGAACATACTTTTCCCAAGGTCAAAAGTATCCTAACTACCCACTGAATGGCAAAATGCATTGGAAATCTGCTACTTTTGACCTTCAAAAAAGTATGTTCGACTAAAGTGATGAAGTTAGATTTTCCATATGTGATGTAGGATGGATTAAGCATCAATAAAAAGTGTGAATCAATACTTTTGCAATTTGTTTTATGTTTTGCCCGTTGCATAATTGATCACATATTTAAGAAGATGTGATCTCATTTGCATATTTCATCATCATATTTCAGACAACTTGCAATACAAAACACCTTTGTCTTTGCTTGAGTAAATTACTGTGAAAGTTTCAAATTGATATCTCATTGTTTAAAATTCTTGCCTATTCCCCAAATATCTCCTATTGTCACCCTATCGCCAACTTTGACCTTGAAAAAAAGTATGTTCCACTAAATATAAATCTGTAGATTTTTTACATGTAATTTAGACATACCAATGGATTACAAAAAACTTGGAGTGACAAATATTGCAATTTGTCCCGGGTCAAACGCTAGATTGACTGGCCTACTGAGTGCATTTCTAGTTATTATAATACACAACAGGAAATGACTGATACTGCTATTTTCCCCTCACACAGATTAAGAAATGGGCAGCAAGGTATTTTGCATAAAACTCCTGACCTTTTGCTAGCCCCTACAGCCAGGGAGATTCAGGCCAACGGCGTCTGCAGACAGGAGCTAGACATGATCTAATTCTGGCCTTAAGCTTTATCCTGCTTTATTAAGCGGTATCAGCTTTTCCTGGCTGCCAAGAGCGGCATGTTTTCACCCCTCACTATAACCACCATGTGGTCGGGAATTCCTGCATTAATTTCCAGCCGCTGTAGGATGTTCCTCGGAATATTAATGGCGGCGTAGGCTGTAGAGGGCAAGGGTTGAGGAGCTGTAGCCAGGCCGTGCCATAGTGACACAGGAGCCATCTATGTATGTGTGTTGCCTCCTCAACAAAAAGTAGGGGGCTCCATGTGGGCAGACTGCTCCTCCACATGTTCACACTCCATTGAGTTTATTAATCTGGAGCAGTGCTAAGGCCCCAACACAACCAAGAACCATCACAGTGTGAGTGTGAATTCAATCTCTGCCAAAGCAGGCCCTAATCAAAGGAGTCTGGGCATTTCTCTGAGGACATTTTAGACTTGGAAGAATCATACAGGGTCCAATGTCTAAGCTTATTTCAGCAGGATTTTCCACACCGTGGCTTTGTGTGTGGGCATGTGTTCACACATATCTATTCCCAAATGGAATATTCACAGCCCTAGACAGCCCTAAGAGACTACCAACTCCAGTGACTTCAGTCTGCAAGTGTTTTTATTTAGTTGTTTCATACAGGCTGGCATACGGTAGCAACACACACACACATGCACGCACAGGCAGTAAAACCTCAAGAGAAACGTCCATATTAACATGCATGGAAATGGAAATCCACATGAAAACAATTAAACACATACAGACACACACGCCACACACAACATGCCTACAGCAAATACTTCTACTACATTGCATACCTACCCATTAACAGGCACCGTACATGAAAGAAACATCAAAAACAAACATGACACACATACAGACATACAAGCCAACCCGTGTGTTACGCTTATGTGTAAATGCACTTGCATATATAGGGGGGCAGACGAGGAGCAGAGGGGAAGCATGTAGGATCCAAGTAGAGATTTCGCCGAAGACCGGGGAGCTAAGGTGCATTCGATGATTCGATTTCTTCCATCGTTGACGAACTTTGCAAAGTACATCAGCAAGAACTTGTCGCAACGACGTGGGTGGTATTAAACACAGCGCATTTGCAGACCCTTGCAATGAGCATCAACAGGGATAAGCAGCCAGTGTTGCCAGATTGGGCGGGTGCCAGCCCAATTGGGTTACTTGGGATAAGCGTCTGCGGGTAAAAACGGGGAAAATTGGCCATTTGGCGGTTTTTTTCAGCTGTTTTGGGCCCATAGAAGTCAATGTAATTTGTTGATTTTGGTCGGAATTTAGCACATTTTGGCGGTTTTTGAGAAGCTTTTGAGCGGTATTCGGTCAGACAAATCTGGCAACACTGTAAGCAGCTCTGCAGAAGTGGCAAGGCCCATCTGCTGTTGCATTGATCCCGCGATAGTTTGACATCATGACACACGCCACATCGTCGTGGCAAGATGATTGAAATTTGGTAAGTCAGGGAAGATTTCTAACCATCATGCAACCTTTTCATTCAAAATGCATTGCTGTCTCATCTGCATGCACATGGTGCAAGGAGGTGTGGAGAGGGATGAAGTGGTGGCAGAGAGGAGTGCGCAGGAGCCATCTACGTACGTATGTTGTTCTCTCCTCAACGACAGATAGAGGGATCCATGTGGGCAGACTGCCAGGGCTGGACTGGCAATCTGTCATAGCGGACATTTCCCAGTGGGCCCTGCACCGTCGTGGGCCCCTATTTTCAGAAATGTAAAAAAAGGGGGCTCATAAGGGTGTGGTAACTCACCGGTGAGTCAGTTCTGCGCCGCTAACTATGAGGGGAGGGGGGGCCCTTTAAGCCAAAAGTGCCCAGGCCCTATTTCTCCCCCATTGCAGCCCTGCATACTGCTCCTCCACATTTTCACACTCCATGGGGCACCTAAGTCACGCCCTTCTACTTCCGATCCGTGGGGCTGGAGCTTTCAAAATTTATTATTAGTTAATGGAGCGAGTCAAGCTAAATCCTCATCCTGTTTGGCATGTGCTCCGGATTTCACATATGATGACAGTGAATTTGAAAGGTTTGGATTTGCGTCGTAAGACCACTCATTTTCGACATGCAAGAAACGTTATCTTAGCTTTTGTGCAAAACTGTGTTAGAGACTACACGTGCGCCTCGCATATCTGACGTGAACCGAAGCACAGCCAACCCTACCGCTGCACCGCGGCTTAAGTGGCTGCACGTCGGACATGCGACGTCTGCTGTGTAGTCCAAATAATTACATATTTTTGCACACACACAACTCAAAAATCGCTTGCCAAGTGAAGTTCACAAGCCCACCATTAGTTATTATTAATTCTGAGGTACAGCATGTGTGATCGACGGGGAAATGCGAGGTGGATCGGAAAATAGCTTTGATCAGTCCATTACAGCCCAGTCAAAAGTTTTTTCGTTCCCAGCGCCATGAGCTGCCCGGAAGGGGTGGAGACTTAGGTCCCCCATTGACCTCACTAATCCGGAGCAGTGCTAAGGCTACAACACAACCAAGAACCATCACAGTGGGAGTGTGAATTCAATATCTGCCAAAGCAGGCCCTAATCAAAGGATGGGCATTTCTCTGAGGACATTTTAGACTTGGAAGAAAGCAAAGAAAACATACAGGGTCCATTGTGCTCATTTCAGCAGGATTTTCCAAACCGTGGCTTTGTGTGAAGGCATGTGTTCATCTATTCCCAAATGGAGTATTCACTGCAATAGACAGCCCTAAGAGACTAACAACTCTAGTGACTTAAGTCTGCCAGTGTTATTATTTATTTGTTTGATACAGGCTGGCATACGGTAGGAACACACACACACACACACACACACACACACACACACACACACACACACACACACACACACACACACACACACACACACACACACACACACACACACACACACACACACACATGCACAGGCAGTAAAACTTCAAGAGAAGTGTCCATATTAACATGCATGGAAATGTAAATCCACATGAAAAAATTAAACACATAGGCCTATGCAGACACACACACATACATGCCAACAGCAAATACATACATTACATTACAAACCTACCCATTGACATGCACGACACATGAAAGAAACATCAAAAACAAATATGACATACATACGCAGACATACAGTACAAGCCAACAGTGTGCATTACGCTAACATATGTAAATGAACTTGCATATAAAGCAAATCAAAAAGAAAGAAAGCAGCAAAATAATACATGTGTGAAGTCAGCAGCAGGAAACTGACAAAAGAACAGAACCCCCTGAAGTGAAATAGACACAAACCTCACTCTTCTATTCCAAAGAGAGAGAGAGAGAGAGAGAGAGAGAGAGAGAGAGAGAGAGAGAGAGAGAGAGAGAGAGAGAGAGAGAGAGAGAGCTCCAACACTATTCTCTCTGGAATCAATACAGTAACTCCATTTAAATAAAAGAAACGCTGACTGTCTCCTTGGCACTGAAAACAGAGAGAAACGTCTCAGTGTTGAGGAAAACCACACTTCAATTAATGATCCATGTTGCTGCAAAGAGGCTGCGTTTGGTAGAGTCTGTGTTACGGAAGATTGCCTTTTAGGTGATGAAAAGATAAAATTGAGGCATGCTCCACTGGGAATCCACAGTGTGTGCGTGCGTGCGTGCGTGCAAGCATGCCGCAGATAAATCCTTAGGGGCCAAGATGGCACTATGGGGGACAGTGTGACTAGTTCCACTACATTAGCCAAACCCATAGACTCACAGCAAAGCACTTCTCTTACAGGAAGACAAACACTTGACTTTGCCCATGCTTGAGAGCAGGGTGATGAGGCTCTGGTATCTTACAGGTATGATATGTCTAGTGTACACTAGGTCCATGGTGTCAGAAGCAACATAGTCTCTGTCAAAGATAAGTTGATTAAAGCTGTTTTATTGGTGGCAAAGACACAGCTAAACACTCTTTTGCATGCTGGCTAAAAACTAAATTATCAGCTTTACGGGGCACCTATGTCACGCCCTTCTACTTCTGGTCCATTGGGCGTTACTTCACAACATTTAGAATGGGAGTGAATGGAGAGAGTCAAGCTAAATCCTGATTCCGTTTTTCATGTGCTCTGGATTTCACATATGATAGCAGTGAATTTTAAAGGTTTGAATTTCCCGTTGTAAGACCTTGCATTTTTGGGAGGCAACATGCACCTCACATAGTCAGTGTGAACTAAGACTGAAGTTGCAGCATCAGATATGCAACTTCTGTTGTGTAGTCCAAATAATTACATATTTTGGCACGCACACAATTCACAAATTGCTTGACAAGTGAAGTTGACAATCACAGCATTGGTTATCATTAATTTTCAGGTAGCCTACAGCATACTGGATTGGAAAATAGGTTTGATCAGTCCATTACAGCCCAGTCAAATTTTTGTTAACGTTCTAAGCCCCAAGAGCTGCAAGGAAGGGGCGGAAACTTAAGTACTCCATTTTGCCTGTCAAACTCTTGCAAAATCAATTTCAGGTGGATTTTAGTCGGTACTGAAATGTTTCTGATGAGCAAAATTACACATTTACAAAGTTTACCCCTGGGAGAAGAAAGGAAATTAGGCAACACAAAACAAGATGCTTGTTGTCAAAGCTTTGGCTGAGATTGTGCACTGAGATGGACGTCAGCCATGTCATGTTTTGCAACAAACAGATGGGCTGCCAATGGAATATCCCAGAGGAACATAATCCTTTTCAACAAAAAAGGAGAATCCAGGCATCCCCAAGTAAATAATAATGAGGGAGAGAATTAGAAAGCCTTTATTTACTCATGGCTAAAGCAAGATTAAAAGGCTTAAGCAAGATCACCTCGGGTGATTCCCAATTCTAATGGTGTATTTATGTTCGCACAAATAGTTTCTCAAACGGCTTTTTGTGCGCCCAATGTTAAAAAGCCCTCCAGACATGGGCAAGTTAAGCTGGGCTTACACTGTGCGACTTTTGCCCCGATTTTGCCCCGATTTGGCACTCGCACGACTTTTTGAGAGTCGGGCCGATTTCTTGCTCAATCGCAGGTCAATCGAGAGTCTTGCATCGTGCAGTGTACATGGGGTAACGACAAGCGATTTCGCCTCACGATCGTGCAATCGCAGGGTCGCAAGAAAATCAAAACGGTTTGAAATTCTGGTCGTGGCTCGTGCGTAAATTGCACAGTTAAAGCAGTGCTACGACCCGATTTGACACTTCACATGCACAAATTAATGGGGCCGTGCGATTCGCTGTTGAGCGCGACCTCATCTCCACTTCAGGTGCGCATGTTCCCTCCTCTGCAGACTAGGGAAACATGCCTGTCTCGTCGTGCGGTGGAAGCATTTCGCTCGCATCCGACTGTCGGCTCGTGTAGTGTGAGGACGTGAGTCGTGAGTTGTGAAATTTTAAACAGTGAAATTCCATCGTGCAGTGTGAGCAGAAGCTTAAGACCCACGAGTGAAAATATCTCACAGTGTATGCCCGGCTTTAGGCAATAGATAATGAAGTTCGTGTTGCAACTGATGAAGTCCTTCTGTTTGTATGTTCTGTTTGTTAGAGGTGTGTTCTCTTACTTGCAATGCAATTTCCCATTGGAAACCTACGGTAGTAAGTCTTCGAATCTTCAAAGATAATGGCCATGTTTCAAAACTTCATCCTTAGACATCTGTCTGAGATAATCTTGTTACTACACAATGGTTGTAGCCTTACATTAATTTATGATTGTAGCCTTACAACGAATTGAGCAATTATTAATCATGTGCTTTATTTGATGTTATCACAGGTTTATAGAAGACTGCTATAGACTACATTCTCTTATGACAGTCTGTGACTTTGAACTTCTATCTAATGTTTCATAAAGTAGATTGTGAACAGCATTGGGTTGATGTCACTAGTGCAATACATTATTACATACACAGTATGACCAACTCCAATGTCTAAAGGATCCAGTAGTGGTTCTATACCATATTCTGAATGCCACGGTCATGGTGTTGAAGTGGACGGGGCACAGTTCTATGACCAGGTTACCTCAGTCATGGGCAAGGTTGGGAGGGTGGGGCAGTTCTATGAGCATGGAAAATAGCAGAAGTTAATCAAAGATGATAAACAAGGAGGAGACAGTTCGTGAGGAGGTACAAGGACCAAAAGAAGTGCCCCACCCCTTCATCCTCCTCCATGACTGATGGGACCTCAACATGGAGATTGGAGGCCTCTGCATGGCTTACTCTGTGTGGCACTGCAATCTGGATCTGTCCTGATGTGAGAAAGAATGTATTACCACTGTGGCAATTGCTCTGGCACAATGACAAAAGGAGTTTTACTTTGGACAAGAATGTAAATAATGACTTCATTGAAAGCTAATATGACTGAAAGTGCTACAAATAAAAGAAATCTGTGAAAATCTGTTGGTAGACATGAGATGTACCAGCATGCTAGATTGTTACAAGGTCTACAAAAATATTTCAATTATTCACCATTTCCAGGATTAAAGTTTGTATCCATTATTTTGAGTGATTACTACTTTTTGGGAGTGCACGCACCAAGCAATACACGGGTGTTAAGTGAAGGCACAGACACCGACCTTTGTTGGTCTTTTGCCATTCAGGATTAAAGTTTGGAATAAAAATGAAAAAGAATAGTATAACTATCAAAATAATGTGCAGTGCATTGTTCTTGTTGTGCTGCATCAAATAATTTATTTTAAAGTGTTTTGTTTTCCTTAGGAGCCATTTCATGTTTGACTTGCAGCTTCACTCAAAATAAATAAAGAAAATAAATTAACATCTTAGACAGGTACTGTTTGTAGTGGACCAATGACACAGACAGGATGACAGGATGATGCAGATGTGGTAGGGGAGTAAAGTTCTGCAAAAATCTCCTTTGACCAAAATTATTAGGGGGGACTCACAATTGCTCTTTGCCCAGGGTCTCAGATTTCCTAGAACCGCCACTGATGTTTGGCGCCCCCTTTGGCACCTAGTTTTCCCCTGTTTTCCGAAAACCCCAAAATCGGACTTAGGCGGTTTTGGTAGCAAGCCGACGATATGCATTTTCAAAGCCGGAATCAGTGCTGGAAGTCTTACCAACCAACACCAACAGAATGAATCATTCTTAGTATTCCATAGTTCCATGCGGGGTCATCCCCGGGTCCTATTTTCCCCTCTGCAGGGGAACATAGGACCCTTTTTTCAAAAAAGGGTTCAATGTTCCCCACTGCTTCAAAGTAGACTGCTGCCACATACCAAAGTGCAGGTTGCTGTTGCAACTGTGACAGGTTAGGGATAGTTTTGGTCAGGCCACAAATTTACAACTCAGTAATATTGCATTTCTGACAGGTTAGGTTTAGGGATGGTTTTGGGAAGGGCACAATTTGAAAACTCTGAAACATACATTGGGGGGAACTAAGGAACCTTTTTTCAAAAAAGAGTTCTATGTTCCCCGCTGCTTCCAAGAAGACTGCTGCCGTATGGCAAAGCTCGTTGTTGTTGCACCTCTGACAGGTTAGGTTTAAGGATAGTTTTGGTCAGGCCACAAATTTACAACTCAGAAATATTGCATTTCTGACAGGTTAGGTTTAGGGATGGTTTTGGGAAAGGCACAATTTGAAAACTTGGAAACATGCAATGCGGGTGTAGTAGATAGGCCTGGGCGATTCAACCCCGCAAAAAAATCTTTTCATTAAAAACTCAATTCACGATTCGATTCAATACCCCCCCCCCCAAAAAAAAAAACCCAATAGAAATAGAAAACACTCTTGTGGAGCTCTCATGGCCCCTATGTGGTTGTGTGTGTGTGTGTGTGTGAGAGAGAGCGAGAGAGAGAGGGGGGGGGAGACTATGTGTGTGGAGGTGCGCGCGCGCGCGCGTGTGTGTGTGTGTGTGTGTGTGAGAACCCTATAAGAAACACTTCAGAGGTTTGGTTTGATATGCACACTGCTGAGGGCAGAAGACCTAAATTCACTTGTGCAGACAAATGCAAACACAGAATTATTCAGAATTCATTTTTTTAATTTGATGTACACATCAACAAAGACGCACGACCCCATTTCTCAGGTGCCGACACAACATAGTCATGCAAACTTCACAACAGGCACGCACACACATAAAGAGATTAGGGCACTGGAAACATTTCACTATTTGAAATTTATATACTCATACATTTAAAAAAACGCAAGACCCCATTTCACTTGTGCACAGACAGACAAAAACATCTGAAAAATTGACTGTTGCAAACTAATAAATACCAGGAGGCAACATAGGAGCAGCATAAAGAATTGAAACAACCACATGGGGTCACTTATGGAGTTGCTTGAGCACAATCCCTGGTGCTGAACAAAAAAAGTAACGTTTTGTGGAAAAAAGTTTGCACACTCCTTTTTAATTGTGCCAGTGAGTGAATGAAAAGAAAAAAAGAACCTAAGAAGAAACTAGATTGCATTCTCACAGAAAATGCTGGAAGTGGGCTTGCCTTTTGGGGCAGAGATGAGCATTTTTATTTTTGATATCTCTATCCCTAAATTAAAAACAAACTACTATTGAGAAAACAAAGCTAAAGGAAATGTTGGAAAAAAATCCATCCACCCAGTCAGAAGTTATGGGCCGAACAATTGAGCCATCTTGGATGCAGCCATCTTGAAAGTGTTGTAGCTCCGCGTTTTGGGATATATTTAATGACATACATGTTATTTTAAGTTGGCTAAAGAACACTGCATATGATATAATTTTGAAAATCAACATAGGTCCGAGTGGGATTTGAACTCACAACCTCCATATCTGTAATCCAGCAGCTTTGCCATTGATACTAAATGACATACATGGTATTTTAAGTTGGCTAAGGAACACTGCATATGATATGATTTTGAAAATCAACATGGGTCCGAGTGGGATTCGAACTCACAACCTCCATATCTGTAATCCAGCACCTTTGCCATTGATACTAAATGACATACATGGTATTTTAAGTTGGCTAAGGGATAATGCATATGATATAATTTTGAAAATCAACATGGGTCCGAGTGGGATTCGAACCAGCACCTTTGTCATCGATACTAAATGACATACATGGTATTTTAAGTTGGCTAAGGAACACTGCATATGATATAATTTTGAAAATCAACATGGTTCTGATGGCATTCAAACTCCCAACCTCCATATCTCTAATCCAGCACCATTACCATTGAGCCAAGCATCTGGCTGTCATAAACATTCCAGCAAGACAATATCAGATTGCATTGAAGAGCTGAACAATAGACTTCTAGAACTGTAGTTGCAGGTGCTCGTTAAGAAAAGAATGTTGAGAGAGAGTGACAGTTGAGATGGAACCCTATTTTGGCTGCACCTGTTCTGATTGACTGTAATGCAGTTAGTATGGTGCTCTAAGGAAGAGGGCAGAATCAAAAACAGTTTCTAGGTCTTTAGCTTGCTGTTGTTAAAAAACGAATTGGCACATGTCCTGTGCACAGATTGAAGTCATAAATGTGATCTTTCTAACAGTCTTTGAATTAAGTTTATAGGTTAAACGGTTCAGTCACAAATGGACCTCTTGTGGGACATGTGCTGACCTCTTCAGAAAGGCACTTCAAGAGCCAATGGGAAAAGCCATTGGGCCAGCCCTGCAATTTTTACACACCTGCCATTTAAAAAGTAATGGGAGTTGGGACATGAAACTTTCACAGTTTGGAGTAATCTCATATAGCTCGCTAACAACGCGTCAGCTAAAGTGTGAAAGTGTTGATGTTTTATGAACAAAAAAAGCTTCCTGCACTCTGATCCCTAGAGGGCTGGAATGCCTGGCACAAAGGTTCTACCATTGTTTTCAATGGGGACCCAAACTTGCACAAAATCGCCAAAAACGGAAAAACGACAAGAGACACGGACACGCTATATCAGATATCCAAGCCGAGTCGGTCGTTTTAGTGTTTGAACTGTGTCTCTATCTCGAAGGGCCTAGGAGATCCATTTTCTATTTTTACTGCCCTGCACTAGAAAAGCAACAAAGCAAGCAATAAATGTACTTAAAGATTACTAGAATCGGGCCTTGCTCTGCAAGCCCGCTTAAAAATCCAAAGGAGTGTGTGAACTTTTTTCCACAACAATGTGATTGACAGCTTCACAGCTAATATGGGTCCATTCTTAATCAATTTCCTTTTGATGGATTTTCTTGCAGATTCCATGTTGGCTTGTGTTGAATTAACTTGTGTACCAGAATCTAGGTTGAGAGTAGAATATGGTACACTTACGGCAGGCACTTACACTAAGTATTTTTAAAGTGCAGCCAGCCAGGGCTGGGCTGGGGGAGAAATAGGGCCCAGGAACTTTTGGCTTAAAGGGCCTTTTGGCTTTTTATTTTTTATTTTTTTTTACACAGTCCAGCTCTTCAAGTCTCATAAACTCAAAGAAGGCTCACTCTGAGCCCCGAAGACTCACTACTGTCCTGTAATTGCAGCACACTTACAGTGAGTATTCTTTAAGTGCAGCCGAGTGAAGGGTCTCTAAGACGATGGCAAGATGGACCTTGTTAAGACAAGTGTGCTTCTACGTGTCAAGTGCTGTTGTAGAGGCAGCACTTTGGCCAGCAGAGAGTCCTTAAAAATCAAAAGTGGCAGAAAGCAGCTGCCATGTAAATGTAATGGAAGCCAACTAGCAGAGTGTGCCGTGGAACGTTAGTGAACCTCCCTCCCGTTACCATCAGGCTATCGGACCGGGCCTTTAGCTCAGCGTGCTCGTACTGCGCCCCCCATTGCCGAACCGATGAAGTTGACGAGGTGGCAGGTTTGTGGCTCTGAGGGTGACCAAATGTGCAGGAACACCTCCGTCTCAGTGGTGCCGTGACCCGGATGGAAGTGAGTTTTAGGGGGGAGAGTGTAACGGAGGACAACTAGCAGAGTGTGGCGTGGAATGGATGGCGTGGAGAGCGCTGGGAAGCCTCACATCATTAAAGCTGGGCTTAAACTGTACGACTTTTGCCCCGATTTGGCACTCGTACGACTTTTTGAGAGTCGGGCCGATTTCTTGCTCAATCGCAGGTCAATCGTGAGTCTCGCATCGTGCAGTGTACATGGGGTAACGACAAGGGATTTCACCTCACGATCGTGCAATCGCAGGGTCGCAAGAAAATGTAAACGGTTTGAAATTCTGGTCGTGGCTCGTGCGTAAATCGCACAGTTAAAGCAGTGCTACGGCCCGATTTGACACTTCACATGCACAAATTAATAGGGCCGTGCGATTCGCTGTTGAGCGCGACCTCATCTCCACCTCAGGTGCGCATGTTCCCTCCTCTGCAGACCGGGGAAACATGCCTGTCGCGTCGTACGGTGGAAGCATTTCGCTCGCATCCGACTGTCAGCTCGTGTAGTGTGTGGACGTGAGTCGTGAGTTGTGAACTTTTAAACAGTGAAATTCCATCGTGCAGTGTGAGCAGAAGCTTAAGACCCACGAGTGAAAATATCGCACAGTGTATGCCCGGCTTAAGACTTGTGATATGTGAGAAGTGTGTGTGCACATGTGTGTTTCCTTATGATCTTGTAGCCTGCCCTGCCTCTAACAACCAAGAGGAGGGGAAAAAACAACTCTGCCCACTGCCTCTGTGTGCGTAATGACATGTGAGTAAAAAAAAAGGTTTCTCATTCGAAAGTGCCCATTCGAAAGTGTCTGATGCAGATGTGAACGTTTCTGGTGAGCACGCGATACAACTCTTTTTTTTAAAATCTCACACGTCATTTTTAGGGCTCTGTCGTGTGCGTGCATGCATGCGATGTGTGCAGAGAAGGGTATTGAATAAAAGAGAAGTGTAATCCATAATTGGTTTTCTCCTACAGTAGCTCTTGGTGTTAATGAGGAGCACTGTGCACAAACAAATGCAATGCTCTTAGAAAGGCCATTTTGAAACACACTTCTCCAAGCCCTCCAGAGCAGAAAAGAAACAGGTGGAGCAGTGAGCTAGCTAGTGAGTCAGTGAACAGCACATCCCTTGTGCAAGTCTTCATTCATTCCAGGAGAAAACCGTGTGACGCACTTCGACTGCATACGGCTCTGTGCCACTTTTCGGCAGTGTGTGGGAAGTGTAGCGAATTAGCCAGCCTATAAGCTCCTGTGCCTTCACAGGTCAATGCACTGGAGTCATCATCAATGATGTCGACGGCATTATAATTACCGGCCTGAGGCTCATCGTGGCATTACCATGATCACCGTCAGACTGGGCTGGACTGGTAATCTGGCATACAGGGCATTTTCCTGGTGGTCTGACAGTCCTCAGGGGCCGATGCAGTTGTTTTTTTAATATATAATTTGGTTTGTTTGTTTCAAATTTTCCCCTAGAGACCAGCCCAAATGGGGGGGCCCATCGGTACATCCCTAATAAACAGTGTACTGAGCCCACAACAATTGTTGTATGGGGGTGGGGGTGAGAGGCTGTATGCCAAAAATGCCCATGCCACTTTGTTGTGCCAGTCCAACCCTGGTCATAGACATCATCATCATTTTACCCCAGTCATCAGTCAACAGAGACCTCTGGACCTTGTGCATTCATCATGGCACCAAAGAAGTAGTTAGGTGGGAGTGTTGTCTTGTCTCAGAAGTCTCACATGTGCTCATGCATACACAAATATAAACAATCCTCCGATAAATCCACATGATTCACATAATGATGTTTTCCACTTGTTCATCTGCTGTTGGACACAGTGTCTCTCCGTGATTCATGGGAGGGAAGCCTCAGACATCTACGCATCCAGACTGATTGTCGACTTGTTGGAAGCGCTTCAGATGATTCTTCCACTGTAAAGGTGGATGTAGCAAAAGACCAAATATTTAGTCTAAATGGTGACCTGAACACAGTAGAAACAACAGGTAGTGATTAAGGATTCGGGACAAAACTTGAAGAGTAGGCCTAAATTATCAATTACTGTCATATACCTCTTGAGTTGCACACTTCAGCAGAGCAGTGACAATAGACACAGATAAAACAAATGTGCCAATTTATTCTGTAGCTATAGCTGTAAGTGTCACCAAAGCCAAGCACATCCTTGTGATGATACATGTACGTACATGCTGCAGGTGCCATCAAAGCTTTTGTATTGTACTATACTCTGATACATAGCAGAGGGGTCACAGATAAATACAGCAAATCTTCACATACTTGCAACTCGGTCATCATCACTCTTTCTTTACTGTCTATCTACACTTCAGAAATGTTCATCTATTGTATTTAACACTCTCTTATTTTGATGTTTGATTATAGAGCCAGGTGCTGGCAGAGGTTTGCTGTTCAGGTAAACTGCACTGATTAGAGCATTTTGTTGTCACCACTCTGCAATGGCTGATGTCAGCACTCCTGAGACTGCCTGAAGTACAGTATGTGAGGATGGCCATGGAGATGGGAGATGGGAGAAGTTGAAAACTGAAAGTTAAGTCCGCTGCACCAAGCTCACGTTTCTCGTATTTTAATGTGACGTTTCGGGCATGTTGCTTTCAGTTTTCATGTGATTTTGCTAGTCTCGCACATGTCATCTTTTTGAGACGGATGTGCGTGTTTTTCTCTTTTTTTACAGACGGGAGAAGTTGCACATGATGTGCATTCTGTCACTGATGATCTGGACCTCAACGTTCCATCAGTTAGGTAGCCTAGTTGAGGTAAGGCGGGAAAAAACACGAAGCACACATTGTGGAAAACATTGCTTCAGTCTCAGAGCATGCACACAGAAAACAATGTGCACAAGGACAAGACCAGACAGCAATTCTAAAGAGATTTTCCACAGAGAAAGAACGTCACGCATGCATTCGCACATGCATACAGAGTAGACACACAGAAACACAAGCACGTGTACACGAATGCGCACACACACACAGAGACACACACACACGTGTGCACGCGCGCGCGCACGCGCACACACACACACACACACACACACACACACACAGAGCTGTAGGCCATTTCCTCTCAGACACAGCCCATGGGTTTGATTGAGTACCTCATGCTTCTCTCGCTTCTGCTGCTCGCTGCTGATTGACACCCACATAATCAACACTGCAGCTCAGACTGCTGCCTGCACAGAATACATACAGCAAGGCAGGCTCCACACGCACACGCACACGCGCACGCGCACACATGTAACCAGGTTCGGTCGACCAACGTGAGACAATAAAGAGTCAAGTGTCAAAAATGTTTACAATTTATTTTGAAACCAAGTTCATGGGAGAAGGAAGGAGGAGTCAGAGGTTGCCACCTACACTGGGACCTTAAATGAATAAAACACCAAGTCAGTAACACAATAAATAAACTCCAAGGGAGAGTGCAAAACCGCAAAGTTCAAAGTGCATTAATACTTCAGGTTCACAAATGACACCACTGCAAACACTACACACTAAATTCATACATAGCACTCATTGTCTACTAATAGCTACCCACACAGCAAATGTCACACAAAGGCCCAGTAGTAGGTGTACACACAGTGGCTACAGCCTGCAGTCCCCAGTCCTGGTTAAGTTCATTACTATTAACATTAACATTAAAAACATTTAGAATACATAATTACTTTATTAAGTTTACACTAATTAAAAAAGGCAAAATCCACAACAAACCACCATGCAGCAGGGACTACACTACTGGACCTCGGGCTGAGCCACTTGGGGAAGGCAGAAGGTGTGCAGAGTCCCAGCTCAGGTCGGCCGCCCTGGCATGGACAAACAAACAGGACTAAAAGAAAACAAACAATATAAATCACACACAAAATGGCCTCTAGAAAGAGGCCAGAGCTTAAGGCTGTTATGGCTCACTGATGCCACTCAATTAACCACTACAATTCACTCTTCCTAAAGCAAATGTAAAGCTAACTACTCTATGTCAATGGCAAAATCAAAGAAGGCAATATCAAACTCAAAAACACATAAATTACTCAAAACAAACAAAAGAATCAAAACTGCACACCATCCACCTTACCCACTGCTGACACAAAGGAGACCAAGGGGGCGGGCCCTCCACAGGCCCAGCTTTTAAAGGACTCTTCTCCCCATGAACCCAGTCTTTCACAGCAGCAAATCCCACAGCTCCCCCATTGTCCTGGCCCCATTATTGCACCCCTACTCTCATCCAGTCCATCCGGTTACACACACACACACACGCACACGCACACGCGCACGAATATGCCAGTATACAGCCCAGTGTAAATCACATACAGAATATTCTCACGCACATGTCCTCAAGCTCATAGTTTCTCATTCTCTCACACAGATATAACACTAAGACCCAGACCCCCAGACACAGACCCAAGGCAAGGCAATGCAAGGCAGACCCAGACCCAGACCCATAACAAACACACAATACTTCGAGACTCATGCCAGTGGACCTCTTTGATATGGAGGGAAAAAAATGAACACTTTCCCCTCAAGCATGCTGTGATTCCCTGAAAAGTCTCTCCAATTGTTCACACTCTCGCACTCCTCAGCCCTGACTCCAACCCCAACCCCCCTACCTCCAACTCGCCCACTCCCCCCCGGGCTGCTCAGAAAGCTTTGAGTATCTAAGAATATATTCCTGTTGGTTAGCTGCCCAGGGCCGCTTGCACATGATTCTCCAAACAGTCTGGTGTTGATATCTCATCTCTGATCTCCAAACAGCTGCTAAATGGGCTGTGGTGCTGCTGCTGCCTCTCCATGTTGTGGGATGGGTGCCCCTCTTTCCAAGCCTCGCGCACCATCCTATGTACTTCTCAGACTTTATTCCATTTGGTCAGTCACCTCTCTCCGGGCCGCTTGTGCGACGTACCCCCAACAGTCTGGTGTTGACATTTGAGCTCTTATGTCCAAACAGCAGCTAAATTGGCCCTGGTGCTGCTTCTCTGCTTCTGGTGTCCCTCCACCCCCAGCATGTTGGTGTTAGAGCTTTTCTTTAATGTTCTTTTCCTTTTCTATTTGCTGTTCTTCAGACAGTTTCGTGATTCATGGCCTATAAACAATAAACAGCTTAGCAAAACGATTTTAATAACGCTATTCTAACGACACTATGAGTGCACAATCAGATAAGTGTCTGTACATTATTGACAATGATGCAGCTGCTACCCTACCGCTCACCTACTCCACTGAATATGAGTTGGGTTTCTAAGTTTACCAAACACAGCAAATGCTGTGTATGCTTATTCAGCCTGTCAAAAGCAATAGGAAAATGACATGCTTTGGAGGAAAGGGACACTTGACAAGTTAATAGGCTGAATTCATCCAGTGGGTGTTTTGCAACAGCGGAGGAGGAAGAGAACTCGCACACCAAGACTTTCCGATGCAGGAAAGGTGTTTAATCCATCAACTTAAACAAAAATAGGATAAAATGCTACCAAGTGGGGGTGCATTACAAACGTGTTGGTCCTCAGACCTTTATCAGACCTTCATCATCAGAGCAAGAGGATGGAGACTTTCCTCCCCTCTCATGCTTTCCCCGCTCTCTTGACTTTCTATAGTCCCTCATACAGGATGCAAAGAAATACATGCACACACACACACCCACACCCACACACACACACCGAAACAGTCTTCAGATCAAGGTGGCAGGAGGGGAAGGCTAAGGTCAAGTTAGTTAGGGGGTGAAAGCAAAGATGGATGGTGTGAGTGCACTGTGTGTGTGCGTGCATGTGTGTGTGTAGCTGAGGGGAGGCTGGATACTGCACTTACCTTTAATTAGTTTGCCCTTGTTAGACGCCTTGTCGAAGAAACTCTGCATCCTCCATCCGCATCCTCCATCTGTGAACCACTATAAGAGAAACAAGAGATACAAACACTGAGTTTTAAAGATCTAGAGTGGCGGCTTCAACTTGGCAAACTGCCAGGCCTGCCTGACCTTTCCATTAGGACTGCAACACCATGCGAGCATAAATGCAAACCCTGTTTCACTCACTAAGCACCCGGTCAGCATATGGCATGCGAACATTAACGCCAGAATAGGACAAGCTACCAGAGAGAGAGAGCAAGAGAGAGCGAGAGAGAGAGCAAGGGGATGGAGTGCAGTCTGTGGGCCTGTGTCTTGGCGAGAGCCGAGGCTTAATGATATCCATAACCCTGACTTCTACTCCTGCACCGACCTTCCACCTCCACCAACTCCATTACCGACCCCAGAGCCTCCTACTGAGTAGAGGAACGGCTCCATCAGACTGGAGGGGAAGGGAGGAAAGGTGTGTGTGTGTGTGTGTGTGTGAGCTGGTGCGTGTGTGTGTGTGTGTGTGTGTGTGTGTGTGTGTTTGTGTTTGTATGTGTGTGTGTGTGTGTGCGCGTGCGCGTGTGTGTGTTAAGTTGGGCAGTTGTAATTAAGTGTGTGTGGTGTTTTAGCTATGGCCTTATTGTGATCTGAGGACGACCATGCGAGCGTGAGTGCACATAACTTCAAACTTAACATGAACACTAACACACATTGTTTGCACATAAATGCACACACACGCACACACACACACACACACACACACACGCACATGCACATGCACACAAACACATGCTTGTCTCACCCAATACCCCGTCAGAATTGCAAGCGAATATGAATGCTATAATAAGTTAGGATCAGGCTACTGTATCAGTCACACATGCATTGCATTATCTCACTCGGTTAACATAGGACTGGAATGCAGTCTACATAACACAAGGGACAAGACAAGGTTGGAAAGGGATGTGCGCAGAGCATCTAAAATCACCGGCGCTCCCCTCCCCTCCCACTCCTCCATTTTCTCATCACAGGTTATCAGAAAGGCAAGGGAAATCATAGCCGATCCCTCACACCCAGCACATTATCTTATTAACCTCCTCCCATCAGGTAAAAGATACAGAAGTTTGTTGTACTTGTAAAGGACCGTACACACATGTCGCTGCTAGTTACTCACATTCCATGAAAGAGAGGCGAGTAGGCGAGCAAGCGAGACGCTAGTAAATAGCAGCAATGTGTGTGTACGGCCCTTAGGAATGCGAATACGTTTACATTAAGGTTAAATTTGTCTGGTTCATACAAAACAGAAAACAATCAAAAAATTACATGTTATGGAAAATGTCAAGACATTAAAAGCACTGTAACCTGAAATAGACATTTGTAGCAAGCGTGTGATGATGTGACAGAATACGCCAGTGATTTGAGCAGAAGATTAAGCACAGCTTTGTGTTTGTAGATCATTAGTTTCCTCATTACAGCCCATTATGGCACTTTACATGCTTCATACACCATTGCCTGGCTCACGCACGCACACACACACGCACATACACACTATGTGTCTTCACACGCATGCTACAACAGATAGTACAAACACCCCTCGCCTCCAGGTAATATCAGCATTATGAGGAACAGAGTGGCCCACCATAGGGAGCAACAGGTGAGGAAGATGTTGGCAGTTAAAGGACAACTGTGGCCAACATAGACATGTAGTACATGTCTAATTCTCAACCTAATCGATGACTACCAGAGAAAATGTATGCAACTCTTTGTCTTTGTCTGTGTTTGTCTTTGGCTACAGGTGTATTTTGACAATGACCATAGCTGTTCTCTAAGATCCTCTATATACTCACACCAACTTTCATCTTGTTCCTCATTTATTAAGAAGGATGTGTTCTTCTGTGGTCTTATGTTGCCTTCACGGGCTCGGGACCTCTCGAGACAGCTGACGACACTGCTCACATGACAACAGAGTTATGGAGTTTGGTGCATGAACGCCACTGATCCCGGAACAATTGGGAATCATGCCTGTTTTATTTTGGTCCTCTTTTCTTTTTTTCACCTCCACTTGAGCCTCCACATCCACGACATATAATTTTAGCTGAAGTAAGCTAAATTAAATTTAACAGTCAGAGACCAGAATTACTGACGTATGTGCATCTGCAATTGAATGACATTAGCTGGTGTTGTTGATAGTGATTACAAGATGATATTTTAGCATTTATGATACTGTTTACGTGCCAGTTGCATGCATGGTCGCCATGTTGATGATTCGTGTGTTGTCACACAAAATATAAGCTCAGGATCTCGTTGTTATATACTTCCGCCTGAGATCAACCTCGATAATTATCGATCTGACGTTGCGTCACCAAATGTTCACTCCCTCTTTCCCGAGGTTTTAGATCAGCTTTCTTGGGATTCTCGACTTTTTGAACGAGCCATAAGATAAGGCTTATGAGCCAAGATGATGTCATCATCAGTAAAGGGTGAGGTCAGCTATTTGTTCAGAAGTCTTATCTTGAAAATGTCACAACCATCCACACTGAAAATGTTCAGTGTTCGGGTTGGAGAAGAAGAAAAAAACAGAAACCTGGGCATGTGGTAAAATGTAAAATGTGATGTCAAAAAAGTGGAATGCCACAAGCACTGTACATAATATATTTGTTCAAAAATAATATACGATCTGTCAGAATGTTTTGACATGCAGTATATGAGTTGATTGATGAGATGTTATTAATGTCCCACCTTGCGTAGGCCTAAATTCAAGCCTGCACAGCAATTGTGTAAAGTAAATTGCTGGAGGAAAGGGATGGCGGCGGGGTTGTAATAGGGGGAGTAAAGGGAAATTAATCATATAAGAACAGGGGTGTTAGTCAGGGGATGGGGAGGGAGGGAGCACAAATTCACACACATATACAATACGTACACATACACACATACACATACTTTCTTTGAAAGATGCAGAGGTGTAATGGGTCTGTGCTGCATTGGTAATAACAGACATGTTCAGGTTCAAATTCATCAGCTGCTGCAGGAGCTTTGGTCCCAGTGTGATTATTTACATAAGACACTCTGCTTGGAGGCAATAGTGTGTGTGTGTGTGTGTGTGTGTGTGTGTGTGTGTGTGTGTGTGTGTGTGTGTGTGTGTGTGTGTGTGTGTGTGTGTGTGTGTGCGTGCGTGCGTGTGTGTGTGCTTGTGAGTGTATGTGTGTGTCTGTGTGTGTGTGCGTGCTAGTTGTGTGTGTGTGTGTTTGTGAGTGTGTGTGTGTGTGTGCTTGTGAGTGTGTGTGTGTGTGTGCGCGTGCGAGTGTGTGTGTGTGTGTGTGCGTGCTAGTTGCTGGGTGTGTGTGTGTGTATATGTGTGTGCTTGTGAGTGTATGTGTGTGTGTGTGTGTGCGTGCTAGTTGTCTGTACTTGTGAGTGTGTGTGTGTGCGTGCGTGCATGCTAGTTGCTGTGTGTGTGTGTGTGTGTGTGTGTGTGTATATGTCTGTGCCTGTGTGTGTGTGCATGCTAGTTCCTGGGTCTGCCCAAGCTGCTCCCTGCATACCCCACATATCAACACCTGCTGAGCCACAGTGCTGCAGGCAACATATATTGTGTCTGTCTGCATGTATGCGTGCTGTACACGTGCGTGCGTAGTCTCCGCGGAGGATGTCAGCCTAGACATCCTTCTGCTTAACGACACACAGAATGCCCGTAAAATATGTGGACTATAGATTTTTTAAAAAGTCCTAGTTGGGTCATTACCAACAACTCCACAAAGTTTCGTCTAAATCTGTTGATTAGATTTTGAGTTATCCTGCTAACAAACAGACAGACAGACAAACAGACAAACCAATGTGACCGAAATCACAACTTCCTTGGCGGCATAAATACAAATCTGCAAGTTAAAGGAGGAAACATCCTCCTCCGCCAATATGTGTCCACTTGGCAGCCAGCAGAGGAGCCTTAAGCAGAGCGATGCTTGTTTGTATTTGTGCATTTATTTATAGCATGACATGGATGGATAGACTAGAGTCACACCAACAACTCATTAAGTTGTTTACAATAACACATAGCCAGTCAGGAAGACAGGCAAACAAGGAGACAGGCAGGAAAAGACAGAGTCAGAGACAGGAGCGGGCTTAGAGTGGTCCTGATGGACAAACTAATTGCACAGTTCAGGGAACTGGGGGTTTCAGTTCCAGCCAAGAAGGCAAATAACGATAGCTAGTGTTGCACCGATACCATTTTTTGGTCCCGATACCTGGTTGTGCAGAATCGGCAAATACCGATACTATACCAATACCACTCTGCAAGTGAGAGAGAGAGAGGCCGCACACACTTGATGAATACTTTGTTTGAACGTCGTGAGCAGCGGTTTCACCGGAGCTGGGTGAAAGAGGTTTTGGTGTTGAAGTTTACAAATGTATGCCTACTCAAAATTAATTGCATTCATTTCTGTTTAAGTGTCAAGTTCAAGGCTGCGTTCAAGTGTCATACAAGCATGAGTAAATGGTATCTGTGCCCTATTTGTTGGTACTCGCCAATACCGATACCCCAATTTTAGTGTCGGGGGGTATCGGTGCACCACTAACAATAGTACGTCTGAGAGACAGAGACCCTCCTCACCAGAGGTCATTAAGGGCAGGTGACCAAGCTTGATGGAGGGACACAGAGAGATCTGAGGGAGGACAGGGAACATAAAAAACAGAAAAACAAACACAAGAAGAGATATGTGAAGAAAATGAGCATTATGAGGAATGGGCAAGGGGTGCTGTGCGGAAAGTGCAATTGATGGATGTTTTTTTGTTTGTTTTTTTAACAGAAAACAGATGCAGACAATTGAACCAATGTGGCAGCATGCCACAGACAACACAAATGACTAATGAAAACCAGTTGGGTATTCACTTCCCAGACACGAAGAGAACCGTGGTAAGACACCAGCAAAATCTTTCACTTCCGATTTGACAGACTTCAACTATTGTACGTGAATGAGCAAGTGGTGGATTTTCGATATGTCAACAAAAAAGTGCTCGCATGCTTTCCCCTTTCTGCCAGCAGTACCTCTTTTTTTACTAAGTGTTGCATTTATCAAGCTCTTGGTAATGTTTCTCAACCATGCCATATGGTGTGTGTGTGTGTGTGTGTGTGTGTGTGTGTGTGTGTGTGTGTGTGTGTGTGTGTGTGTGTGTGTGTGTGTGTGTTTTTAAGTAGGGGACTGGAGGACAATGAATCAGGCTAAATGGTGACAAGGCACCAGAGAGCGAAAAAAAAAATGAGCTTGGAGCGTCTGATGTGTAACACTGGGGCAGAGATGCGATCAAACACACAAGCTCCACTGCACACACAATAGGCCTCCGGGGGAACAAGTGGCAAATTACACACACAAGCGCACAAACACATGCTGATATGCAACATGAAAGATGGGCATGCTTAGACATTTTCTTATTGTAGTTCATTTTTTGGTTGTGCCAACAGCCAACTACCTTTAAGATGCAGCAAAGCCTGCACGCATACACACACACGCATGCACACGCATGCACACGCACGCACGCACGCACGCACGCACGCACGCACGCACGCACGCACGCACGCACGCACGCACACAAACAGGTGTATTCCTTCACTGTGTTTGTTGTAACGATCAAAACTCAAAATCCAAACCAGTCTGTGGTTCTCCCTCAAGCTTCTGAGTCAGCCAATTACAAACTAGCATGGTAAAGCACTGGTATTGTCATTCAGATTGAACATTTTTCTTAGACAATCTTCAGTTCTCATTCTCAGTCTCAACACTCAATTATTTGTCCTCTTGACAAGAAGTATAAAATAACCAATGTCAATCCAATTTAGTGGTGTGTGTATAAGTATGTGTGGGTCTGGATACCTCGTCATCTAATCTCGCCTGAAATCTCATCCAAATCTCGTAATGTATTAAATTGAACACCAAGTCATTCATTTAGCAACATGACATGATTCATTTCTCTTATTTTTTTCTCTGTCTTGGGCCAGCACTGAAAATTAAAGTCAATTTAAGTAGCTTTGCAGGTTTCAGCAGGAAACTGAAGATGGCCAGAGCTAGCCAAACATTACAAGAGGCACAGACGAATGAGAAGGGAAAAGAGAAGAATTGGATGAAGGAACAAGCAGGCTCAGCAGTCTAGTATAGAAAGTGAGATCGAGACATGACACCACACAAAAGAAGAGAACAAAAGAACAAGGGGACATTATACAGTACCTGTGACACTTAAACCAGCCGACAGTGAAATGTTCTATCCCATCTCTCATTTTTTCAAATGTCTACAAAATAATAAAAAAATATATGCTGAACTTTCTGGAAATTAAACATCTGCAGCATTGAGCATTGCATTGAGTTCAATTATTTTCAGAAGCGACACCCCCACCCGAACTGTTACTGCGAACTATGTTTTACAAGAGAAGAGTCAAGTAGGCCTATGAATGGAGTTCTTGAATGGTACAAGGACTTTTCCTATTCCATTACGTATTATGTGAGTGGGCAATGGGAATCAGAAGGATAAAACACAATTGGCAAATAGTTCAGTTTATTAGTCTTTAATGAGCTCAGGGCAGGTCTCATTTGTTTTCTCGAACCGAACTGTGTGGCTGGAAAAGGCAAATTGAGGGTGGGATCATGAAGCTTTCGATGGCTCCAGCTTTGCTATTTCCTTTAAAGGGACACTGTGTGAGATTTTTAGTTGTTTATTTCCAGAATTCATGCTGCCCATTCAATAATGTTACCTTTTTCATGAATACTTACCACCAGCATCAAATTCAAAGTATTCATTATGACTGGAAAAATTGCACTTTCCATACATGAAAAGGGGCATCTTCTCCAAGGTCCGTCATTTTGAATTTCCAAAAAAAAAAAAGACAGTACATGGACCATACTAGAAAATATTTGTTTAATACTTAGTAAACTTTCAAGTGTAGATCAAATTTGGCAATAGGGAGCCCAATTTCAATAGGCAGCATAGTTGCAGTACCTTTTTTGACCATTTCCTGCACAGTGTCCCTTTAAAGACCTAATGTTACCTAACCGTTGCACAAGTAATGACATTACACGAAGCATAACAAAAAAGGGGTTTGGACACCTGAAAGCATTCCTCCTCACTACAGCATTGTTTATAGACAGGGGTGTATTTGGACTGCGCACACAGAGGAGTGTGGGCACACAAGGTAGCCGCCTGCCTCAACACCTACAACACTCAATAAGGCAGAAACACTCACTGCCGTCTGGTTGTCTTGACTACCTGGTTGTTTGTTAACATGACAAGGCCATTCCAGACAGCTGGCCGGGGGTGTGAAGCAGGGAATGGTGACAGGGGAGGACTGAGGGGACAGTTGTCCTGGGACCAGGGTCAGAGGAGGCCCAGAATTGGGCTCTCATTTCTTTGCATGTATTGGGTAAGGGGCCCTTTCAGCTCACTGTGTCCTGGGTCCAGCCAAAGCAGTCAGTGGCCCTGTAGTGAAGATATAGGTAAACGCAGCTGTGGTGATGGCGGCTTCAATCATGCGGAAGGCAGCAGCAGTGTGGTCATGTGTGTGGTGCAGTGATCGATGAAGCAGGCCTTGGTCTGATTCACATCACAGGATAAAAGAGGAAAAATGGTATAGGGCTCAGTAATGCGTAAAGAGAAATAGAGCTGAAAAGGCCCCACAGGTGAAACTCAGGATACTATTACCACGTCCGGATAAACACACAGGCTAGATATGGCTGCATTCTAGGGCCCCCCCACCTGCCAGGGTCGCCCTGTTTGACCAAAAGTGAAATATTGTGACAAGATGCAATATTGAGAAAATTGTCGTGTTTACAATTCGCCCGTGGCTAAGCCCCGCCCCCTTCAGTTACAGTTGCTAGGTCGGACAGATAAACATTCTATGCAGTGATATCAATGTGATTCATGCCGTGACTGCAAATCGCAGCAGTTGTTCAGTCACAATAAATAAAAAAAACACTCATTCATAATACTGTCGATGCAAGTATTTATTTCCTGAACTGTCATGCATCACATTTCTTTAGCTGTTGTGGGCTCTCAAATTCTTTCATAGGCATGTTGTAACCAGCACCAAGGTAAGCTAACTCGCCTAATCTTTGAGCCCTGGCTCAAACTGTAGGCTAGTTGCAAGACGAAATCACCCAACACGATGGCTATGGTCATCTTCAAAGCAACCACATAAATGTGTAACATTAACGTTTGGCGTTTATATCTTCAGTAGCCTAACAAAATTACGTCCATCAGCTGCTAGTCAAAACAATCCTGGCGTGACTGATAGTTAACTTTGCTAGCGCTGTTTCTTCATTAAATAGATCAGAAAGACAAAATCCTACCCTGGAACAGGTTCGTGTTTTGCTTACAACCTTACTGAAAAGTTACACGAGTGAGGTGATGGCATGATTGGAGCACAAAAAGTAGGTTTGTTGATCCATGTGCTTTCTAGTCGAGTCAGTGTGAGGATGCCGAGACCCTTCAAGCCAGCTGCTTACACCAGTTTTAGGGAAAACGATAATTGGAAAGCAAATTCCTCCTGTTACCTCGCGGGGAAACTTGCACCTTTGTCACAAATACCCCAGGCACAATTTCCAATCATATTTTAATAATAATATGACCGTAATATCTTGCTAAAACCGACTTGAAAACGTCTTGCACTGAGTTCAATGGAGCGCTGTCTGACCTCGTCTGTTTGCTGTGCTCTGATTGGTCGAAAAGCATTTTAAGGCGGGGCTTAGCCAAAGGAGAATTGGTAGACATGTTATCCCTAATTTCTACCTCGTAATTATGACACTGTGTATGTAAATTAGTCACAAAATTTAGACTCTGGGGGCCCCACCACAGCAACCTGTAGCCTTGGGGCCCCATGCCATCTTAATCCGGCCTAATTAACTGGACGCTCTGATCTGCTGCTTTACAGTAACAGGTTTGTAAGAGCAGTTTGTTTTTAATGTATTTACATTACTTTATTTTTTCTGTCCTCTAAAATGAATTTCTTTTTGTAACTTAAAATGGTTTTGCAGAAGTCTTCACATGACTAAAACAACTCACACCAAATCAGCAGAGCGGTGTAGATACATGGCTAGCTCTTCGCTCTAAAAATGAGCTGTTTTTGTACCAAATCCTTTACACTCCCATCACATTATTAGCACACATTGCAGCAGCTAGACACAGGCAGTAAAAATTAAAAAACACACTTTGCCTCATAGATTCTCTATACAAAAAGCTCATAATTTTTATGTTATATAAGTCTAGGAATGTGTTCCTCATTTGGACATTTTGTGTAAAGAATTGAGTCGTGTTCAAAATTATGCAAAATGAGTGATGTGCTAGGTTTTTGTTAGGCCTACAGTTGTACTATTGGTTTGACTAATTTGGTTACAGGTTTGTGCATCTGTGTGTAGTACAATGCCACTGGTCCGGAAACTTCTCAATGTAGGTGCTTGACTCTTTCTATTGGTCGACAGTTAATGCTGCTTACTGTATGATCGCAACAAATTATTACTAATTTCTAATTATTTATTATATATAAATTATTATTTATTATGCGATCCATAAACCTTTGGGTACAAAATGTTGAAGTGTTTCTGTTTTGTGATATTGTAAAGGTTACCTTGGATAGAAAGCATAGGCCTACTTAATTCATCCAGCATGAACTCTGCTGCAGGGCAGCAGGGCAGGGAATGAACTTTTGTTTGGCTAACTCCTGTACAGAAATCCTGTCCATCTGTTTTTTGGAGGGTTTTTTTTCAAATGTGCAGTCTAATCCTCTAACTTGCTAATTAAAATGCTAAATATCGAACATAATAATTAATGTCAAAGGTCAAATGAAAGGTTTGAAAACAGCTGCATGTCATTTTTTCTCCAATAAAATGGGTCTTAATTAATTTATAATGAAAGTTTAATTAACTAAATTAAAAGTAATAGGAACAAAAGACCCTGGCCAAAATGTCAATACACATTCTGTAATTATTTTTTCACACTCCGCTACACACAAGCTTAGACTGTGGCAGGCCGCTAGTCTTCTCAATGTACAGAAAACACTGCTAATAAATAATGATGTTCCTCTTAATTTGATTGAATTAAAACTACAATTAAAAGTGCTGAGATGACAGACATGGCTGCCATGACCCACTCACCCCCCTGGATGGCTGATTAGTAAGGGTCAGACCAGGGCCGTGACGAGACCTTTTCAAATACCCAGGTCAAATATTGCATGCTGGACTGCAAGCTGTACATTTAGAATGCTTCAAACTCTTCAGTCAGTTTTCATTAATCACTGCCTTGAGGATAAATGGGGTAGTGTGTACAGACTGAATTTACCATAGGTGATCATAGATCGATTTTCATCATAGATACATTTCACATTTTAAAAAACATACCGAAGACATGACCTCTGTGTCCTCTATGGTAGTTACAGCCATGGGTCAGACACTAATATCCAAATAAAGAATAATAGCTGTGGCCTATGGCTAAGGAGGCAGTCTATGGATCAGAGAGTTGCAGGTTCGAATCCCACCTCCATCCATTGCTGAAGTGCCCTTGAGCAAGGCACCTAAGCCCACATTGCCCCAGGGACTGTAACCAATACCCTGTAAATAACTATGTCCCTTTAGATAAACGTGTCAACTAAGTGTAATGTAATAATAATAATAATAATAATGTCAAAGTTAAAAGTCATAAAATAAAAGAATAATGGGTTAACAACGCAAAATTGGTAATTTCACAGATGGGAAATAAGTCCATGGAATTAAATGCAGGTAGCAGCATGTGGCATTCTGTTGTGTACAAGATAACCAAGGCTCACTTTGTCAGAGAGGATAGAAGATTCATGCTCAAAACGATGGAGCAAAAGGCTGGATGAGCCTTTGTTAAGTCATGCATGTGTAGTGTGTACACATAATACGTTGACATTAAATGTCATCGTATGTTGACGTCAGCATTTTTCCTTCACATTATAAGACTATGGCAAGACACTACCTATTCACAGCTATTCAAACTACATACTCATAGTGACGTCTTTTTTAAAGACAACAGTTACAAAACAGGCACAGGCACCAGACACATCAAGAGAATACACCCAAAATAAAAGAGCATACATTTAGCTTTCTCTATCAGCAAACATAGTTCCACTTTGAGAAATCACACACTGGATCACAGGTGCCTCTTCCAAACAACACTCAAAAGCAGCACTTTTAAAATGGAATTCATCACACACACACACACACACACACACACACACACACACACACACACACACACACACACACACACACACACACACACAGACACACACACACACACACCTATCAACACCATTTTTCTCTGTCTCTCATTTAAATGACATGCACGCGCATACGTGTGCGCACACACACATGCACACACACGGGTTAAAATATTGAGTACAGCTGCCAGGAGGTAGCGACAGTTCTAATGAGAGAGATGTCATGTTTGATGTCATGTTTGTGGGGAGTCTGAGAGATCAGGGACAACATGCATGATTCATGCATCACCAGCAACCAGGGAACAGCAAAGTGCCACATGGTGTCTGTGAAAAACATTTACCACCATACCTGTTCATTGCAAACATGTTTGTTACAGGGAGAAAAAACTGCTTGTATGTGTGGAGAGAGAGAGAGAGAGAGAGAGAGAGAGAGAGAGAGAGAGACAGAGACAGAGACAGAGACAGAGAGAGAGAGACATTTGCGTGTGTATGACGATGTGTATACAGTATTATGTTAATGCATTTGTGTGGGGGTATAAATGATGGCCTCAGATTGTGCGGGGCAAGGCCTCCTGGTGTCAACACAAGCCATCATAGCCATTCTGTTCACATCTGTGCTTAATCAAATCAGATGTGTAATTTAAGTTCGGAGGTAGGCCTATGTGAAATAACAATAGAATAAAAAAATAGAATAAAAATAGAATAAAAAAAAAAAAATAGGCTTTTTTCCCCCACATACAAACCGGCTATGTCTTGCCGTGTCATGCCGAGCTGAGTGGTGCTGTTAAACCAACACGGTTTATGTTACTTTTACAAACCGTGTTGCCCGGAGTAAGGTTGTAGTTAGGTTTTTGGCTTTGTCACGTGCATTACTTTATTTAGGCGAGTTGACTTGATGTAAGGCAGACGGATACTGATGTCATCTATCGAAGTGGGATTTAAATTGTTTCAGCAACATCATATTTGGATCCTCCTCTCCCTTCGTGCGAGAGGACTAGGAGTAAAGGTATCACTGCGTCAAAGTCTAAGTACTCCAAAGTCTAAGTACTCCGAACAAGAGCTAGGTAGGAAATAGCCACGTTTCATTTTGTGCAACAACTTTTGGAACGGTATACTGCCCTACAATTTCAGAACGCAGTATAATTCAAAATGCCAAACTGAGAAAAAAGGCTTTAAAGTTTCCTTTCTGTCCACGCGACTGTGTTGGAGGTAAAGTGGTGATGACACTTCCATATAATACTTTTTTATGGTGAAAATTTATGCACACAAGAAAAAAGCAAAAAAAACAACATTCTCATTACTTTTTAGCTGAAAAATCTACACCAAAACCACGGTGTCAATGGAGAAGTGCAGTATAATTCGCATTATACTGCGTTCTTGGCTAGTACCACGTAACCTCCTAAAACCAAAAAGCGCAGTATAATCAGTTTTTTGCGTTTTTTTCCGAAACGGGACCAAGTTGGGCCAAAAAATTTTAACACAAGAAAAAGAAGGTATTTTAAAGCCAATTTCCGGTCTAAACCTATTTTCGACCATTTTCAAGATACTGCGTTCTGATATTGTAGGGCAGTATAGTCGTGCAGGGATGTTTAAATCGGGATCACGTGGAACAATTTGGTCACTCCTAACTTAAGGCAACGAATGGAGTCCGTCGGCAAAGCTGAGGCAAGCTAATGCTAACCAGTTTGAGCCGTGCGTGTTGCTGACTGACGGCGCGTCCGAAGACGAGGCAGGTCGGGAGAAGCTCATCTCAGATCAGAGAACACACTTTATTAGTGAAACACGGTGGACTGTTCCTTTAAATCAATTTGACTTTACACTCTCCCTCTACCCCAATTAGTTACGATACACAGTCCTGTTAGGTGATGGTTGAAATGTGAATGTGTGTATGTTGTGTGTGCATGCACATAGCCATGGGCATGTACGTGCTTGTATATGTGAGAGAGATCATGAGCGTGATGGGGAAATCACGGGGAAGGCCAGGAAGAAAGAGGATGAGGAAGGAAGGCAGCCGGTAGCATCTGAGAGCGGCTGATAAGAGGAAGGTGTTTATTCCCCCCACAGAAATGACAGGAAGGGATTCCCTCAAGCTCTGGAAAGGCAGGAAGCAGGATGAGTCACAGCAACTGTGGTCAAAAAAACGAGGGAGAGGAAAGAGAGGAGAAAAAAGAGGAAGATAAAAGGAGGTGAGCGAAAGGAAGAAGTGTGAACTTCCTTCTGCACCAACTGGTAAAAAGAAATGCAGTTTGTGTGCAGACCTCAACACACATCACAACATGCACATGACTGTGACCTCATTTCTGTCAAGCATCCCCATGTGGTAGACAGAGTGTGAGATCCAACGCCCAAGAGACTGGGATTTATGTACGGTACAGTAGGCCTACAGCACAGGTGCTTTGATAACAGGTGTGCTGTATTGAAATGGGATGCATCAATCACTTCATTTATATAGCGTGTCACATGCCTCTCAGTATCTTATTTGAATGTTTATTTTAAAAAAACGATCCGTGGATTAGCAAACTGATCTTGTGTGATTCAAATAGGGGCTTTGATGAAAGGTGTTAATGCAGATTAAGATCAGCACATTCACTACTTCACCTCTTCATGCTGCAGCATTGCAGTGCATTTTTTGCCTGATTATCATCGACTTTCAAATCTCGTACCGGAATGTTGGTCTGACATAGAACTAATAATGTTTCACAAAAATAAATAATGTTAATAAATAATGTTTCCCAAATTGCCTGATTAACCCGCCACCCTCGGCTTGCTACTGGTCTAGCCAGAAAAAGCTGTGCCGAAATTTAAACCAAACATTTTCATAGTCTCAAAAGAATGTCTCTGCTTAAACCACGTCATTGCCTTGAACATGCCTCTATACGGCTGTTGGAGCGGCTCAAAGTTGATTGCTTCCCAACAAAGTGGGTGGATTTCACGATTTCTCCGGAGCTCAGAAACGATATTTGTATTGCCCCTGGCCTGACTAGTAGCAACATCGAAAGTGTACTGTCACTAGGAGGGTGTTGGCCTGATTACCATGACTGCAAATCTCTTCGAGACTTGGTCTGACCAAGATCATAACAACTAACATTCTTAAACGGCATGGTTGACCCACCTCCCTTGGTTTGCTACTGGTCGAGGGCAGAACAGGCTGAGCCAAAGTTTAAACCAAACATTTCTTAGTCCCCAATAGAATGTCTCTGCTTAAACAACGTCACTGCATTGAACATGCCTCGACCCAGGACAGTTGGAAATGCTCTAAGTTGATTAGTTCCCGACAAAGTGGGTGGAGTTCCCGCTGTAGCAGGATCCCGAGTCTTCCTGAACAAGCTTTTGGCCTTAGTGTGTGTAGCTGAGCCGAAGGCGTTGCGTCACCGCTAGGGCAGAGCCTGGGTATGAGGGTGTAGCCTGGCTAGTGAATTCTACCTCTCAGTTCATGGCTTACCTTTTTTTCTAATTTAGCTAATTAATAAATTGACATACTATATGGACAGTGACCTCATATTTCTCAGTATAAAAATAAAACCGCCCTTTTCCTGGCACAGCATGTTAATATAGAAAGCCCTGACATTAAACACTTTCCATTTGTTTAATGGTCTCATGATTAGCTTCACCTCTGAATGTGTGTTTAGGACGCTGGCCTTGATGCTTTATGATAGTCTGCTTACTTTATAAGGATGAGATTCATCTAAACGTTTGTCCAGCCTGTGCACTGTATTACCACCAGTTGTTTTCCTTTTGCTTATTATGTGAGAGGTCTCTTTCCTACTCCCATGACCAAATATAAGAGAGAGAGAGAGAGAGGGAAGAAGAAGACAAAGGGTATAAGTGACGGGTGTGCGAGTATGCATGTAATAATGACACCATACATGTCAAACAAGCCATTAATACTTCAAGAGTAAACTACAAAGTGCTGTGAAGAAGAACAAAAGTGTCTTTTCCACTGCCGGTTTTCTGGTAGGCCTACAGCTCGACAAAGTGGGACTCGGCAACCACTTTTTGCTTTTTGAATAGACTCGTCACAGCTCAATCGTAAAGCAAAAAATGGTGCCCGAGTTGTGCTGTGTCAAGCTGTAGGCCTACCAGAAAACCAGCAGTGGAAAAGAGGGATAAGTACATCATGGCCACTGGGCGGATGGTCGCAGTCACAGTGCCAGTTCAGTCAGCAGCACTGTGCTTTTTGTTTACCTACACCAGCATTAAAAGTCTAGTGTAATTTGTCCTTTGTTGTCAAAATTTGTGTTGCCCATTTACAATTTTTCATTAAGATTTACTACCACCACCATGGTTTAAGGTTTAGTTGGAGTGCATTTGTCAGCTATCGGTATCTCTCAAACTAGAATTGACTCCTCTTCTAAATGAAGGTAAAAAAAATACTCACTGTTGCTTCAAGGTCAAGTAAAAATGTTCATTCATTCATTCACTTCATAACATCTCAGAAAATGACACAAATCCTTGGCGTGTCTAGACACCCGGCTGACGTTCACAAGGCTTTAAGAAGTATCTGGCCTTGCTCTTGATGTGCTTGGAGTCGTCTTGTATTGAGGATGATGTTTAGTTGATGAAACATGGCATATAATGTTTTCTTTGCAATTTTCATGTTGGACTATAATCACATTTGCATTTCACAGTGCTGAGACTGTAACTCGCGTCATTAAAGTGATGAGAGAAGGCAAGGACAATCGAAAAAACAACACATCCTTTCTACCAGACAACTTATAGACATGACACCTCCGTTCTACGAAAAATCTCATTATTGTGTTGCTGATAGTTGTCAAGCTCTAGACAGGAATACGGGGCTTCATTGTCCATGAATGAAAAACAAATGAAAGTGACACGAAAAGGTTTTTTTTTAAAGGAAAAACAAAAAGAATCAATAACTGGTTACATTATGTCTCTAACTGACAGACTTCAAATGGATTCATCTATCAGGGGAGAGGTTGAGGTGGACGGTAATCCCTTAGAGGCAAACAGCTGACAGCAATGTGTATCATGTTTCCTAGAAGTGCCCATACAGTAACTGAAGGTCAAAAACATGGCTCAGTGCAGCCCTTTGGCCAAGTTCCACTCCTGTATGACTCAGACATCTTGTCTTGTCTTCTTTCATCTTGTCTGGAGTGGTGGCCATGGGGCAACTCATGTCTGGTCAGAGAGCACAGAAGCACTTTTCAGCAGTGACATCTGAGTAGAGTCAATTTTAGGCTGTATATGCTGCAGGGCATACAGTGAATTCAAACTCACTTTTCTTTAAGACACTATACTGCAAGATATCATAGAGTTTTGTTTTATGGCCTGTCAAATCAAGCTTAGCTTCTACGCGACAGTAGAGTCAGTTCTCCTCTTTGGCAGTGAATGCTGTACCCTGAAGCCAACCCTAGAGAAATCCCTTGATGGGCGCTACACCTGGATGCTGCGTGCAGTGCTCAACATCAGCAATAGTGCACATGTAACCAATGAAATCCTGTATGAAGAAATACCAAGGGTGAGTGAGAAGATTACTGTAAGGAGAATGAGACTTGCAGGACAATACCAAAGGCATCCATAACTGCTCCCCAGCAAACTGGTGCAGTGGGAACCATTGCGTTGGTTCCAGTTTATAGGACGTCCCACACTATATGGACATACTCAAGAAGGATGCAGGAATTCAGAGTACCAGCGAATTGAAGAGATGTATGGAGAATCGTTGACTGGAAGCAACGATGGAAGGCTCATCTGAGGATGACCTAGAGAGAGCTCATCATCTGTTCTAGTCTGGGGAGATGGCCATTGGTAACTGATGTAGCCAGGGAGCACACGGAGAGCATGCAGTGGGACATAGCATCACTAGAGTTAGTTATCTACCAACGTTACTGCCTCTTTTGTATGTATAGAATATAAAGAGAATACACAGTGCATTTTTGATTAAGTACAATAACATTTTTGTATACGCATGACATAAAAAAAATACATTTGAAGAAACAAACAGAGGGCAGGAAGAAATTGAGTAAAATAAAATATATGTAGTACAAATTATTAGTGGGAAAAACAAAAGAAGTAGAGTAGGGTTCTCTGGGGAGAGTGTACTGTGTGTTCAGTAGTGCTGTGTGTTCTGCTGAAGAATGTTCTAAGTGCTGCAAGTGCCAGGGGCGCTGCCAGAAATGTTGGGCCCCATGAAAGATTCGAATTTTGGGCCCCCTTAAGGGCCTTTCTCAGTGCTTGGGCCCTTAGAATCTGTACCGTTCCCAAACCCCATTCCCCCCCCTAGCGGCCTCCCTGGGAAGTGCTACTCATTACAACGCTGCACCAAGACTGTGTGAGGGAAGTGAGAAGGTGCCCCAGGTCTCTTCCAACAGACCAAACGTAAGAGAATGCAACCTCGGGCATAAAAGAAATACACATCCATAAACAGACCCAGAAGTCAAGAGAGGAGTCACTCGAGCTGTCCTTGAATAACTCCTACTCAAGTGAAAGTGAAGTGAAAGCCCAACTGGGAAACTCCAACTCCCATTGCCATTGTCATAGTGACACAGCACTCCACAGCACACAAGTGAGCACTGCACACAGCAAAATTGCATTCATGCCTCACCTGTGCAAGGGGGCAGCCCCCAATGGCTCCCGAAAGGTAGCATTGTGGAGGGACGGTACCATGCTCAGGGTACCTCAGTCATGGAGGGGGATGGGGGAGAGCACTGGTTAATTACTCCCCCCACCAGGAGGCAGGTCGGGAATCGAACCAGCAACCTTTGGGCTACAAGTTGGACACCCTAACCGCACAAATCGACAAGGTAGTGGGAGGTCCTGGACTGTCCGTGTTTTATCACAACGTGATTACATTAAAATGAGCTGGATCACTGATAAAAAATATTTGGCTTTTCAGTGTGGCTACTAGTGATGTCATGATGATTCTGAGAAAAAGTCCGCTGCACGACCAGGATTTCTTTTGCTCCCAATATTTTATTTTTTGTGACGTTTCTGCACTCCCTCACACACACAGACAGACACACACACAGAGATAGGAAGATTACGGTAGTTCTTCATGTTTTCATCTTGAATCAATAGATATGGAGTATCTGTCCAGACAGAGATATTGGGGGTCTGGTGCTATTCCATTACACCAGGCCATCCCCTCTGCTTCCCCTGAACAGAAACTTGCAGGTCGCCTCATGAAAGCCAGACCACCTCCTGGACATAAGAGTACTTCAGACACAATCACATCAACTCACCTGGATGAGTTGAGACAGAGAGGATACTGTGGTACAGCATATCTGTAGCCTAGAAATCTAGATACCCCTAGAGGCCGCAAATTGAATTTACTCCCAGGGGAAGTCTAGCAGACCTGAATCTACAACCGTTCCAAGTTGGACCGGGGTTTGCGGCCAATCAAATCGTGAGGGGCGGGATCGGGGGCCGGGCTACCTAGTGACGACACAACTGGGCTATCAGAACATACACGCCCCAGGTGTAAACCGCTAGCATTGCACCAGGCTAGGATAAAATGCGTCTGACCACCAGCCAAACGAATTGCCGAAATAAATTGTGTTTTCACTTACAAAGTTCAAACATGCCTCGTTTTCAACCACAGGGCCCTTCTTCACAACCAGCGAAATGTTGAACAATTTTGGGCTTGTTAAATAGTTGCATAAACTAATATGATTGATGGTTGTCAACATACGTTCTGTGTAAGCTAGCTAGCTGGATACCGAGCTGTGTTATTTGACGAGAGGTGGGCTAGCCGCTAGCTCTACCGGCAAGTCTCATTCCCATCTATTTAGTAAGCTACTTAGAGACTTCCATAGCTCCCAAATGTCTCGTTTTTAATGCTGTGGTCTTATTATAACTGTCACTAAATTGGCGAGTCCTTTCAAGCATTTTAAAAGAGACCAGTTGTAGTTGTAAACAAAATACCAGTTGATCTGGTTAAGATGCCCCCCGGCGTTATCATTTCAAATGGTTTGATAAACGACTTTAAATGATGACGTCCGTTAATACTTAAATGATAGTTCATATAACTTGTCTGCTTGCTGGTCATATGTTTAGGCCTTTGTGAATGGCAATTTAATATGTGATTACAGTCAGAAAGTCAAGATGCACCGAGTCTCTGCGGGGTAGCCGGGCAAGCTACTGTTAGCAATTTACAGAACAATTTATTGTAGGTGTAGAACGAAATCGCAGCCCTTAAAAGTTACCAAAGATCCAAACACGCTAATCGTTAACTGATGTAGACATTGTGCTTTGATACTGCGTGGGTTAGTTGTGCAAACAGCCGTCAGCTGTTCGTATTGTGTTCTCAAAGTCTGAAGCAGGCTGCTCTCTCCCCATTGCAAGACAAGTAGCTCCGAAACTGTTGATGGTCACGCCCCTACAGTTTGCTGTGTGGGGATTCAATGTGATTGGTTGTTGCGACATTCTACTGTGTGGCGTTGAATGCTGAGGCATTTGAGAGACAGCCGTTTATCCCGCCCACACAGCTTCCCAGCTACTCTAGACCCATGTCAGCTGTATGGGTTTAGCTCGCTAGGCTAGCATGTCTGAGCAATAGAGAGAAAAACAGAGAGAAGAAGAGAAAGAGTGCAAGCAAGACGAGAATGGACAAGGAATGATGAGATGAGAGATAAAGAAGAGAGAGGGCAGATACTGTATGTGGGGGTGTTGGGGAAAGGGAGGAGAGGTAGGTCAGTGATAGCCTGATTATCACCGACTTTCAAATCTCTTCAAGCCTTGGTCTGACCAAGAGCACAACAATTAACATTTCCCAAATGGCATGGTTGACCAGCCTCCCTTGTTTTGCTAATGGTTGTTTGCTTCCCAACAAAGTAGGAGGAGTTCCCGTTTTTTGGGAGCTCAGAAATGGTGTTTGTATTGCTCTTAACCTGACTAGAAGCAACACTGAAGGTGTTGCGTCACTAGGGGGTCATTCAGGCCGACTGAGAACCGCGCCGGTGCTCGTTCCCACACCTAATCGCGAACTTCCTGTCATGTTCACACCAAAAAATGTGATGAAACCGGAAAGTCGGTTCGCAATGCGAACTGCAAAATGCTTGTTTTTTCTTCGCTAACTGTGAAGACAGTGTGGCCGTCAGCAGGTTCATCCGGGTAACAAGTGCGGGTAAAGTTCAGAGCCCGGTATGAACACGGATGGTTCGCAGGTAAGCACTTTTGTGACGAACGAAACTAGTGAGAGCACTGGCACCGGCCTTTCGGCCATTCGGCTTGAAACTCCTATAGGAGGGCACAGCCTGGCTAGGTCAGTGATGGAAGGACAAGAGAAGAAAAGGAAACAAATGTGGCCATTGACCAAGACAGCCTTATGTGTAACATAATACTGCAATTACTTCTCTTTAAACACAGATTGTGTCAAGGCCCCTTTTCAATATAGGGAGGGAAAGATTTCTTGGCACGACATGTGAAATAGCAACGTTTAAAGAACTCTTTAGTGCGCAGGCCATAAAAAAGCTAACAGTGAGTGCCCAGATCTGTTACAAAGCTCAATTCTGGCTTCAAAACAAGGGCACACACTATGAACAGAGGCAATGAATTAAGTGGTGTCACAGGAATTCTGATCTGAGGATCGAATTTAATTTAAAAAAAAAAAATACATATTTCCTCAGTGTTTCATTTTTTACTTCAAAACATCTGAGCTTGTCCCCATTGGAGCCAAGAGATGAAAGTCTCCTACGCTTGTGCAGATGTTGTAGCATAACGGGCAGAGTAAACATTGATGCAATGAGTTGGCTTGTCTGATGCCTGTTTGTTTGGGTTCAAACCAAGGGTCAGACACCACAGCTGAGTGCAACCACAGAGCCTTCTTGCTTCAAATTTGTTCCTTCCTGTGTGTGTGTGTGTGTGTGTGTGTGTGTGTGTGTGTGTGTGTGTGTGTGTGTGTGTGTGTGTGTGTGCTGTCCAGGAGCTTGCAATAGTGTGGCGACATTTGCTGTGGGTTTGGAAAGGAAGGGAGAGGGAGAGAGGGAAGAAAGAGAAAGTGGAAGAGAAAAATAAAGAGTGGCATATCATTTCATATGAATCAGTGTGCAAATGGATTCATATGTATTTAAACTTGATTTTATATCACCTCCCTATCCCACTCTCCGCCCCTTTGACCCTCTGCTGTCCCTAGTGTGTGTGTGTGTGTGTGTGTGTGTGTGTGTGTGTGTGTGTGTAAGCGCGTGTGTGTGTGTGTGACATATGTTGCCCTGTGACAGCCGCTCCACTTTGAGTGGGAGAGCAGGCGCTGGGGAGACATGCATGCAGGACTGGCTGCCTGGCTTCTCCCACGCTAAGGTAATTTCAGCATTGACTGGCTGCCACAGCAGGATGTGAAACACACAAAAGATATGCTTACCCACTACACTAACATATAGTAGAAATGTACACAAAACACATATGTGTGAATGCAAGTGAATGCCATACAGGCACGCAGGCAAACAGGCACGCATACACACGCACGCATGCACACACCAGGGTTCCCACTCAAATTCAGATATAAAATTCCATGATTTTCCATGACTTTCCAGATCCAAAAAGCAGAATTTCCATGACCACTTGGGTAAAAAAAAGACGTAAATTTGTCAAAAAGTGTGAAAACTGAAAATTATCTTCATCCCTAGAGCCGACGCCGAACCACGGCGAGACTTCAGTGGGCTCATTGCATTCTAGAATGTTGCACATAACAGCGTGGAACCAAACAGTCTCTGGCGAAGCGTTTTAGGATAACCAGTAAGAAACAATGTTACACACCAAACAAAAAAGTTTCTACTTTTACACAACTGTTAAGAAAATTCCATGATATTCCATGACTGTGCATGCAAAATGGTAACATTCCATGACTGGAAAAACTTTTATGAAATTCCATGATATTCCAGAAATTCCATGACCCGTGGGAACCCTGACACACACACGCACACACACGCACACACACACACACACACACACACTTGTACGAAGACAGACACCTCCATACACAGAGGACATGCATATCTCTTGTATACACACATGCATGCAGATACACAAAAACACAAACTCACATATTTTTGGGGGTGAATTTCATTCCAATATTTACCTGCTTAAAATCTGACCTGCTTAATATCTGACCTGTCGTTTACATCAGGGTCTTTATTTATCATTTTTAGTGAAGGGAGAAATGGGGGAAGTAAAGGCAAGAGAGCAAAACAGATCTAAAATGGATACTCCGGGAAAATGAGCTTAATTTGCCTTTTGGTCCAAGCTGCAAAAAGATATTACAATCAGAGTATGCTTGATGTGGTAGAAGAAGAGGCGGAATTGAAATGTTTATTTTTACCCAAACCTCTGATTACTGCTATTAGCCGTTCCTTTCATCCATTTTCGACTGTGCAGAGGACTGAAACTCCCTGAGCTTGTCTATGCATCAGCAGGAAAGTTTAGGGTCTGCAAAGCATGTATGCTATTCCATCATTTTCACATGCTAGAGGACATTTACATCCTGAAATCAACCCACCAAGTTATTTCAGCCCCATTTAAAAATACAACATGGCATTTTTGTCACATTCGTTCTTGTCTCTTTCTATCTTTTCTACTTCACTCCGTTTTTTATTTAAAAAAATTAACATTGTTGTTTATCCAATTGTTAAGCACATTGAACTGCATGCCTTGTATGAAATTGTGCTATACAAATACAGTTATTATTACAGTTATTATTACTAGAGATGCACCGGATCCTGATTTTTAGGATCCTGCCGGATACCGGATCCACTGCTTGAGATCCTGCCGGATCCGGAACCGGATACCGGATCCTACGAAAGGGTTGAAACACATAGCCTACTCACACACGTGGGCCCTTTTTATCATGTTGGCTCAAACTATTTTGACTGAAAAGCCTCGGCTACAACCGGATCCGGATCCAGTGAAAAACCCTATTATCCTACCGGATCCGGAACCGGATCTTGGATCCGGTGCATCTCTAATTATTACATATAATCACTATGGAGAGGCTAAGGAGTTCTTCCATGAAAATAAAATGTTCTTTGGTCTTTTTCTAAATGGTATTTTATCGTCACTATACAGATGGATGCTATATGTACAGATATATGAACAGAGGAAAAGTGTGGCTCTATCTGAGAAGAGTTATCTAATTGCGACATACACAGATGAGTATCCAATCCGTCTTGCACATGCCAGCACTTCAGCGTCAATGGATCGTCTTCAATATCGAATCTCTCATCCTCCCTTTATTCAATATCTCACAACATCGCAATTCAAAAGTCATTTTCTCATTTACAATTGGAATGCGGAAACATCCTCAAAAAGTTGTTGTGCCTTTACAGCAAGGAATCTTTGTTGCGTTCTCTAAGGAGGCGGCTCATCAGCAACAAGCACTAGCAGGGCTGGACTGGGGCCGAAAACCAGGCGGGGCAATTTTGGATTAGACCAGCCCCTCACACGGCCTCCTGCTTTCCTACAATACTATGATTCACTCAGTCTACTGACACTCTCATTTCAAGACAGGCCAATGGGTCACTCCATCTAAATGGAGGAAAAATGTAACCAAACATAAAAACAAACAAAAAACAACGGCATCGTCCCCTGAAGATGGTCGGCCCACCGGGGAAATGCCCTGTATGCCAAATTACCAGTCCATCCACAAGCACAAGGCGAGGACAGGAGATTAGGCAGTGATATTGAGTCCATGCCTCTCTGGCCTCACCTCCACCCTCTCTTTCTAGCACACAGACATACCAGAGCTCCTCTTCCCATCCATTAGTAGGTGAAAGGGAGAAATCGAAATGTGAATAAAGAGAAAGCAACACCAGACGACTGAGAAAGGCATAATCAATAACCAAGGCAAGAAGGTGGAGGAAGAGGAGGAGGAGAAAAAAACGGGGGAAAAAAGCACAAATCAAATACACGCATGCACGCACGCACGCACGCACACACACAGCAAGGGAACTTCACAGTAGGCCAGAGACCGTTCCCATCTCTTCCCTCTTTGAGAAAAGCAGAAGAATATGCTCCTTGTTGAAGAAGAAGAGGGCACAGTTTTCACAATGAACTAATTCTTGAAAGTTCGGCAAAAACATGTTCCATCAATAAAAGTTCTAATTTTGTTGAAAATCAATTACATTTTAATGAACAAAATAAATCTAGGTAATGATCAAAGGGTCTATTACACAAATGTACAGTTGTTTGAAATGTTTGAAAGGTTTAATTACGGTGCAAATAGAAATGTTCACTATTTACACCTGGGTGCGAATAGCAATGTTCACTTTTCACACCCGGGTGCAAACAGCAACAATGACTATTTACACCCGGGTGCAAATAGCAACAATGACTATTTACACCCGGGTGCAAATAGCAACAAAGACTATTAAAACCCGGGTGCAAATAGCAATGTTCACTATTCACACCCCGGTGCAAGCAGCAATAAAGACTGTACACACCCGGATGCAAATAGCAATGTTCACTATTCACACCCGGGTGCAAATAGCAATGTTCACTATTTACACCCGGATGCAAATAGCAATGTTCACTATTCACACCCGGGTGCAAATAGCAATGTTCACTATTTACAATTTGCAGATAGCAACAAAGACTATTTACACCCGGGTGCAAATAGCAACAAACACTGTAAACACCCGGGTGCAAATAGCAAAACAAAGACTATTTACACCTGGATGCAAATATCAACAAAGACTATTTACACACAGATGCAAATAGCAACAAAGACTATTTACACCCGGGTGTAAACCTGCCTTAATGAAACCCAGGGCATCTGCCTTAATGATATTATCAAGGATTAGAAAAAAAGCATGGCATCTTTCTACTTTTTTGGGGACAGAAAATGGTATTTCATGATTTCGGGGCAAACCAAAGCAGATAATCACAATCTCTTCTGTACAATGTTTCGTTTTGCATCTCTTAAATGTTAGAATTCTTAATCAACAACCCCTCAGGCCAGGGCTGAACGTAAATTGCATTTTATCATTGAGAACATAGTCTTTATGTAAGAACAATATCTGTGAGATCAATTAGGAGGTTGTAAAATGTGAAATAGCCCAAAGCACATGCATGATAATACCTGGCCCAAATGCCTATGTTCAGTTTTACATACCAGATCTGGAGGTGAAGTGGAGAGAGAAGTCTCGCTCAGAGAACATGTCGTAGCAGAGTAAAGATACTTTATTGGCCCTGAATGAAATGAAGGAAACGTGATGCATGCATCAGGGCTGTCGGACCTTGAAATCTGTAGGGAACATTCAGGCCATCAAAGGTTGATGTCTTTCCAAACTTATGAAGTGTCTCATGCATAGGCCTAACTCATGCCTCTTAACACCTGTCTTCTTAAAGATGGCCTCTCAACGTCATTTCATTGAATATTGCTGTTCCCCATTGTTATTGAATGTGTCCGTTGGTCCTGTTTTGAAAAACGTTCTGGTTGCTTTGTTTCAAGCCGTTTTTGCAAGCTAGCAAGGTGGCTTGTGGAGAAACGAGAGGGTGTTCCGAGGTTCTCGTGGAAATGCGTCTCTGATTGGCTCACTCCTGCTCTTGTGGAAATGCATCTCTGATTGGCTCACTCCTCCTGTTCTTGGGGAGAATGTAATGGGAAACAGAGTCGCCACTTCACCGGGTGGTGCTGCACTATAGGGGCACCAACGGAGGCGTGCAGGCTCCATTCAGGGCTGTGCTCTTTCAACAGCGATCCCTAGGCGAGCTGCAGGCACGGAGCAACCAGAGTGGGCTTGCTGTATGAGGCTTTGTGCTGTGTGTGTATCTGAGAGTAGCAACCAGCTGATAGCTAAGCTAAGCTAGGTTTCGGGCCACCAGACGTTGCTTGTTTTGAAAACAAGCAGAAAAAAATTACTTGACATGTTTTTAGAACAATGGGTCGACATAAACATTTGTAGGCAATGCCTTCTTTCGACGTGACGCAACACAGAAAGGCTTTCGTGATTCGCTCGTTCCTCTGCATTATTTATGTCATCTTATATGTAGCAAAAGTTAGGCTAATATAAGTATACATGTATGGAATATTTTTCACACACACTGATCCTCCCTGGCATGTGGCTGCCTCCCCTAGTGAGGGACGAGTGGATTTGGTCGACACTGTGCAGGGCTGGACTGGGGGAGAAATCGGGCCCGGGTACTTTTTGGCTTAAAGCCCCCCCCCCAATTAGTGGCACAGAACTGACTCACCGGTGGGCCCCGCACCCTCGTCCGTCCCGATTTTCAGAAATGTAAAAAAACATATATTTTTTTTTTTTTACATTTCTGAATAAAGGGCCTCACGAGGGTGCAGGGTCCACCGGGAAATGCCCGCTATGCCCTGACACCCTGTGAGAGCATGGGCAGCTCCATCACTGCCAATAAGCAAAAGCATCCTGTGTAGTCATGGATCCACAGCAATGGAGATCTAATGAATTGAAGTGGCCATCTGCCTCCAGACAACTCTGACCCCAGAAATGGCGTCAAAAGGTTACATTCGTGCCTAACATATGGCAGCAGACGCAAAAGCAGAGGACCTGACGTACCTAGCATGTGGGGCCACTGTAGCAGTAGAGCAGTATTTCCCAACCTTTTCTGTCTTACGCACCCCCTAAGCCTTTTTGTCATACCATGTGTACCCCCTAACTCTATTTCTGGCTTGGTTTGGTTTATTTATGGATATAGGAAGACAAAAGGTATCCAAGGGATAACATGTAAAAGCGTAAACACTTATTTCCAACATGGTCATATAGCTATAGCTATAGCTTTTCCTCTACTATCCCAATGTGACTATTTCCCCTACACCAGTGGTTCTCAACTGGAATAGTCTTGAGACCCACAATTTCCCGTGGTCAATATGTTGTGACCCAAACTGTGTGTCGCACCGTCAGATTCTTCCAATAATAATAAAAAATATTACCATGCATTTCATAATATGCATTATTATTTGCATTGTATGCTGATATACAATGTGTCTTATGAAGTAGTGGAGAGGAAAAGGCCTATTAACCATGTTTCACTCTGTCTTCGACATCATCATTTTTAGTGCATTGCATCATAGCTCCGCGACCCACCCAAGAACTCTCCGTGACCCGCTTTTGGGTCCCGACCCACCAGTTGAGCATCACTGCTCTAAAGTACATATGTTATCATTACCCTTTTTCCACGTACCCCCTGTAGTGTGCACGTGTACCCCTAGTGGTACACGCATGTCTGATTGGGAAACACTGCAGTAGAGGACTAGACGGTGGTCACACATATAAGAAGTGGGCACGAACACTGTCCAAGCCTCTCAGCTCTGGGTCAAGATTCTTCTCCTCACTCCCACTCTCAATTTATTATGAGTACAAGGCATCAATTTACATTCTGTAGAGCATGACAGGGTCCATTTCATAGCACATTTTATCCACTCTATCCAGTGGGTCAGAATAAAACGTTTGTGGAGAGGAATTCAATTGGCTGTGGCTAAGAACGGCCATGACCTTGCTCTAAAAAAAACTCTCAAACATTGGTGGTCACTGCTTGAAACGCTTGCGGAAGAACTTGTGATTATTACAACTACACAGGATGACGAATTCAATAAAATTAATGGCGAGGTGGAGCCTCCTGTAAGACATTAACTTCATCTAACTGGTTGGCATTGAAGGCCATTATCCCGTTTATCTCTCATTAGGGTAGGGTATTTAATGACTGTCCAGAAAGTTGTAGGAATCATGCCAACTGCACAAGAATCTAGCGATCAGGTTAGATGCTTCTCTGTCTGACACGTCTAACTAGGACGCACGTACAATCATCATTTGGAATGCAGACGGTGTGATTATTTAAATTCCTGTAGATCATGCACATAGTTCCTAAAACGTAATCCCTTAGATACATCCGGCATTCTAAACGAAGATTCTACTCATGTCCAAGTTAGATGCTTAACCAGTTCAGCGAAATTAACGGTCACAACCATCAGCCAATTAGAAAAGACAATTCCATTGTGAAGGGAAATAAATATTAATGTACTATATGAATCAGAAAGGGAGGGAAAGTGTCTGAACACTAACTATTCCACGCATATCTATGAATGTACTATGTGTATGTGTATTATGCATCTAACCATGGCCTATGAAAAATGACTCAAAGACACAAATTATCAAAGTGGTCTAAGCATTGAAATATTTGGACATGGCCCTGCCATGACCAACTGGTAGGGCACTTGGCTGTGATGCGGCTGACCTGGGTTCTCTTCCCCACTCGGGTCTTTTGCCGATCCCTCCCCGTCTCTCTCCCAATTTGCTTCCTGTCCACCTCTCACACTGCCCTATGAAATAAAGTCGAAAAAGACAACAAAAATCAAAAAAGAAATGTTTGGACATGATCAATAACGCAAAACTTTTTATCGGCACCAGGAAACGTCTGTGAACTTCCAACAGAAAGGAAGACTTCACAGAGGGTCCATTCGGTTGCCTCTATTGGCTAAGCTCCATGAGGACACAGGGAGGATCATTCTTCATACGGAAAGCCTTAAACTTAAATCCTCTCAACACCAGAATTTGTGTGGCAAAGCCACCATCAGAGGGAAGATGACGAGCAATTCAGAAGGCTGGATTTTCTGGAGCATGGAGAAAGTTTTTTCCTTTGAAGAGACATGAAGGTGTTTAAGTGAAGCAGACCGCTGGTCTGGCCAAGATGAGTCACATGCAAAAAGGCAGGGGCTCAGGCATCTGGGAGTCACGCTAAACTGAGATGCCAAGCCTCATGTATATGCTGTACATACATAGTTACACACCAAGTTACTCATTACTGTAAGTTACTGTACTCTACAAATGCAAACAAGTACACACGCAAGTATGCGCGCGCGCGCGCACGCACACACACACACACACACACACACACACACACACACACACACACACACACACACACACACACACACACACACACACTCAAAGACATAAAAATAGCAATTTCTTCCAGAAAGGTCAGGATAAATGATTCTATTGATGGGTGAAGTTGCAAACTGCACTTGGGGACCTTTCGCGCACTCCCAGCAAATAAACCAAACATATTAATCTATCTGACAAACACAACTGACCTCAAAATCTTAATCTGATGGCCCTATCATGGCAGTAATGGTAGGGCACTCGTCTACTATGCAGCCGGCCCGGGTTCAATTTCCGGCCTGGGTCCTTTGCCGGCCCTTCCCCGTCTCGCACTACTGTCTACAAGAGGTCCGCGGACACCAGATGAATGTGGAGACCATCACCGTGTATAGCGTGGGGTGAGAGCCTGCAGTTTTGCCACCCGCGATGTAGTCTCCGTCTCATCTAGCACCGTATCCACCCAGGAGCCTCGGGCACCGCACAGCTTTAGCCTATAAAGCGATGCGTCCAACTCTCGCCTCGATCGACACATCTGTGAACAATCTGACACCATGGACATTTTCTATACTAGGCTACTTATTTCTTTAATATGTGTATTTATGTTGACATTTAATCTAATGATTTCTGCACGATGTGGAGTTTTACCAGAACCGTCATTTCACTACAAGCTGTAACCTTGGTTATGGCTTTGTATGTGACAAATAAACTACTCTAACTCTAACTCTCTAACTCTAATTCACTCTCCCAACTTACTTCTTGTCTCTCCACCACTGTCCTGTCTGTTAATAAACAATAAAGGCTTGACAAGCCCCAACAGAATACTTGAAAAAAAAACTTAATCGGATGCAACCCTCCATGTGTTTCTAAATAACTGGGTAAATCATGAAACTACTGCATTCGGTCAGCTGTGTCCGGTGTTTGAAAGTCCCTTTTCAAAGTTTAAAAGTTGAGAGTGCAAGGAGAAAGTGAGGATATGAGGAGTGCCAACTCACGATGCCAGGGCCGGCCTGAGGCATAAGCGGACTATGGCTTAGGACTCCCACGCCACCAGGTGCCCCCGGTGAGCAGAAAAGTTCCAGGAAGGAGTTGATTCTCTCATCTAATGCTGAGTAGGTGGTATGGGGGACCTTGGATGAAATTTTGCTTAGGGCACCATAAAAGCTTGGGCCGGCCCTGGACAGTGCAGAGATGACTACAGGTGGGCCTGGATCCTCCTCAGGCTGGGGGGTGGCTCTGGGTAGCAGGAGCAGCAGGAGAGCCAACAGCCGTGGCAGCAGCGGCAGCAGCAGCAGCCCCATTCCTCTCCTGCTGGGCTTTGCGGACCAGAGCTGCCCAGCGGGTGGTCTGGGTCGATGACCCTCAGGGGCTGAGGTGAGAGCAGAGGCAGGAGTTAAAAGCGGGGAAAAAGGGGATGTGTAGCTGACAAAAGGCATTATTTTTACTATTAAACATCTGTTTCACTCAGTACATGCAGTGATAACTGATTGACAATTAAAGTATGAACTTAACACACAGCTGGTTAAAAGCCTGTTTCTCCAGACACTGCTGGCAGCTTTCAAAACTACTTGACCTGGAAAAAATAGACTTTTCAAACCTGTGGAAGATTACATATGAATGCCCATCGCAGTTCAGATTTGGGACAGCATAGATCTAGAACTGGCAAACAGAGTTTAACTGACATATCAGGGCAGGAGCTTTTTATACAGATACTGAGGCTTTTTAGTTTTTTTTAGAGTATACATGACAAGGCAGATATTTAAAAATATAACTCTACAGTAGGCTCTACAGTTCTTTACCAATAAAATATACTTGTATATGAGAACTGGCGTTATGAAGAGAAATATCAAAGCTAATAAAACTGACACGAAAGAAGTCACATTGTTGCATGCCATATCTCTGATGACTTTCAAACCATTACATGAATATTAGAAGCACTTTGAAGATGGAGATCCTATCCTATCTGTCAAGCCCAGCTCTCATATATATCCTCCTCTCGCACAACATTTAAGGAGGCAAAGTGGAGAAAAAGAATATTTCCTTATTTCATATTTATTTCTTTAGTTTTAGTAAACACTTTCTGAAAATCAATTGTCACTGCACATTCAGAGCTTCATGCAGTTCTTTGTTTGCTATTAGACCAATGTTTCAGTTTTCACCTTTGTAAGAGTCATGGGGCGTCTCCTACAGAGCCTTGTTGATTTAATTAAAATACTGCATGATGAACTTCTGAGTGTGCAGCAACACCTGTTTTTCGTAGAGTTACTTTCATATTTACACAAGACAAACAAAACATTATGTTTGATTTGGTAGTAAGATATGATAAGCTGGTGTATGCAAGAACCGTTTTTAATCATCTTTCAGAATAGGTTGTAAGAGGAAAGGAGATGACAGTGTTAGATGGGAGCCAAACATATAGAATACTGTATGGAATTAATTGATGGTGAAAAAGGCATGGAAAAAAAACACCTTCCCTCTTAAATCTTCAGTACTTTGAAGTTAGGTGCTTTGATATCAGACCGAATTATGTTAGGATTGGGCCATGCTGATGTGTGTGTGTGTGTGTGTGTGTGTGTGTGTGTGTGTGTGTGTGTGTGTGTGTGTGTGTGTGTGTGTGTGTCTGTGTGTGTGTCTGTGTGTCTGTGTGTTCGCATCTGCAGGTGTGTGTGTGTGTGTGTGTGTCTGCGGGTGTGTATGTGCATGCATGTGTCTGTATGCAAGTGTGCGTCTGAGTATGTGTGTGTGTGTGTGTGTGTGTGTGTGTTTGAACAAGTTGCTTCTTGAAAGCTGAAAAGGGCAATCTGTAGCAGCAATTAGTGAACAGTTAAAGCCCATGAAAACTGTAAACGCTGACGGCTGTGGACTCAGGTCAGCTGAGGACGTGATGATGGAGGAAGAGAGGGATGAGGAGTGAGGGAAGGCAAGGCAAGGCAGTTTGTTTCTAAAGCACATTTCCTACATGGAAGCAATTCCATGTGCTTTACAAAGAGATAAAAAAACATGCAAAACAGACAAAAAGCAATAACAAAACAATAGCAGCACAAGACGTGCTGTACAATAAGATAAAAACACAAGACATGGACAAATAGAGCTGAGTGTCATCCGCATAGCTAAGGTAGTTAACCGATTTTCTGTTCATAATTTGCCTCACTGGCAGCATATAAAGCTTAAAAAGCAGTGGCCCCAAGATGGACCCCTGGGGTACCCCACAGAGTGAGGGAAGGAGGCAGGGAGGTGGTGGGGGGATGGAGAAGGGTAGTTGAGGAAGGGAGGCATGAAGGGTGATGTATATGATATGTGTGGTGATATGTGATATATGATATGTGTATATGATATCAGTGATGTATATGATATATGTGATGAGGTGGGGTATATGGAGGGAGAGAGAAGATGGATGAGATGAAGGGATACAGAGACGTTGGAAGACGGATGGAGAGAGTGGGGTGACTAATGTAGAGAGAACGGGTGATTAAGGGAGAGAGAGCGGGAACACTTTCATCAGTGCAAGAGTAAGGGGGTGGGGTGGGGGTTAAAGGCTGGCCTCTGTTGCTGCTAATGTATTGCTTTACCTAATCTACTTTTACTTTTAATCATTGTTTTACAGTATTTTTTGCAGCTTTTCAAGCCTTTTTTGGTTTTCACGATAGTGGAGGAAGGGCAGGAAGTTGGGAGAGAGAGACGAGGAAGGGCCGGCAAGGGACCCGGACCTGGAGTCGAACCCAGGTCAGCTGCGTAGCAGTCAAGTGCCCTACCCTCTCACTCTAATCTCCACTAGACACCACACTGCACAACCTCTGCCCACTGTGGACCACTTCTCAAGATGACACCAGCACACTTCTCAAATGATGAAAAGACTTTTTGTGCATTGCGAAAGTGTGTGTGTGTGTGTGTGTGTGTGTGTGTGTGTGTGTGTGTGTGTGTGTGTGTGTGTGTGTGTGTGTGTGTGTGTGTGTGTGTGTGTGTGTGTGTGTGTGTGTGTGTGTGTGTGTGTGTCTGTGTGTGTGTGTGTGTGTGTGTGTGTGTGTGTGTGTGTGTGTGTGTGTGTGTGGTTCTGCTGGGGTGCTTGCAATAGATACGCTGATATCAGGTCTTCAAGGGTGGTTGACTTTGTTTATGAAAAGCAATAAATGAAGATCTGCACAGTAGTGGACAAGAGCCTATTTCTGATTCAGGCCATGCTGGGGTGCCAACAGTATGGGCATAATTAGGCCATATCTGACCTTGGACAGGGGAGAGACAGTGAGGGATGGGTCTCAGGCACACCTCTGAAGGGAGAGAATGATGGAGGGATGGAGGCGAGACAGGAGGAGGTCAGAGGGGAGAATGTGATACAGACAGAGAGCGGGAGGGTTTTGGAAAGACACATACACCGGTGAAGCGAAACAAAGAGAGGGCGAGAGACAGAC
>NC_085867.1:4904789-4999789 GCF_034702125.1 Engraulis encrasicolus | reverse complement strand
TAGTATCTAAATATGATGTTGCTGAAACTATTGATAAAAGAGAGTAAGAAGCTGGAGGCCCCAGTAAGCGGTGACAAGGATGGGGGATCTCCAAGAGGAGCGGGGGATCTCCAAGTGTGTGTACATGTGCAGCACGCTTTTTTATGTTTCCGAACATGTGTTCCTGAAGAGTAGGCTGAGATGAAACAGCCTTGTAGTGTAAGCTACTGACAGATGAAAGGGGTAGAGCTGGGCATGCATATGTATACACGTGTGTGTGTGTGTGTGTGTGTGTGTGTGTGTGTGTGTGTGTGTGTGTGTGTGTGTGTGTGTGTGTGTGTGTGTGTGTGTGTGTGTGTGTGTGTGTGTGTGTGTGTGTGTGTGTGTGTGAGAGAGAGAGAGAGAGAGGTTTAAATAATGAGGGGGGTGGTTGCAAGTTCATGTCAGGGTCAACTAGAAGCCTGTGCATGGTTCCATGCCCAGCTGGAATGGTGTTCAAAGCCCTGGGAGGGTGTATAACTCTTCCACCCGCCTCAACTCCCTTTCAACCCAGGCAAACTGCCCAGGCACCAACTTGTGCACTGAACACAGAGAGGGCAGTTTGGGGAAAGCCAACTGAACAGGCAGACATGCTGCAAACAGCATTAGGGTATATATTCGGTAGCATTCAGCAAAACCAAGAGAGAGACAGAGAGTGCAGTGTTCACTTGTGTGCTGTGGAGTGCTGTATTACAATGACAATGGATGTTGAGTTTCCCATGTGGGCTTTCTCTTTCACTTTCACAGCCACAACCACACGTGCACTTAAAGCTTCACTTTTAGTTACCGGAACTTTCTTCAGAGAGGGAGCAGATCAACACAGTTGAAGTCACGCCCTTTATACACGCATTAGACATCATAAACACACACACTGCCATTTTGAACTGTGTGCTCATCACAAACACTCTCGCTCAAGCACTCAATCACACACGCACACACATGCATGCACACCCGCATGCACACACACACACGCACACGCACACGCACACGCACACACACACACACACGCACACGCACACGCACACGCACACACACTCACACGGCTATGAAGTTTTCATAAAGTGTCTGCATCAGTAGCTGGAGAGGGGGCTGGACAGGTGCACACTTCAGGAAACTGGTGCATTAGTGCCCACTCTCCCAATTTCAGCAAACTTTTTTTTGCATCTGTCCGCGAGACATCTGTCTCTTTCTTTCTGCCAAGTCCTGGGCCTCTTTCCTGTGTGCACACCTCTCCTCCTCCATCCCCCACTCCCCTACCTCCCTCCCCACAACCCCCAGCATTCTCATCCATCCCCAAACCACACACTGACGGCTGCTCGGTTATGCGAGAGCTGATTCAATCAGCTTCTGAAATGCCCCTGCGTGTGGCCCTGCTTTACGGGTGCCGGCGATTGCTAACGATCCAAAGACCTGCTGCTGATAGCTACAGTGCCAATCAAATCAGAGCTTGTGTTTCAAGACCACCTGTGGTGGGACACACACTTAGCAGAGGCGGTGAGTTCAAAAGGAAGCTTTAGCTAACAAAGCACATGGGTAAGGCCAAGGACAGGTAAAACCACATTTTTTGTGTGGGAATAATGTTTTATCCCTAGTTTGAGGCGTGTGTGAGTGTGTTCCCTGCATGTGTGCATGCGTCTTTATGTAAGAGCGATTGAGGGAATCTGTGGCTTTACTTGCGTCACAGTAAGGCAAAGCCTCTGTGAGTCACGGCTTTATTGTTCCAAATAGTAAAAGTTTCTGAAAGCTTTTTAAACCTTGGTTCCACTATGTATGTTTGACGCAGCACTCTTTTGCAATTCAGACCTAAAACCTTGAGAAATTTCACTGATTTACCTAACTACACAAGATGTGCTGACAACCATTTGTATCACATAGCTCAGGAAAAATCTAGATTGATAAAGATGTTGTACTTGTACCAAAGCAAGGACCTTTGCTGAAGAGTGTTGGGTCTATTACGTGTCTCCATCATGATGGAAATGGGTTTGCATTTGGCATGAAATTACCATGACAGTTTCTGTTTGGAACGGCAGCATTTTCTCTGCTCTGTCCCAACATCAACATTGCTTCATTTATGCAGTTTTGGATGCAGCTGGATTGAAATATATTTGCAATTGAGAGAGAGAGAGAGAGAGAGAGAGAGAGAGAGAGAGAGACTCACTGGCTGGGCCCCTATTTTCAGAAATGTTTAAAAACACACACACACACACACATATATATATATATATATATATATATATATATATATATATATATATACATTTCTGAAAATGGGGGCCCACGAGGGCACAGGGCCCACCGGGAAATGCCTGCTATACCAGATGGCCAGTCCAGCCCTAGACACATCCCATGTTTTGAACCCAGTATGTGCTGTTACACTCTGACAGGCGATTCAGAGTCCCAGTTAAAAACAAGAGAAGATTTTTGAACAGTTATAAGTTCTCTATTCCGATTTCTGTGAACGTTTTGAACTCAAGAGGTCTCTATGCACTTAAAGTTTGCATTTTATGCATGTCTGCGATGGTCCTGTATGTTTATGTTGTGTTTTTTGTAGCGTCATGTGTTGGGTGCTATGTGGGTGCTATGTGGCATCTGTACTGTATGTCCAAGGCAAATTTTGTCTCTCAAGTTATTGTAACTAAAGCCAATTGCCTATTCTGTGCTGTGGTCCTGTAATGTATTCATGGTATTCAGCTTTGATACTATACTTTTCTCCAGCGGGATTGGCCAGCATCATCCCCTTGATCCAGCCAGGCTATACCAGAAGCCCTATTTCATGACTCTCCCTAATTATAAGGTAGAGAGCTACTATGTTTACAAGAGACACTGTCGTGTCTCACGTCTATTTCATGAGGGAACCACTGGACCACTGTGTGTGTGTGTGTGTGTGTGTGTACTGTGCGTGTGTGTGCATGCACGTGTTTGTGAATTAGCGTGCGGTCTGTGTGTGTGTGTGTGTGTGTGTGTGTGTGTGTGTGTGTGTGTGTGTGTGCGTGCGCGTCTGTGTGTGTGTGTGTGTGTGTGTGTGTATTCCTTGATACTGTATAGGTATCACCGAGATGACATGAGATTATGATGAGTGATGGCTGAACAGCTGACAAGACAAATTACCTGTGATGAGAACGTGTGAAGTGTTTCACTGATGTTTAGATCCGTCTCTTTGGGAATACATTCACTGAGCTGTTGTCAAATCTGTCACAATTGTTTCTGGTCTGACAGCAGTAGATGTGAAATGTAACAGGGGATGATGGACAGTTTTATGCAAATGTAGATATTTGAAATTGTGACACTTGGGCAGCAAACACGGAAACTGAATCAGAAACTGTCGTCCATTGACACTGAATAGAGGACGCCGTGGGTTCTATTCTGAAGTGGAGCAATGGCGGGGGGTGGGACTAGATCTGTAAACCAGAAAAAATCTATGGCAGGATTGAGCCAATGCATCTCCTTGCCAGTTCTTCCCACGTCTACTCTATTTCGGGAAAACGGTAGTTTCCTGTCCTTTTTTACTGTAAGCAAGTGAAATATTTTTTGGGGGGCTGACCCTTTAATTCAGAGAGATATTTAAATCGTTTAAATGACCAATAACCATTGTTTGTGGATTTGATTGACAATTAGAAATCTTTTAGAGTTCTTTTGATTGACAGTCAACCGTTGTCCTATCAGCGCTGGTTCTCAGCGTTGCTAAGCATCAAATGTGGACATTTACGCTAGGGACACCTAGCAGGCGAAACAAACAAGGCGAAGAGAGGCGACATTTTGTGTTCCATTCTGACAGCTCAACCCTTATCAGGTCGTTGCGGCAAATCAAATGTAATGGAACGGTTATGTTGTTGATTTGATTGGCTGCTACATGTGAAATTCGCTCCTCATTTGCATGATATTAAACTTGGTTTAATAATTTTGCTTCTCTCCTGTTGGCTTGCTTTTGCCTCCCTCATAGGAATGAATGGCGAAGTTTGCTTCGCTTGACCAAATTCGCGGCTACGTGTCCCTACCGTTAGAGCAGAAGAATCCTCGCAGATCAATTGCGCATGCTTCAAAGCAGTTGAATGGAATGAAATAGAAGAACCATGTATATACGTCAATGCACTCATTTATAGTGAACTGCATTGTATGGGACTAAAAGCAATACACCTCACTAATTATACTGTGCACTATGTGTATGGGGATCAAATCAAGCTGACCTCACGCACAAACGCATTGCGCACTATCAAGTCAAGTGTGTAACATTTTGGAGACTAGAAACCTTCAATTTAAATTTTATTTGAGCAGCAATTTTCAAAGCTTTGGACATCAGCCAAAAACCTGTGAGCCTACAGGGCCGCTGTTAGAAACTCTGCTCCCCGATATAGAAAATCATGTTTGGCTCCCATCCCATCTAATGCCACAGTGGGCCTGTCTTAAGCTTCAGACCCCCTGAATTGTTCTGGTGAACCTTCTAATTTTGTGTCTGCATTTGAACATATACAAAAATAGGACAGAGCAAAGGAAAGTCATAGGAGCAGCTATGGTTTCATTGCACGCAAGGAGATGGATGTGCCGCACGCACAAATGCTTGCACGCAGGCACGCACACACCGACGCAGGCACACATTATTGAGTGCAGTGTGATCCCTGTTCCAACTGCTCAGTCTGTCTTCATCACCACAGCATTCTACATCGATCTACCACGTGCTGCTGCCTCTCTCCACTCCCCTGCCATCACCTTACACTCACCTCTCTCATTCTCTACAGTGTCTCCTAGCCCTTACGAATGACATTGAGCTGCAAGGCATGACAGAGGAGAATCACTTTCAGCGGAGGAGATCGGGGCTAGTATATTTTGTTTACTCAAATCAGCTGCGGATGCCCAATATGCTGTGAAGGAAGAAACATGAGGGGGAGTGAAGTTTTATTTTCACATCGCCTCCAACATTTTTTCCACCCATAGATGCGGTGGAGATAAATGCAGTGCTTGCTCGCTCTGTACCAGAGACACTGAATATACACTTCAGTATATCTCCAAAATGTGAAGGCTCAAATAGGCTCCTTGTTGAAGGTGATAGTTTTACAGTTATGATCCGAGATACACTGATCTTGGTGAAAAAGTTAAAAATCCTTTCTTTTAATGGGTAACGCCCACGCGTTTCGAATGCATTCAGTCTTCATCAGGTCAAAAAGAAAGTTTGCCCTGATGAAGACTGAATGCAGTCGAATCGCGTAGGCGTTATCCATTAAAATATAGGATTTTAAACTTTTTTCACCAAGATCAGTGTGCTTCGAATCATTGAGACTACCTTCAACTAGGAGCCTACTGTTTGGACCTTCACATTTTGGAGATGGTCACAGGCCAAATACTGAAGTTCTCATGTCCTTTCTGAAGAGCACCTGATTCTTTCTCCCAAACAATTGACCCAATGCAGCACTCTCCTTTTCCTCTTCTTTGATTGAATAAACAGTATTAGAACTACTTCTGCTGTATGCTCAAAAGTCTCATTTCTATCCTCGGCCATCATCTGTATTATAATGGCCTTTGAGTGAGTTTTTTTTTTGTGTTAATGCATGATGTCGCCCTGACCTGTGGAAATAGATGAAAAGAAAAGATGACATGCTGCTTAAATCAGTGTCTTCATCCTCACAAACACACACGCACGCACACATGCACACACACACGCACATGCAGACACAATCACACACACACACACACACAGACACACACACACACACTTTGCGTGAAAAACTGTTGAGACATACAGTGATTTACAGAAATAAATAAGTTACATCACGATATGTCTTGTTTTGGCCCTAGTCTGCTGATTATGTATATTTCGTACCATTGTGTTCACATCAATATTGCGTAGGTGTTACTTGGAATGGAAATATGGGGTAGGAGTACACAGACAAGTCTTGTTGATTGCTTCATCCTCCATCCAATTCATTTTGCCATGGGCATAAAAGGGATTTGTGTTGAAAGTGTGCAGAAATTATGATAATAATCCAATTACTGAAGTCTACATATTGATGAAGTGTTCTCATCCTCCTCTTTATGCTTCACCCCATCCTCCTGCAAATGTAAATTCATAGCCTTCATGTTGCACTATAGCCTATTCTTTCCACCAAGGCCTGGGGGAGAGAGATGCCTTGGTTAAACTTCTGTTAAATTAGTTTGTTACTTAACATGTCTTGAATTGTTTTCAACAGAAAGTTGCTTGTGCTGAACAAGGTCCTGCTTGACCGGCTATGGAGAAAGCCTCGGGGCATGCCTAAAACTTTCAAGTTGAATGATGAGGTGTTACTGAGTGATTTGCATATGTAGTCTATTATGTAGTAGTGAGTCCAACGAACCGTGGAAGTTATCTGACCTTTACTGTGTATGTGTGTGTGTGTGTGTGTGTGTGTGTGTGTGTGTGTGTGTGTGTGTGTGTGTGTGTGTGCGCGCGTGCGCGCGCTCGCAAGTGTATTTCTTTGTCATCGGTTGTCTTGTCATACCGTATTGGCCCGAATATAAGACGTGGTTTTTGTTATAAAAATAGTACTCTAAAAAGGGGGGTCGTCTTATTTCCGCGCGCTAGAGAAAAAAGTAAAAAAAAAAAAATTCACTTAACCTGAATGCGGCCTAATTAGCAATTAGTCTATGCTTCACAACGATGCCACAAAACTCAATAATGGATGGGTTAAGAGATTGTTTTGTCCATATGAAATTTGCAGATGCTTGTTTCGTTATGACTGTTGCACTCTATCAACTGTCAATGTCAACGCGATGCGGACGACAGTGCAAGGGGAAAAACACAAGTCAATCGCGGCTCGTTACTCTGCTTTTATTTGTGTTTGGTTTTACAGTCTCATCAGGAAAGCTTTGGTCGTTCTCTCTGGTCAGCCGACAACACCACTAGAAATAAAGAAATGAAGGGTGATTTGACGAACAACCTGTAGGCTAAGTTTTGGATTCTACCATCAGCCAATCAATGGTCATCTGTGTGTGCGCGAGAAAGCGGCGCCTTTGACAAGCGGTGCCTTTGACAAGCGGTGCCTTTGACGATATGCCTCGCAACGATGCAGCAACACAGAATAATGGTTAGGGCAAGAGATTGTCTTGTTCATATAAAATCACTAGGAGTTTTACCCTTGGTACGAAATGAATATCAATCGGACTTCTAATGTCAACGTGGTTCTGATAGGCAGCGCCTCGGTTTCAAGTGCAATGCGTCAATCTGCCTTTGGTCACGTTCGGTTTCTACAGTCCAACGGAAAACTTTGGATGCATAAAATGAACGGCGATTTGGCGAGACGGCTGCTGGTTAGATATTGCTGTCAACTAAGTATTTTGCAAAATCTGTGCATTGCACAATAGATTGCCTATCTCTACTGGTTGCCTGGCTGGCGTAGACTAATGCTCTGAGTGTAGGCTATGTTGCGTCGCACTTTAAATAGGCGGGCCCAGGCGGCTGTAGCCTGTAGGTGCCTATTGGCGCTTGACAGGTGAAGTGAGTAAAGAAAGGAAAAGGATATGAGTAGCCATCTGTGGTCTTATATCATGGACATTCCATGAAGATTATATTGTGAAATGTGTTCTTTGTAAAAAGCCTCAGATTTTCCAACAAATTAAAAACTGCATTTTGAGAAAAGTTTCCAATGTGAAACAAAATTAAGTCTTCAAAAACCTTTTTTCCCCAAAACATGAGCCTAAAAATGGGGGGTCGTCTTATAATCAGGATCGTGTTATATTCGGGCTAATACGGTATTAGCCTTGACCAGTCTTTGAAGTATTGTTTTTATAACCATGACCCGCCCTCATAACTTTATGACTCCACCTTTGCTTCAACCTGTTGTTTGTTTAGGCCTATGCTAGATCTGAATGCTTATTATTCTTATAGATCTGAATGCTTATTATTGGATCACTGAGTAGATTCCAAATCAAATCAGGCAAAGACGTAGTGTAGCCAGTGCTGCCAGATGTGTCTGATCGAATCCCGATCTGTGCTCAAAAAACGCCTGGAAGCGCTACATTCCGCCCAATTTCAACAAATTGTATTGATTTCTATAGGCATAAAATGGCAGAAAAACCAGTCAAATGGCCGATTTTTACTGTTTTTACCTGCAGACAGCTTTCCCGCCCAATCTGGCAACACTGACAGTAGCATCAGAGCAGCAGACTTAGCAGGGATATGCGGTGCTACTTGTTTGGGCAAGGGGAGATTTTCTTGACTCCAAATGACAGGTGGCTGCCAGGCACTCCATTCCTTCCTCCTCAGACATTCAAATCACACCGTACACAATTCAATTTGGCCTTGTGGAGCTCTGTGCTGTAGTGTTTTGTGTCTCTGGGTCTTGGGAGCGAGTGAGTGGGTTTTTCCTTTCAAGTCATCTCTTGTTAGACAAGCCCCTGGTCTCTATGAAATGCCTGGTCCCTTTTGATTGAGGAGGGCGGAAGACACGAGTGAAAGGCTTTCACCGCTCTGTCAAGTGTTGTTGCTGCGGTGCAGTATTGTGTTGGTTGGTTTGGCCCTGTTCAGGCCTGGACTGGGACAAATATTCAGGCCGGGCATTTTCAGCCAAGACCGGTCACCACACACACATTGAGAGAGATAATGAAGCGTGTGGCAAAATGTTTAATCATCTATTATGAACCATTTTGATCACAACTGCCAAAATGAGTCAGAAAGGTCTGCTGTTACGGAATTAGGACTGATATCACTACAATGAGGGGAGGACCAGACCAAAATCATCAACAGTCCATTGGGCAAATGCCCAGTATGCCTTTTGGCCTGTCCAGCCCTGTTCTGTTCCCCTTCTCTTTGTTTGCCTCTTCCCCAGAGGTGTCTAGTCTGTCTTTATGGAAATTTGTTTGAAACCGTGTGTGTGTGTGTGTGTGTGTGTGTGTGTGTGTGTGTGTGTACGCGTGCGCCTGTGTGTGTGTGTGTGTGTGTGTGTGTGTTCATAAAAGCTCTATCTAAGATGTTTGAAAGACTTTCCAGGAACTGATGTGAGGAGGCATATCTTCTTCATCCTATGTTTTTGATGCAGTGCATTGTGATGGAGTGACCATCACTAGGGTTGTGGGTGTGTTCTGACTGTCCCGCTTATGAGCCTGGCTCTTTGGTGTAGCGGTCAGAGCCCCAGTTTACTACCCCAGAAGGTCCGTGTTCAAGTCCCGGCTGGGCAACTCTACTCTACTTCGCTACGAATGGTGTCAGAAATGGGATGGCTGCCATGAGGCCATCAGAAGCGTACCCATTGTGTATGAGCCGTAATTCCACGTGGGGGACCCACAGGATTGGGGACCCCAGTGATGGGTGAAGCACTGATGATGGGGCACATTGGATGGGAGAAGCATGATGGGCAGTTGTGTGAGGGACACCATGAGTGTGTGAAGCGCACGCGTGAGCTGCACGAAGGGGAAGGCAGTTGGATGGAGTGACCATCACTAGGGTTGTGGGTGTGTTCTGACTGTCACGCAAACAAGCCTGGCTCTTTGGTGTAGCGGTCAGAGCCCCAGTTCACTATCCCAGAAGGTCTGGGTTTGAGTCCCGGCTGGGCAACACTACTCCCCTTCACTACAGCCATTATATAGCATTTCACATCATTACAGCATATGTCGACAATGTGAAGTGAGTCAGTGAGTGAGAGAGAGGTGCCATGTCTCCATGTGCCTCAGTCAGTACTGGATGCCGTAGGCTTGCGTTCTAACAACAGAGAGCAGCCAGGTGCACTCACATCATTATAAAGAGGAGAATAGCCAGGAGCTTCACCTAAGCTAATTTGTACACGCTGAGAAAATGGCTCTCTCTGTCCCTGTCCCTGTCCCTCTCCCTGTGCATCTCTCCCTCTCTCTCTCTCCGTGTCACTGTTAGGTGGAGAGAGAATAAGGTACGAGAAATGGACTGGCCATGTCCATGGTGTTATATTTTACCTCTTCAATGTTTCTGAATGGCTTGTTGGATGTCTGTCTGAATGACAATTAATTATTTCCCTTCCTGTAATGGCGGTCAGGTGCATGCTTTGTGCAGCTTTAACAGCTGAGACAATTCTCAGTTCAATTCAATTACTCCCTCACCCTGCATTACCTGCCACCCAAAAGTCGAGACCCAATTCATCCATCAGGACCCCTTTCACAACGCCAAGAGGACACAAGGTCGCATATTGGAATGCACCCAATGCCATTTCCTGCCCCTGAGACTGGAACAATGAGATACTGGGCTTTTGTAGTGCTCTCCACTCCAGCATGCCTGAAATATGCAGACTCACCACCTTGAAGGACACATATGCCCTCGTGTTTACGTGTGCATGAATATGTATAGTGGAGTTTATTGTTAAATATCACAGTATATGTTGAATCCGTGTGAGGAGCTAGAATCTGTCAGAGTCTATTTTACTGCATACGTATGTTGACATGTGTTGGTCCATAAAGCTCACTGATTCATTTGGGAGCAGAAAAGAGGGCTGAAGAGGGGAAAGCAGTGAGAAAAGGAGAGATGGAGGAGAAATGTAAGCCTGTGGCGTTAAGTTCTGCTAGGAGGACGAGACGGTACCTCACTCTCATCACTGCCCTTAATTATCCAATCACAGCTCCCGGACGGGGAATCCCGCCACGTCACTCACTGATCCTCAGCTTTCAGCCAATAGAATGTCTACGCCTTGGTTTTAAAACTCTTTGTCTGTTTCCGCTCTTTGCTACTCAGAGTAAGCAGACGCCGACGCCCCACCTCCATCCCCTTCAACCTCCGTCTCCTTGGACCTCATCTCCTTCAACCTCCGTCTCCTTGGACCACATCTCCTGCAACCTCCGTCTCCTTGGACCTCATCTCCTTCAACTTCTGTTTCCCGATGTCCTGGTTCCCTGGTCCGCTTCAGCCTCCTTCAGCCTTATCCCCATGAGCCACCGTCATCAGTTGGTCCCTGTCCGGTAATGGGGGTAGGCTTTGCCCCCTGTCTCATCATCGACAGGATATGAGCCCCCCGTTTTACAAATTATATTCTGCAGGTTGGGAACCTGCGCCAAAGAGAAATGTTGCCTCCCTGTATATTAATAAACACATTTCATTTCATTTCATTTCATTTCATTTCATTCTATCATCTCCGAAACATCTCCAGACTCCGGCCTTCACTCTCTAAGACAGTTACGGAGACGCTCACTCACTCCTTCATCTCCTCCCGTCTGGACTATTGCAATGCCATCCTGCTTGGTCTACCCAACAAGGCCCTAGACAGACTGCAATATGTCCAGAACTCTGCTGCCAGGATCATAACAGGCACTAGACCCTGGCAGCACATCACCCCCATACTCAAGCAGCTTCACTGGCTCCCCATCAAGTCACGGATTACCTACAAAGTCCTCCTCCTAACCTTCAAGTCCCTCCATGGTCTGGCACCCCACTACCTCAGTGACCTCCTTCACCCCTATGACCCCTCAAGATCCCTGCGGTCCTCTTCCAAGGGCCAGCTGATCGTCCCTCGTGCCAGGCTCAAGGACACCAGTGACAGAGCCTTCCATGTTGCTGCTCCCATTCTTTGGAACAATCTGCCCGACCACATCCAAAATGCCCCTTCACTGGCCATGTTTAAGCAACACCTTAAGACACATCTCTTCCTGGAGGCTTATGGCTGCTAGTTCCACAAGCACTTTCACGCATTCACACACATGCTCACACACTGACGCGCACACACACTCACACTCTCCAACACAACACTCTGTGAAGCGTCCTTGGGTGTTTTGAAAGGCGCTATATAAAACGAAAGTATTATTATTATTATTATTATTATTTGTCTATAGAGTCTTCTATGGTAGAAATGTAAGCCTGTGGCGTGAAGCTCTGCTAGGAAGACGAGACGGTACCTCACTTTCATTTTATTTGTCAGTCGAGTCTTCTATGGTAGAAAAGAGGAGTGGGACAAAAAGGTTGGGTGTAGAGGAGAGGAGAGGAGAGGAGAGGATTGGAACTGACTGCAAGAGAGGAGAGAAGAGAAGAGAAGAGGAGAGGAGAGCAGAACAGAGCAGAGGATATGAGAGGAGAGGAGAGGAGAGGAGAGGAGAGGAGAGTAAATTTAAGTTCTGTGCCACAGCTGCGTCATGGCTCACCTCACCTCACCTCACCTCACCAGAGTCCAAAGGCCCACCACCTCGTCAGATGCCCACCACCTCATCAGATGCCCACCCCCAACACCCAGTGCCGCACCAGACTTAGCCTTTGCGTCCCCTCTGTTTACCTGGAGTGATTGACACGCTGGAAATGAAATGATAATCCTTGCACAGTCTCCACTCCAGGGCTCTCTCTCTCTCTCTCTCTCGTTCTCTCTCTCCTCTCCTCTCTCTCCTCTCTCTCTCTATCTCTCCCTCTCTATCTCCTCTCCTCTCTCTCTCTCTCTCTCTCTCTCTCTCTCTCTCTCTGTATCTCTCTCCCTCTGTATCACTCTCTTGCTTTTCCTTTCCTCACCCATTTTCCCTCCCTCTATTGTTCTACCACTCTGTTTTGCCTTTTCTCTTTTTCTTAACAATCCCATCATCCTCCTCTCATGCTCACTTTGTCTCATTTTCTCACCCTCCTGTCCGCCCTCTCTTTCTCTCTCTCTCTCTCCCTCCATCTCTCTCTCTCTCTCTCTCCCTCTGTTATTCTCTCCTCCTCTCCTTTGGCCGTGAAGGCTGGGGCCAGAGGGCAGTTGCAGCTGCAGCCTTTCTGCTGTATCATTTCCATGGTCACCCCTCAAAGGCCTACTCCAAAGCCACACCCGCAGCCCGCAACACAAATCTCCACCTTTCCTCTCTCTCTCTCTCTCTCTCTCTCTCTCTCTCTCTCTCTCTCTATCTATCTTGCCTGGGGCCAGAATGGAGTGATATTGGCTGTCTGCTGTATCATTTCCATGGTTACCCTCAAAGGTCTAATCCAAAGCCCCGACCCACACACTCTCCACCGCTCCCTTCAGCTCCTCTCCTCTCATCTCCACCTCAACCTCCCTCTCAAGTCATCTCCAGCCCTCCTTTCCTAACCTCACCTCACCTCTCCTCTTCTCTCATCCTCTCCTCTCCTCTCTACTCCGCGCCTCTCCTCTCCTCCCCTCATCTCCTCTCCTCTTCTCCCCTCTCCACTCCTCTCCTCTCCTCTCCTATCCTATCCTCTCCTCTCTCCTCTTTCCTCTTCTCCCCTCTCCTCTCCTCTCCTATCCTCTCATCTCTCCTCTTTCCTCCCCTATCCTCTCTTCTCCTCTCCTCTCTCCTCTCCTCTCCTCTCCTCTCCTCTCCTCTCCTCTCCTCTCCTCTCCTCTCTCCTCTTTCCTCTCCTATCCTCTCCTCTCCTCTCCTCTCCACAGCTTTCCTCTCTCCTTGCCTGACTTGGCCTCACCTCACCCTCAAAGTCAACACAAGCTATATGACCTCTGGATCCTGTAATTTAGCATGCGGAGGTGAATGCAACGCAAGTGTGTATTTATAAGGGGTGCGGACACAGAGTTCAGTAGAATTTCGATGAGCCAGGAAGCGGTGGTTTTGGACCGGATGTGTTTGTGGCTTCATGATGTTTGTTTATCGTATCATATTAGATAGTATTCCACTCCCCTCTTTTCCTTTCCTCTGCTCCTCTCCTCTCCGCTCCTCTCCTTTGTGCTCCTCCTCTCTGCACCTCCCTTCTGCTTCTCTCCTCTCCTCTCTGCTCCTCCTTTCTGCTCCTCTCCTCTCTGCATCTCCTTTCTGCTCCAGTCCTTTCCTCCTCTCCTCTCCTCTCTGCTCCACTCCTTTCCTCCTCTCCTCTCCTCTCCTTTCTGCTCCTCCCCACTGGTCCTCCCTTCTGCTTCTCTTCTCTCCTCTCTGCTCCTCCTTTCTGCTCCTCTCCTCTCTGCTTTTCCTCTCTGCTCCAGTCCTTTCTTCATCTCCTCTCATCTGCCCCTGGTTTGGCCTGGGGATTTATGAACTCTGTGACTTCTGAAATTTAGGATGCAGAGGTGCATGCGGTGCGTGTGCATGTAGGCTATTTAAGCGGGTTGTCCTGCTACCAGGAAGCAGCAGCATTTTGGGCTATGGATATCTCTTTTGGTTGGATGCGTATGCTGCTTTAAGAAGAGTTTGTTGATGCCCATATGTAACCGAGCAAGGGACTCTGTTTATGTTTACACTTGTTTATGTTTACGTGCAGATATCCGTTACATCCTATTAAAGTCTGCATGTTTTGAGCAGTAGGTATAGGAAGGTTCTCTGCACCACCTCTGGGTATTGAGGGGGGGTATGCTGATGATGCACAGCTACATTATGAACTGCACATGAAGATTCTATATCTAAATATATTAGTGAGATAGGTAGCACAGTAATACAAAATAGATCTACTACTGTACGCCTAAGTGGTTGCTGCTGATAGTCAAGTTTGTGTGTGTGTGTGTATGTGTCCTGTGGCACCTATGACTAGGAGATAAACAGCATCCACAACAATCTTTCCAAGCTCTGCAGGGGTGTATGTGATATGTGTGATATATGATATATAGGGCTGAAGATCATCAATCAGCCAGGGGGACATTTGGTAATCACTGCGTGCGTGCGTGCGCGTGCCACGCACACACACACACGCACGCACGCACGCAGTGATTACCAAATGTCCCCCTGGCTGATTGATGAGGGAGGGCCATCCACCCCTGCTCATGAGCACTAGACTTCTTTGTACATCACAGCTGGTGGAGGAAGAAATACCTGCTTTGTGGGGTAGCATATGAACACAAACAAATATGTATTGCTAAAATACATCAAAGAGTCTAAGAACTGTGGGCTGAAAAGTAGGCCTAATTATCTACATTTTATGTCAGTTACAACTACAAACTTGGTGTTTTTACCGTCTTCACCAAGTTTTACTGTAGCAAAGGGTGTGTCAAACCATTCAGCACATTTTGCGGAGTTAATTTCAATGTTTGGTGGAGAGAGAGAGAGACAGAGACAGAGACAGAGACAGAGACAGAGAGACTGTGTGTGTGTGTGTGTGTGTGTGTGTGTGTGTGTGCGTGTGTGCGTGTGTGCGTGTGTGTGTGTGTGTGTGTGTGTGTGCATAACATGTAATAATCATTACAGCTGTTACATTATACTCATCAATACATCCCATCTCATATCTTATTTGCACAATGTTTAAATGCCTATGGTGAAGATCCAGACCCCACCCACAAATCTGGTCCTGTCAGGAGTGTAGGACTTAGGGCTGGAATGGGCGTTATGCATTCCCTGAAATGGGGAAAGAAACAAACAAATTACAACATCCCGTCGGGTGACATTATTAAGTATGATGAAGCGTATTTGAGCAACAGATTGGATGACCCAGAGGCACTTTGAGGGAACCAAACTGCATGCGATGACAAATTGCAATGCGATGGCAGCCTCCATTATGGTGAACAGAAGGAACTGTTCTCACCAAGGAGAGAGAGAGAGAGAGAGAGAGAGACACAACATACATAGAGATTACACAACATTCTCCACTAAACCAAATTTTCTTATACTTGAAAAATAACTATTATTAATATTGGAAATTGAAAACCAAAACACAAAGAAAGATGCAATGCTATCTGTCCCTAAACAGAGAGTATGCACTTGCAAACTATCTAACTGAAATCAAAGACCCTATCTTCGGAAAAATATTGACGAAATACAGAGTCAGTGAACACCGCCTGGCCATTGAAACCAAACCGGCCAACATAAAAAAGACTGGCTCCCCAGAGAAAAAACGTTTTTTTCAGACAATGCACTGACAATATTGTTGAAACCGAGCTTCACTTCCAAACCGAATGCAACAAATTTTAAAAATATCCGTGAAATGTTCTTCCAAAAATTCGAGCAGAAACACCCAAATTTCACTTCCCTCCCAACCCAGAACAAACTCCCATTTATCATGGGTGAACAAGAACTGAGTTGTTTCTTGTCAGCCCAATACATTTTCACATGCCACCAGCAGAGGGACAATGAGTGATATACCTACATACTGTATATCATATGGATTCTTTAAATACCTTATGTTTATGTGCTGGAATACTCACTGAAACACACTCAAAGACTGTGGATGGACATACGTGTGCACCCACGCATGCACATGGAAACACACACAAACACACACAAACAAACTGAGACATGCGTGCACACACACACACTCTACATGCACACACACACACACACACACACACACACAGACACGAACACACACACACACACACACACACACACACACACACACACACACACACACACACACGCACACACACACGGTACAATTTTATTATGTCTTACTGTTCCTCTTATTGTTGTCTTATATATGTTATGTACCATGCTTTGGCAATACAAAGTTTCTTTTGTCATGCCAATAAAGCACTTTTGAATTGAATTGAATTGAATTGAATTGAGAGAGAGAGAGAGAGAGAGAGAGAGAGAGAGAGAGAGAGAGAGAGAGAGAGAGAGAGACCGAGAGACCGAGAGACCGAGAGACCGAGACCGTGTGTGTGAGCTTGGTCTGGTTATCTACTGGGTCCATGTAAGTGCCACTTTTTCAGCACGGTGACTCTGACCCCTCCAGGCATCTTTATCTCCGGCTGAATGGTGGAGAAAAAAATCCTCTGTCTTGCAACTAGAGCAGTTAAACACCATTATTAAATGAAACAAGACCCAGTCATATTCCACACAGTGTAGCCCTATAGCCTGTAGATAACCAGTTAAACACCATTATTAAATGAAACAAGACCTGTTCACATTCGCCACACTGCAGTCTCGAAGAAATTATACCCAGTCGACCACCATCGCAAGCCACCACACGTACGCATGCACGCAGCAGTCAACACAAAGCGAGTTCTTTGCTCCCTTGTGATATGTGTGTGTGCGTGTGTGTAGGCCTATGTATTTTAGTCTGATATGTCCATCTTTCTTTCAGTGTATCTGTTTGTCTGTCAGTGTTGGGGGGCGGGGGGAGTTGACACCCAAGGATTTTCTAAAACAGTAATTGAAGATGCTGCCATAAAGCAGATGGTTGCCCTCTAAAAGAAACTAGGCCCTCCTCTGTTGTGGGTGGGAGGATGTAATCTGTCTCTCAGGCTGATTCTGTATGTAGGGCCCTGCACCCCTTCTGGTGATGAGGAAGGAAGAGGTGTGGAGGAAGGAAGAGATGGAAATACAGAATATCATTTGCATTTAAAATGGTTTTGCTATTGCAAAAACACACTCAAATACAGGGACTGAATCATTTTCCAGACGTGCTCTCATTGTTATTATTTGTTAGCTCTCACAGCACATATGTTTGTGTCTCGCTCTAAACTCTGAAAAGTTTTGTTTGGTTTGAATATTGTGTGAGTGATGGTGGTTTGCAGGTTTAAGTTGTTGATGTTCATAGTGCTGGCCGTGGCAGCAGGCATGGCCATTATGAATAAAGTATAGTCCATAACATTGTTTGAACTTAATTACCTCCTCCAAGAAGGTTATGTTTTCATTCGCGTTGGTTTGTCTGTTTGTTTGTCTTTCTGTTTGTCTGTTTGTCTATTTGTCTGTCCCTCCGTTTGTTTGTCAGAACTCAAAAACTCATGAACGGATTTGGCTGAAACGCTGTAGCCTGATAAACCAGACTGAATGTGAGATTGGATGTATAATTTAGTCTGGCCCGGATGAACTAAACATCCGAAGACTGTTGATGAGAACAACCCGTTGTCTTTCAAGGCTCCGGATCACCAACTGGAAACAGGATTTTTAAAAAGATTCTTCACTATTGCTAGCCTAGGAGGCATCCCCTAGTGACCGCAAATTGATTTGAAGGACATAACGACCAGTTTCTAACTCCACAAAAAGAAGGCAGAAAGACTTAAAATAACAAGTCTGACAGGCGGACAACAGATGCGTCCGTCTATGCCCGTTCTAAACCTTTTTTGCCCAAACGCCCCCCTGGCCTCCTCATAACCTGTCAAGGCAATTTATCAATAAGCCTACCATGGTTAAGGCTGGATTTGAAAAAGTACTATAGGATTTCAGTGTTGGGCAAGTTACTCAAAAACTGTAATGCATTGCTGATTGCATGTTACTGTCTTTTCAAAATGATTCCTTACACTACAGTGGCGGATTTAGCAATTTGGGGGCCTAAGGCGAATTTACAGTAGCTAGGGGGCCCATCCATTGGCCCATTTCATATCACATTTTTTTTTTTTTTACATAAAATCTCTATTTCAATTTTTTTTTATCACGGTTTTACATTTAAAACAACAACAACAAAAAACAATTACAGACAAAAAAACAGGCAATCTTGGGTTACAACCCTGGACAGATTTCAATGAATATTTGCAATTTTGCATGCAAACATTAAACAAGCTGTGAATGTGATTTTTTTTTGTAATCCCCTTTTCATTTTAAAGGTACAGTGTGCAGGAAATGGTCAAAAAAGTACTGCAACTATGCTGCTCATTGGAACTGGGTTGCCTATAGCCAAATTTGATCTTTTCATGAAGATTACTAAGTAATAAACTAATATTTTCTAGTATGGCCCAAGTACGATCAGTTTTGCAGCTAAAAATGTCTATTTCTGGAAATTCAAAATGGCGGACCATGGAGAAGATTCCCCTTATAATGTATGAAAAGTGCATTTTTTTCAGTCATAATGAACATTTGGATTTTGATGGTGGTGGTAAGTATTGATTAAAAAGGTAACATTCGTGAATGGCTAGCATGAATTCTGGAAATAAAACACTAAAAATCTTGCACAGTGGGACGCATCTAAAAATAGGGTGTAACATAGTCAAATGTTCTTTCAAACATCTTTCTTGATGGAGGTCTGCACTCTGAGTGCATTTCTTATTATTAGAAAGCCACGTTTAGACCCATAGTCAAGTTCATTATGTATTTTTGCTGGATTTTTATGGGGATTTGGAAAACTATACATTTTTGAAAAGTAGATAGTATAAGCAATCAGAAAAACAATGTTTCCATTTGCACAGGTGGCGGCCATCTTGGATTTTTCAAAATGGCGTCCGAAAAACCTATATTTTGTCATTTCTCAGCTTCTGAATAAGTTAGAACATTGATTTTAACTGCTTAACCAACATTTTCAGGGTCACTGAAACTAATGGTGTTAGTTTTATTGTTGTCAGACATTTTGTTACCACACCAATTTATTTGAACTATTGATTTATAGTATTTATGAGTAGATGGCCCACCATTTCAAACATCCCAGCTTGAATGTGCAAAACTGGTACAGTTTACATGTCCACCATTTTGCTGTACATGTACAGGCTTGCCTGTGCAAATCTCACAGCTACATTGTATCCAGTATACAGGAGCAGCGCCACATAGTGAATGTTTTGAGTGTCAACAGGTGTTCAATTTTTTCATTTGGGGGAATCCTTCAGCATGCATGCATTTTCTGTATGATAATACTGTTGTAGGGGTAGTCGCGTGAGAATCGGAATTCTCACACGGTACGCACCACGTAATGTAATTGAAGTTACGTTAATGTATGGGAAGCTGCGTGTGGATTTACTCCTCATGCGGCTATACCAGGAATTGAAGGTAAAATCTCGTTTAGGAATTTAATTAATTATAAATTAATTACTATTAATAAACAAATTAATTAAAATGTAATTTAAGGATCGTCTCATAAAATCCTTGGCCAAGGACCGTCTCATAAAATCCTTGGATTATCAATCACAATATTCAACAATAAATTGCTAAACACAGAATTAATAATAAGTTTTGTACCGGGGTTACTCAGCGGGGCACAGTGAACGGTAAGGCCTATTCTCTGTGATCAGCTGGGTCACACAAGCACAAAGATTGATCTGAAGGCAAAGTTCTATAATAGGTTGGTTGGGTGTACAAAGTAACAAGGACAACAAAATGCAATCAAATGATTTACTTTTATTAACTACTAGGTAATCTAATAAAATGCATTACATTCAAAGTCGGTTAAATGGAATAATAACAATAATAAGGCACAATAGTATAAAACAAGAAAGAAATAAAAGAGGGGAAAAAAGAAAGAAGAGGGGGACAGGCTTTCAGCCTGTGTGTGTGGATGTGCGTGTGTGTGTGTGTGTGTGTGTGGGTGTGCGTGTGTGTGTGTGTGTGTGTGTGTGTGTGTGTGTGTGTGTATGTGTGTGTGTGTGGCAGAGATCTGGTAGCTAAGCTACCATGTGTATGTGGTTGACTAAGCTAGCATTAGCTACAGAAAGCTCAGACAATGGAAAGCAACTGATCAGTAGCTACTTAGCAAAGGCCTAATGTCGACTAGGCAGGGCCCAAAGGGTCCACAACAATGTCTAGGTTTCTGTAATAAATGCACACAATTCCTTGTGGAATGGAGAGAGAAATGAAAGGGGGTGAGAGAGTAGTAGTCAGTGGGAGGAACTCGCACTGATTACTATGTGCGTGTCTGTTGCTGGGCAACAATGGCGTCCTCTCGGCTAGGTTAACGTTAGCATCAGAACCGTGAACAATAGGGATAGCTAGCAGCTATGTAGCAAGTAAACCGTGTGGTTTCAGACGCTTCAAGTCCCTTAGTGAACGTGCGAATGTATCAAAGGGTTCTGGAATTAACGATAACAAGTCCGAGTAGAACAGGGAGAGAAAGAAAACGAAATAAAAGAAATAACAAGTGGGAGACGTTGCCGTCTACGCAGCCATTACGAGTTGTAAAACTACAGGAAGTGGGGTTTCAGCGTGCTTGTGTAGGCGCTGCAAGCCCAACTTGGCTAATGGCTAACTTGCAGAGCGCTCCGAGCAGAGTTGGCTATTCAGAGAATGGTTTACTACAGATTATGCACTCAAAGTGTATAAAAGAGTACCGAATGCTCGGAGGGTTCTGAGAATCAAGTATTTCGAAAGGGAGAGAGGGAGAGAGATAGAGAGAGAGGGGAAAGAGAGATGGAACTCTAGTGGCTATGCGTGTCTGTGTAAACAAATGGTTAGCGTTGCGTTGCTAACCTAGGGCTTTGTTATGGCCCGTTACAACAAAGGCGCAGCGTGTGTATTTGTGGACTAATGAGCGAAACGGTCGCGCTGTGACGATTCTCGGAGAGCTCCGAATATTGATGGTTAAATCAATACTTGAACTATTCCGTGCGAACGACACAAGCGGGGTCGCTAGGCTTAGTAGCCAGTAATACAGAATGGGTTAGCAGAGGGGAACCTAAGCTAAGAAGAAGGATAGACAGAGAAGCAGGAGAAATGCAAATAAACATGTGCACATGAAAAATAACTCAAGTCATAGTTCAAAACACATCTATCTCAGTACATAAGCTATGCCCAGTGCCTACTGTGTGAGATGAAGAGGAAGATCCAGTTCCCAAAGGCTCGGTACGTCCGTCTGGAAATGGGGATTGCAGTCCACGTTTCTCTCGTCCTCGAGAGAGTTTTTGGGGCTGCAAAAGTCTTTGTTGTTGCGGCTTCGAGATTCTTCGGTTGAATCCCAAATGCAAGAAGTTTGTTCCACGGAGGCGTGCGTGGATATTTCTCGCAGTGAACTCGCCTTTAGTTCACAGTGTCCGGATGAAAGTCTTAAGATATGACCAGGCAAGACCTTAGACTTGAAGTGAGGAATTCTTTGCAAAGTGTGTGTAAGATGAACTAAGCAGTCTATGTTGATATTCGGCCAGATATCAACAATACTTGTCCAAAGTTGTTGCGCAAGTTACTCTATGCGTCCCGCCCGACCAGCAGCCAAAACTAGAGTGAGGAACAAAGGCCCTTGGGAGACCCTTAGGTGTTGACCAGGTGATTGTGGGTGGGGCTTTGGTCACAGTGCCTCCTAAAGGAGGAGGGCTGAGAACAACATGGCAGGGACCCTGGGCCAGCCATTTGGTGGTCAGAGGGGAAGTAACTCTTTTACTAGTGATTATTGATGACCTTCGTCTCAATCATCATCAGTTTGAGTCACATGATTCTCATAACTTTGTCATGAGTTTCTCTGCGTAGAGAAGTGGCAGGAATTGTACCTACACTGGAAACTGACTGCAAGACAGAGTGACAAATCAATTGGTGTTATTAATATTATTAATGCACATACGAGCATGTCATTAACTGGTGTTAGTGAGTGTGCTTTAGTGTAACAGTGAGGGTTCTGTTTGCTGTTTGTTCTGGTTATATTCATGGGTGAAGAACATCAAGGTGAACAAGAGACATGTCAAGCCCATGAGCTCATTAACTGGAAGCTGTGTATTCTATGCCAGTCTGATGATGCCAAGACGGTGGTTCTGGTCCAGAATCCAAGATTAGACACTAATGGACATGTACGAGAAGTAGTTCAAGAGAGGGTCATTCTGAGTGATTGGGACCATGTTAAATCCAAAGACATAGACACAGAAAGCAGTCTAGCATCTCTCCTGTCACTCAGGTGCAACCAACAAGGTTCAAATACAGCATGCAAGCAACCAACATGCACATCATTTCTACAGGACGGTGCACAGCCAAGAAGCGTGGCAAGAAGAGAGGATGAACAGAAATGGATGACCCAGGCCCCTCAACATCTAATTCATCTCCACTCCACTCGTCAAGAAACAAAGCTCCATCTGCCAAAACGCCGATGGTGAACTACTTTATCTGGTCAGAACTGCAAATGCCGGAAAATCTCCAAAGGCTGCTTTGGAACAGTCCCAGAATCTCACACTCAAAACTAGACTGAACACCCGCATCTCGGCAGATGATGCACATGCAATTGATGTATGATATCACAAAGATTGTGGGACAAAACATGTGTCATGTATAGCGAGACTCAGGCCTGACAGAAATACAACTCTCAAAGAAGCCTTGACGTTAACATGTCTGCTTGAGCTGATCAACCGTATTGATGTGGAAACACAAAACAAAGCATGGACATCATTGAAAAAAATGTATGTCAACATGCTTGATTCAGAAGCCTTGGAGAATCATGAACTTGCATTCAGTAGAAAGTGGCCGAAAGAGAGACACACCCTTGCTAGTCTGTACAATTCAGCTGGGACATCATTGATGTTGCTGGATAAGTATGGCATCTGTTCCCTGGCCTGTCTTGGTGAAGGTTGCAATGTTTGTCCTTGTCACCTGTGCTGCTTTGTAAATTGCTTTCATGTTATCATATTCATCAGTTGTCATTGCAGCATGAACCATGTCTTCTTCACATGCTTCTGGATAGTAGGGACTTTTGACTTCTTTAGGTCATTTAGAACAGACAGATTTCAGTTATGGCAAGACTGTGAGGATTCTCTTTTTCAGCCACTTTCTACTGAATGCAATCTTTGTGATATTGGACAGCAATTGAATGTGCATCATCTGCTGAGATGCTGGTGGTCATTCTTGTTTTCAGGGTGGGATTCTGGGACTTTACAGCAGCCTTTAGAGTTTTACTGCCATTTGCAGTTTTGACCTGATAAAGCAGTTCACTATCGTCCTTTTGGTAGAAGAAGCATGGTTTCTTATCGAGTGGACGGCATGGTTGATCTGCCTCCTTAGGTTTGCTACTGGTTGACTGTTGTCCGACCAAGTGAGTGGAGTTCCCGATTTTTTTTAGATCAGAAACAATATTTACATTTCTCTTGGCCTGCCTAGAAGCAGTGCAGAAGGTGCTGCATCACTGGGAGATTGTGGCCTGTCTAGTGCTGTTCTGCAGTCGTCTTTTGATTTTAACATAGCCCCCATCACTCAGACTGGCCCCCTCTTGAACTACTTCCAGTACATGTCCATCGGCGTCTAATCTTGGATTCTGGACCAGAACCACCTTTTGGCATCGTCAGACTGGCATAAAACACACAGCTTCCAGTTAATGAGCTCATAATGCTTGATAATGCCTCTTGTTCACCTCGATGCTCTTCACCCATGATTATAACCAGAACAAACAGCAAACAGAACCCTCACCGTTACACTCCACCACCATCACCAACACCAGTTAATGACAGTATGTGCATTAACAATATTAATAACACCAATGTATTACTTGATTTGTAACTGTGTCTTGCAGTCAGTTTCCAGGATCATCATACAGAAAATACATGAATGCTGAAGGAAGGCAAAAGGCAAAAATTTAACGCCTGTTGACATTCAATATATTCACTACATGACACTGCTCCTGTTTACTGGATACAATGTAGCTGGTATGAGCTTTGCACAAGCAAGCCTGGATATATACAGCACAATGCTGGACACGTAAACTGTTTTGCACATTCTAGCTGGGATGTTTTGTATGGTGGGCTTGACAGACATGCATCTACTTGTAGATACTATACAGTAAATCACCAGTTCAAATAAATTAGCATGGTAACAAACTGTCTGAGAACATTAAAACTACCACCAGTAGATTCAGTGACCCTGAAAATGTAGGTTTAGCAGTTTGAATCAATGTTTTAGCTCATTCAGAAGCTGAGATATTGCAAAATTATGGTTTTTCGGAAGCCATTTTGAAAAATCCAAGATGGCCGCCATGCAGACATTTGTGCAAATGGAAACATGGTTTTTCTGATTGCTTATACAATATACTTTTCAAAAATGTATAGTTTTCCAAATCCCCATAAAAATCCAGCGAAAGGTTCAGATCCAAACGTAATGAACCTGACTACCTGCTGGCTCTCTCTCGGGCAGAGTGTAGCAGGCATGCCACCATCTGTGTTTTCATCAGGGTCTTGGTCTCCACTCCTTCTGACAGCCAGGTGGGAGGATAACGATGGAGAGCTGTGCAGGTGATGTGGAGCCTGGAGAGCTGTGCAGCTGATGTGGAGCCCTGTGGTGCCCTGACAGCCTCTAACTGCCCACAAAGACTTTGCATCCTCAAGACCCAGTTGTGTTAATTACCAGTTTGCAGCAAAGACAAGACAACACAAATATAGGTCCGTGGCTCTTTTTTTTTTACCTGCCCAATGTTCTTCTCCCTTGTCTTAAAATAAGAGGAGCATGACATCTGTAATTACAGTGAAAAGAAGTCAAGTGCTTGAGGTATTAAAGTGTCTTCACTCTGTTGCAGAAAAAAACAGCACAACAGCAAATGGAAGATGTACTATTCTCCTCCACCTCTCCTATTCCGAATATTGTCCTGTTGATGTTTATCACCTTGGTTTCCATTCCTAGACATGTCATCCTGCATCCCACCACATCCGACTTGGTCTCTGTGGGAGACAATAATGGAATCCTCTTTGGTTCCATTTGGGCCACAGCAGGTGGCAGGTGCTGTGAATGCTGAGCCTGTAGCGTTCATTCTTCCTGGCGTTTCCTGCACCAGCATCACTTTAGTGCTCCTTCTGCCTGGCACTTCCGTACAGTACCTCCATCAACACCACTTTAGAGCTCATTCTGCCAGGCACTTAGGCCTACATACCTTCACCAACACCACTTTACCTTCCAAACTATTTCCTGTTTCTCATCTGCCTGCCTGGTGGTGGCTATTCAAGACAGGCTGCTTGAGTACAAAGAAGGACCCACTGAACAAAGTTTCACAAACACAATGTCATGAAAGCACACATGCACGCTCGCACACACACTTCCATATAAAACAACATGCAAAGTAATGAAGGACAGTTAAGGAGTTTAGGGCTGCTGACAGCTTTGGCTTGGCCCAGGACAAAGTCATCTGAAATGGCCCCCCACCCAATACATACAATGTAATGAGAACACAATTCTGGGCCCGCTCTTGTCCTTGGGCCCGGGACAACTGTCCTATTTGCCCCCCCCCCTCCCCTCCCTGAAGGAGTTGGCCTATATGTCCACCTTTTCTCATGCAGCACAGTATTCCACCCCTGTCTCTTATTCACCTACGCTCATTATGCACATACGTTCCCTGAATATATATTTTTTGCAGGCAGATATAATGTGAGAGCACGCCCCAAGAATAATTCCATGCTCAGACAGACTTGAGCACCAGTACACAATGTGTCTAGCACAACAGATAGCAATGAAGATAAGGACAAGTGTCCAGACAGCCAGCCGACGTTCAGCCATTACCATATGAAGTGCTGGAGTTTAAATATCCTCTCTTCCTCCTCCTCACATACTCTTTTAATAAGCAGATAGCCTGGCTGGCGTCTGGCCAGGGTAATCTCGACTTGGGGCAAGGTGCAAGATGCATGATAACTGCAGCACTGTCTGCTGTGTCACTGATGCATATCGTATCAAAGTGTGTGTGTGTGTGTGTGTGTGTGTGTGTGTGTGTGTGTGTGTGTGTGTGTGTGTGTGTGTGTGTGTGTTGAAGTTGCCTTCAACTACACTCTTTTGTCTTTACGGGGTATTGAGTTTGAATTGAGATTTGGTATGAGTGTCCTTAAAAAGTCAGACAATTATACAACCAAAGTCTAGATAAACTAGTGTGTGTGTATGTGTGTGCGCATGCGTGCGATGTGTCAACACACTCAGCACATTTTGCGGTGTTAATTCAATGTTTGGTGCTGAGAGAGAGAGAGAGAGAGAGAGAGAGAGAGAGAGAGAGAGAGAGAGAGAGAGAATAAAGAAAGAAATAGAGAAACAAAGCAGCAAGCTCTGCCCTTAATTTGAAATAGATAAGGGTTAGAATGCATTGTCCAATTGGAATGCAGTGATACCAGTTTATAAGTACAATTTCCTGTCCTTCTGTCTACCATTTGTGTAGATGGCGTGCTTAACAGCCATACTGACTGTTTCCTGTTCTTTTGCGTGTCATCTGTGTAGATAGCATCCATTGATTACTTACTGGTCCATGGAAGTTGCAACAGCCAGACAACAAGGCAGATGGCATGAGTGGGTCAACGCTGACACGTCACACAAAGAAGAATCTCTCCAGTCACCGCTGGGTTTCATCACTTGTCAGATAAGAGCACAGGAAGGGGAGTGATGGACAGTAGGTTTTGGCAGTTATTGTTGAAGAGGAATCAATAGTCAAGAGAAACTTTTGGGGCTGCTCGTAGAAAGAATGATGGCCATCAGCGTAAAGAAGAAAGAATGTTCTGGATGTTCTGGAACTGTGGTTCTGACATATGAATGTGATTGAATCTGATTGGTTCCATTACATTCTCAATTACTCTTATTTGGTACTCTTATTTGACTTGATTTTCTGTTCCAGCACAATCTGTTAGACAAAAGCAAAGTAGTTTTCCCCCTTGATGAGTGAAAAAAGCAGCAAACTGTAACATATGCTGGCCCTCCATGGGTATAATACACGTATAATGGTGTATTCCCCGAGAGTGGGAGATGGGATATTTCTGACCTCCTACTTGCTGAAATGTGTTGGAACGCCTGTTGAAGCGGAATGTTCAAGTCACGAGCTGGGGCCAAATCGAAGTAACCCGACTTCGAAATTGTGACGTGAACACAGCAATGACAGTGCACAGCATGGGTGCACAGTGATATAAATAGTTCAAGTTTGACTCGCTGGTTGGAACACTTTCAAGTGGGAGGTAGCTGCCTCCTGGTTGCATATTGGGAAGCTCCTACCGCCAGGGAATGCGACATAAGCCCTTGTGAACTCCCCCATGTAGTGACACTGACTCCCCTGTGTTGCCACAAACAACACCAGGAGGCAATTGCTGTCCTCTGAGCTTAGCAACCTGCTCAGCTGTGAAATTGAGCTTTAAACTGTAAGCAGTTATTGAATAATGAGCTCAAGGTTTCATCCCAGAAGACACATGCGCAGATAACTGATTAATTTAAAAACTTCTAATTTCCAAATCCCATTAGGTGATTTCTGTGTGGGAGTAGGGATTGAATGATTTGTTTTTTTTTTCCTGAAAAATCAAGCTTTTGGTGTCGTTTTCATTATTAGAGTTTTGTAATGAGCAACATGATTGCTTCAGGTGTTCTAATTTAACTGTGAAACAACAATCCCTTCCTCCTCCCAGCCTCTATCATCCAGAGGGAAAGATCATTAAACAAGATTTATCAATATTTTAGCAGCTTCAAAAGGCCACTGGTCCGAGGACCCATAACAAGAAATGGCTGAGGACTTGTGATAAAAGTAACAAGCTGAATCTGAAAATAAAAACTCCCACATTAGTCATACCTTTTTTCTAAATAAGAGGAATATGTTATAACCTACTCTGTAAAGTCTTTAGGGGAAAGGTTGTGAATATTTGATATCACAACATTTACAGTGCAATCCATTTTAGAACGAGCCATTTTAGATAAATCGGAATGTAATGCAAAGGTTAAAATGGCTAAATAATTCAAAGCCTGAAATCTCTGATTCTCTTTTATGTTAAAAACAAGTTGAATATACTTATCAGCTGTTACGCTGAATGATGCTGCTTTCCTCCTCTCTGTCATATTTGTGACTCTAATTCTGATGCGTAGCAATTCAATGAAACCATGATTTTTACGTCTAGAAAACCAATTTATATGTTGTAGAGTGATTGATGCTTTCATCAGAGGCTCACTTCTCCTTTGCCATGTTAGACATGCTGTTCTCCTCTTGGTCTCAAGCAGTACACAGTATATTACACTTTTGTATGCATGCATCATAGGCGTTCAGATGGGGTCATTCTTATGATCCCTGGGTCCTATTTTCCCTGGGTCCTATGTTCCCCGCTACTGGGGAACTTAGAACCCTTTTTTAAAAAATGGTTCTATGTTCCCCGCCGCTTCCAAGTAGACTGCTGCCACATGGCGAGCGCAGGTTGTTGTTAGGGTTATGGTTAGCGGCGCAAATTTGAAATGAAATACAACCGTTCATCCAAAAAATATGCATGCACAAGCCTCCTGGGCCTTATCCCCTTGTCAGATACAATGCGGGGAACATAGGACCCTTTTTTTAAAAAACAAGGGAACACAGGACCCAGGGAAAATAGAGGCGCTCCCTTTGTGTGCATGCATCCAGGACCGTTCAGAGAGGTGATAAAGCATGCCCTCTTGCCCTATAGCAGAGGGAGGAAGATTAATGAACATAAAGTTGGGATGATACAGTATGTCAAAGAACTAAAAGAAAAAACAGAAAAGTGGTTGCACATTAACTAAAACTTTGGGATGGAAAAGTCATCTTAATGGAAGAAAGTGTATTCATTCTTCACAGGTCTGGTGGAAGCATCTCACCTACAACACACACACACACACGCACACACACACACACTACACTTTTGTTGTCAAGCCACAACGACCACCTTCTGAAAAAGTGCCTTATAGATCCCCGCTGTAAGTCCTGCATATCTGCCTTCAAGCATCATAAAAAATAGCAGCTGTAATAATTATACATTTTCTTGAAGGTCCAACTTTTGAATGTGAATGCTGATTGTCTTGAAAGCTTGCGAATCATAAAATCATGACTCTGCATACTCATAGCAGCTATTTTGACGAGCACAGAGCCACACATTTACCCAGAGATTGCGCTGCATGCATGTGCTGCATGCATGCTCTGCATGCGCAGGCGCGCACAGACACGCACGCACGCACGCACACACACACACACACACACACACACACACACACACACACACGCACGCACGCACGCACGCACGCACGCACGCAAACACACAAACACCCACACACACACCAAGTTAATAATTTCTTTCTATTCCCTTCAGGCATTCTCCCTATATGCATGCAGAGACAAACAATATCAGCATGCAGTGTGCAGGTGGGTTCTACAAGTAGACTACACTTAAATCCAGTCATTTATAAACCAGCCTGTCAGGCTACACAGGACGTGTGTTAATGAAAATAAGAGGCGGTTAGTGTTAAGGGCCGTACACACACGTCGCTGCTAGTTACTCGCTCAGCGGATGAAGTCAATAGAATGTCTACGTGTTCCAGCGAGTCTCGCTGGCGAGTAGGCGAGGAGAGTACAAGCGATACGATGTGGGCGGGTTCCGAGATAAACTTATTTTATCTTCGAGCGACGCGAGTTAAGCGAGTAACCAATTGGAATGCAGAATACAGATTATTGACAGGTGACGTTGCCCCTGTGGTGTTCTGACCACCTAACTTCTGCACGCCATCACACTTTGGTTAAAAGTGTTGAGGAAAATACATACAGTGTACACCATCAAAGGCTCATATGCATGGTTGTGCACAGCACACGATCAACGTTAAACAGCTTAGGCCTACATTTTGTTTCGTACGGACGTTATTGGCGCGGACAGCGGGAACCATGACAACCGGTAAACAAAATCACCCAGAGCGAGTGGCAAGTAGGCGAGTGAGCAAGTAGCGAGTAAATAGCAGCGACGTGTGTGTACGGCCCTTTAGGGTTTTTATTAGCAATATGATAATCCAGACAGTAGTAATATTCTGGCCAGATGAAGACCTTGGCAGTACTGAATAACAACAACAATCCCATCTCTGCCTCTCATTTTTTTTTTTTAAACTTCTCAGACTAATTTACGTTTAAATGTCACTAACCCTATTTGAACTGAACTGTGATGAGCACAATACTTTGGAATTCCACAGCTTTGCATATATTATTGTAATGCTGTACTGAGAACACCATGGGGTGATTCTGGTGCAACAAATTGCAACATATTGCAACAGTTCTTCACAAAAGCAGTTACTCTGTTTCCTCATAAACTGCCTCAATTTTACTGTGATTCAATTACGTACGGTACAATTTGGGAAACATTTTTGTTAGAATGATGCAACACTTGAGAGTGGAGCTATCTGCACAAGGGACCCAGTCTGGTAGATTTAGTAAAACAAACAAATCAACATGCACAATGAGGAGACATGGGAACTGCTGAATAGAGCAGGGGTCCGTTTCTCGATTCTTGTCGTTGCTAACCGTCTTAAGACCATTTTACCATTCCCTTGGATTTAGTGGTGAGCGTCGTTGTCGAGAGAGAGTTAAGTCGCTCGTACGAAGGACTTTGCTAACGACGATAGCAAAGACGTTTTCGAGAAACGGACCCCAGGACAGGAAAACAAACAAATCAACATGCAAAAACATGGAGAGACATGCTGGGCTCTTTACAGTACACCGCAAGAGACACATGAAGTGACGCATCCGTATTTCACATAGAAATGCACATCTTCAGAATGTGTGGCTGTATGCAAATATGATACAGTGCGTATTTAGTCAATCTATTGGAAGATATCCTTTAAAAAAACGTAAGTTTGAGTAATGTCAGTTTCTTTAGGCTTAAAGATGTTAACTACTCCTCCTCCATGACTGAGGTGCCCTGAGCATGGCACAGTCCCGCTGCTCTGCTCTCTTTGGGGCGCCATTGAGGGCTGCCCCCTTGCACGGGTGAGGCATGAATGCAATTGTGTTGTGTGTCCTGTGCAGTGTTCACTTGAGTGTGTGAAGTGCTGTGTCACAATGACAATGGGAGTTGGAGTTTCCCAATGGGGCTCTTGCTTTCACTTTCACTTTAATGTTCCATGTTTGATTTTTTGATTATCGCTGCTATGACAGAGCTTTATGAACATGTTATTTATTTCACAACCAAAGACCTGAAGCAGAATGAGCTGATAATTTGACAACATGATTAGACACAGCGAAAAGAAAAAAAGGAAATGTGTATTCTTTCTCACCAGAGGCAGACCTGTGTCTCACATTCTTTTAGGCAATGCAGAGCAGCTCAATGAGAAGACATGGGAACTACTGCATAGAGCAGGACAGGAGAATGGGGGAGAGCACTGGTTAATTACTCCCCCCACCCACCTGGCGGGTTGGGAGTCGAGCCGGCAAACTTTGGGCTACAAGTCTGAAACCCTAACCGTTAACCCATGATTGCCCTGGAACATTGTAAGTCAGAGAAATAGATTTTTATTGTTAGGTCTTTAATTTAGAGGAGAAGATAAAATTAAGGCAAAATAATAATAAAAGGGGCAATAGGAAAAATTACAATAGTACAGAAAACAGTAGAGACTTCAGCATTCATGTTTAATAGCCCCGTGATTGTTGTGTAGCCTAGTCTAATTACTTAGCAAAGTAGTGGGGAGGAAATTGGTGCATATAACTTAACTATAATAATAACTTTCATTACTGTGCTCACAACACACTATGCAATTAAGTTTCCACTGATATCTATTTTTATATGAGCTGCACACCATCATTGTTCCCAGTGAAGCTATGTTAGATTATAATATAACTTATTGCTTATTTGCATTGGTTATCAACTGAAGTGGGATGTAAACAAATCATCTTACAATGAATGTGCTTCATCAATCTGAAATGAATATTACTGAACACAGACAACCCTGAGTATCACACCGAACCCAAGTCCCCACGCCAGAACTACAGTACTTCAAACCGTTGACCATTAGGCTGTAATACAGATACACAGGAGAGTGTCGTTAATTTGCTGTTAACACCTTTTTAACATAATTGTATGTTTTAAAAATGTGCATACAAATGAAGTAGGTGCTTTTTTCGTGCGCGCACGTGTGTGTGTGTGTGTGTGTGTGTGTGTGTGTGTGTGTGTGTGTGTGTGTGTGTGTGTGTTGGTGTGTGTGTTCTTGTTCACTTTAGTTAGCAAGCTCTCATCTTTATTTATATGTTGTGTGAAAACAAATTGGACAGCCCTGGAGGGATTCATCATACAGGCTGCCTGCATCTGTGTTCCCCTCTCATAAAGAACACACACACACACAGCACTGTGGTTTGATTACAGTAATTATGACAAATCAAAAGGCCTGAGATACACATAGAAATATAAACCTCTTCAGTTAGACCCATCCTCATTATGTAATTAATGGTCAGGCATGTTGATCATTCATCTGTAAGGGGGTTTATGATAGATAGTAATTTTGCTCATATAAATGTACGCACTCAAATGTCTCCAACATTTATTTGAATTAATTGTGTCTGCAGGGATTCAGTATTCAATTTCAACACCCTATTAATTCCAATAATATTTAGTATTTCAATTTAATTATATTATAATACATTTCATCAGATGTTTTTTTTTTTTTTGAGGAAGTGCGCTTGACTCCAGAGACTTCGGGTGAGCCACCAAAACATCTGACTGTTTGCCATGCTAAGACTAAATAGAATTTCTGCTTACCTCTGTTTAATCAGACAGAAAAAGGGACATTACATTTCATCTCAGCTTCTTCATCTTCATCTGGTCCATGTGAGAACGAAGGAGGCTTGCATATGATTTCCATTGGCCTACGTGACAATGGAATAGGATGACCTATATCATATGAGAGCTTTGTATGATTTTATGTCCAGGGGACTGAATCTCTTACTGTTATCATGGGTCCATATCCTCACTTTGCAATGGTTCTGTGATAGTGTCTGGCCACAATATAGCCTAAAGAGTGCATGCCTGTTGTCTAGAGTTTGTATAGGCAGCCTGATCTCCAAAAATTCCGTGCTCCTGGACACGGACGTTAAGGACACGAAATCCGTGTCCAGGAGCACGGATTTTGCCAAAATTCTGTGCTGCTGGACACGGAATTGTTTTCCGTGCTCCTGGACACGGAATTGTTTTCCGTGATGGACACACGGATGTGCTTTCTGTAGGCTATTACCACAGCACTGTGTAACTCTATCATTAGAAAATACATACCAAATGCTTATCCTAAACAAACTAATGCTATATCAATTTAAGTTGTGCCCTGACCAAAACGTTCCCTAACCTTAACCTGTCATTAAAGACATATTTTTGAGAAATACCTTTTCCCGTTGGTTGCTAGGCTATGAAATTCATGTAATGAATGACGGAAAACTAGCTGTGCCCAGACCAAAACAATCCCTAACCTTAACCTGTCAGTAGGAAATGTTTTTTTTTGAGAAATTATTTGAAATAAGAAAAATCCTGAGAAAACGCAAGACTGTGGAAACATAGAGCTGTGGGAGTAGCCTATAGAGAGAGCACTTCTCTGTGTCCATCACGGAAAACAATTCTGTGTCCAGGTGCACGGGAAACAATTCCGTGTCCAGGAGCACGGAATTTTGGCAAAATCCGTGCTCCTGGACACGGATTTTGTGCCCTTACCATTCGTGTCCAGGAGCACGGAATTTTTGGAGATCATGTTGCAGCATAGGCCTACTACTGGTATGTGTTTTAGGCTGATAACCTTAGATTCCTTGAGGGATGATAATGAGAATGAGGAAGAGCACTGATCTCCCCTGTAGGAGTTAATCAGACTAGTAAATTGATGTGTTTTGTATTTCCATTCAATTTCGGTGTCATCACCTGGTCTTGATTTAAAGAGTTTGGGTTGCAATGATTCCTCCCTTTCATTATTTGTCTTCACAAATACACACCACCACCTCCACCACCAACGCCAAGGCTGTCCCCACCTATTTAATCAAAAATGACTTTGTGTGCTTGCCATGAGTGTTTTGCCACCAAGTTAATGTCCAAAGGAGAATGATTCAGAAACAAAAGCACAAGAAAATCAAGTTTCTCTGAATGGTTTGAAGGGGGGTTCATTGATGTTTGATCGCTGGCTGAAAGAGCAGATTCAGTGTATTTATTCACATACCCGAAGCACAAAATTAAATCAGATATTAAACAGATCTCACCTTGCACTGTCTACAATACACTCTTTGATGTGCCACCGCATAAACATTTCGCATTACTACATTGTGTTATGATGCGCAATGGGTTTCTCGTTATTTGATGCTTGCAGATAATGAGAATACAAATGTGTCCAATCTATCTTTTATTGTCTGTCTTCTTCATTCATACTTTTCATGTAGCAGGAGAAATTGATAATTGTCAATAGACAAACTGCTGTACAATATAAGGCCATAAGGTTATGATGGGGCAGTGGTATCCTGATAGCTCAATGTGTAATAGTAATCGGTAGTAAGCCCACCTGAACTGGAGGGTCATGAGTTCTACTTCCCCATCTTCTGGTGAGACAGTAGTAGACCTAAGGTTGGGCAGATTAACATTCTACATAGAACACAGCTTTCTACACAATACAACGAGGAACTTTGCAATGTGATGCTACAGTGGAATGCATAGGAATGAATTTCCCCCTTTTGTTTGTTCTGTTGACGGAACCCTCTGTTAGGTGAATTATGTTGTCCCATAGATTGTATAATCTATGTGTTGCCCTTACCGTTTTTAAGTTGGTGCTGGTGGTGGTCACTTCGAGAATACTGCTGTGAGCATGTTGCCTTCAGAGATGTGGAAAACTTTGGAACTTCCTCTGACTAGAATCAGACTGTCAAACGCATATTGTTTTGCAATGTAGAAATGTAGGAGCTATGTTTTTTTTTATTTCCACTAAAGGTCCCTGAGAGAACTGAGGCACCCTCCCCTTCACTTCTCCATCATCCAAACACACAGTGCCCATCAAATCAACAGAGACTTCGCCCATTTCAGGGGTCCGTATCTCAAAAGCGTCTTTGCTAACGACAGTAGCAACGTCCTTCGTGAGAGCAACTCAACTCTCTCTCGACAGCGACGCTCACCACTAAATCCAAGGGAATGGTGTTACGTCCTGAGACGGTCTTAAGACGGTTAGCAACGACAAGGATCAAGAAACGGACCCCTGAACCGTTCTTGAAAAGTCATGTTTGTAAATTATGCCTGGCTGGGAGGGCCCGAATGTTTTCCTCCACTTTGATACCCTGGCTTTGACTGGGTTGTACAGTATCTTTATTTTTTGTTTTCTTTATTCCTTCACTTTCATTTTTTTCCGAAGCACATTGAATTGCATGCACCTGTGTGTGAAATGTGCTATTCAAATAAAATTGCCTTTCCTTGCCTAATGGCTCCCAAAAGCAGATACCTTTTCCACACACACACACACACACACACACACACACACACACACACACACACACACACACACACACACACACACACACACACACACAGGCAGATGGGGTAGATTAACCACAGTAATGAGGCACAGAGATACTGTGTGTATACTCATGCATATGTAGATGACTAAAAAGGCACCAAATACAGTATCTGCTTTGCATTTGACAACATTGCACCGAATGCACGCATCTGCATGCAGTATCTAACATGCGCAAAATTGACATGATACAGCATACACATGGCAAAGTGTTAGTGCACGGAACATGCATGCAAATGTGTATCCTGCAGCAAGCCTATCGAGGGCCTTAGACATGAGGCGAAAAACAAATCTTCCACAGTTCTCCCCTGATACCTCTCTCCCTCCTCTTACCTCCCATCCCTCGTTCATGGATACTATACCAGACCCCAATAACAGTAATAGGCCTAGTACTGAGCCAATAGATTACTGAACATTTCTTCACTGACAGACCACTCATTCTAATCAGCCCTCTCGAGGTTTTTGTGTGTAGGTCTGCATATATTATTTCTCTCAGCGTCAAATCTGTCATATAGTAATCCTACTCTCCTCTCCGCAGGGGAGACAGTGCTCATTTATGTATGTATACCAACAGAAATATCAACATGATCTCCAAAATTTCTGTGCTCCTAGACACGGATGTTAAAGGGGCAATATGTCGCTAAGCTAGTGAAAGTCAATGGGTCATTGCATGCTACACGGATCCATTGACATTCACTATCTTAGCGACATGCTCCCTCTTTTAACTTGTCTTAAAGCAAGACAACGGCTTACATGAAAAATAAGACACTTTATCACCTTTATAAACTCCAGCCAACGATTTTAACTGTATTAAGCCCCAAATTAGTGGCATACCCCTTTAAGGACACGAAATCTGTGTCCAGGAGCACGGATTTTGCCAAAATTCCGTGCTCCTGGACACAGATTTATTTTCGCAAGTGATCTCTTTATACTCCCACAGCTCTATGTTTCCCCAGTCTTGTGTTTTCTCAGGATTTTTCTCATTTCAAATATTTTTTCTCAAAAAAAAAAAACATTTCTTACTGACAGGTTAGGCTTAGGGATTGTTTTGGTATGGGCACAGCTAGTATTCTTTCATTCATTATATGAATTTGATAGCCTATCAACCATCTTTAATGGCAGGTTAAGGTTAGGGAATGTTTTGGTCAGGGCACAACATAAATTGCTATAGCATTATTTAGTTTAGGATTAGCATTTGGTATGTATTTTCAAATGATAGAGTTAACACAGTGCTGTGGGAATATAGACAGCACTTCCGTGTGTCCATAACGGAAAACAATTCTGTCTCCAGGAGCACAGAATTTTGGCAAAATCCGTGCTCCTGGACATGGATTTCGTGTCCTTAACATCCGTGTCCAGGAGCAAGGAAAGTTTGGAGATCAGGCTGGAAATATAGATTATCTGCATTGCTTCACCATGGGGCCTATTGATGAATCAATGAAAAAAAACGAAACTGTGTGATCATGCGCTCACCTGGCATGAATAAATGAGCACACAGAGTACTCAAAACAAACTGTACTTTGGTCATACAAGAACATGTTTTAGTTTATTACTAAGAAAATATCAAACCTGGGAATGAGCTCGTTTCAATGAGTAGCATAATTGTAATACATACTCACCATTTAAACCTCAATTGTGTGCAATGTAAGCTGACATGCAGAGATATTTGATATTCCTGACACACATTTGTATGTTGGGTTTATACACATCTCTTTATTGGATGAAGAGCAATGGCACATAAATGCTTATTAATTAATTTCTTCCCAGTCATTTGGTAGGCTAAATCTTTTTGCGTTTCCTACCCCAAGTGTCTGCAGGCCTGCTCTCTGCTTCTGCATATTTTACACTACTCACTCCTCCAAATATTTTACCAGGCCTGTTTGCCTCCCCTTCCCTGGTCTGTGATAGACAGTATAATAAAATAAAATGAGACTACTAGCAATCTGCTTTGTTTTTCTATTTTCACATTCCTCCTCCATAAAATTCACTTCCCACTTGGGCTGGAATAAGCACTAGTCAGCCAGGCAGCCGTTTAAACATCACCCGCATTGGTCTCCATTGGCAGAGGCTAAATCCTGGCAGCAGGGCCGGGTTAACGCACAGGCTAGATATGGCTGCATCCCTGGGGCCCCCAGCTTCCAGAGGGCTGCCAATTGGCCAGAAGTCAAAAAGGGCAGAATGCAATATTGATGCAATATTGAAAAAATGAATCTGTAATGTGGAGTTCTGTTTTAAATCTTATTAATAATCGTCTCCACAGCCGGCAGAGGTGTCATCCTTATTTCCTATCTTGTAATTATGAAACTGTCAATGTAATTTTGTCAAATGTGCCTTCCCGGAGGTGCCCACATTAACCTGTAGCCTAGGGGCCCAGGCAGTGGTGTAGTCTATGTAGAGCTCAGGTATGCAGTATACCCACCTCAAAATTTCAGGGATTATAGTATGCCCACTTAAAATTGATTAATCCATTATTTACAATAGCACAAATACGCAGTATACCCACCTTAAAAATGTTCAAACATACAGTATACCCACCACAAAAAAGTAGACTACACCACTGGGCCCTGGGCCATCATAATCTGACCCTGCCAGGGAGCTAAGAGAGGCAGCTGATGACACACAGGCCACACTTCGTATCGCCCAGCATACATATTAACAGACTCCCTTCCCCAAGTGAAAAGGCCTCCTGCAGTTTAGCACATGTAGGGGTTAGACAGGAAAAATCTCCCTGAAGACTTAAGCCGGGCATACACTGTGCGATATTTTCACTCGTGGGTCTTAAGCTTCTGCTCACACTGCACGATGGAATTTCACTGTTTAAAAGTTCACAGCTCACGACTCACGTCCTCACACTACACGAGCCGACAGTCGGATGCGAGCGAAATGCTTCCACCGTACGACGCGACAGGCATATTTCCCCGGTCTGCAGAGGAGGGAACATGCGCACCTGAGGTGGAGATGAGGTCACGCTCAACAGCGAATCGCACGGCCCTATTAATTTGTGCATGTGAAGTGTCAAATCGGGTCGTAGCACTGCTTTAACTGTGCGATTTACGCACGAGCCACGACCAGAATTTCAAACCGTTTTGATTTTCTTGTGACCCTGCGATTGCACGATCGTGAGGGGAAATCGCTTGTCGTTACCCCATGTACACTGCACGATGCAAGACTCGCGATTGACCTGCGATTGAGCAAGAAATCGGCCCGACTCTCAAAAAGTCGTGCGAGTGCCAAATCGGGGCAAAATCGGGGCAAAAGTCGCACAGTGTAAGCCCAGCTTTAGACTCTCAGGCCGCTTTCACACCAAAGCGGTGTAGCGTCGCGGGACGGAAGCGATTTTTACCAACGATGTCGAAAACACATGGAAACATGTATGTCCTTCCACACCAAGTGGCGGTAGTCGGGCGTCAGTGGCGCAGGAGCCGGTTGCGCTCCGCGCTGCATTTGGAAAATAGAACTTGGAACGGATTTTGGCCGGCCGGCGGTGTCCCATTTAAACGAAAGGCAAAGTAGCACACTAGCTTTGGTTGCGGGGGGGATTTTGAACTGGACTGGCCGCACACGGCGATGCTGTCGGTGTGAAAGGCCGACTAGAACACACTGACCGAAACTAAGCTGAAAGACTTCAATCATCTCGCTGCCGTTACGCCACACTCTAGTGTGGAGCCGGCCTAATACTGTGGCTTTAAAAAATTAATCCAGGCCGATCTCTTTGGCCTGCTTGAGCAGACACATACTCACTACTACTAATGCTTGAGCTGCCCTAGCCCCAGGCCAGACTCTTGACACTTGTTGTTCTGTATATTTCTGATGTTGGCTATGATTATGTCCTCGTTTGTAAGTCGCTTTGATTAAAAAGCGTCTTCCAAATGTAATGTAATGTAATACATGCTTGCAGCAAGAGAGCAGACTTCAGGAGGAGGAGGGGGAGGGGGAGGAGGAGAAGGGGGAGAGGTTCAAAACCCAGGGTCTCTCATCAAAGCCACATGGCGATGCGTACGTCTATGTGTACGTCTAAACTATCATCAGCCAAATCGATTGGATTAATTATATATCAGCCAGACTGGGATAGTCGATATCACCGGCGCCCTAACTTTGAAGGCTGTCTGATATTAATCACCGGCAAAATATACTTTCCTCACAGTCCTTTGTCCTTTATCCCATCTAATGAAGATGATTACATGTGCGTTGAATGATGTTTTTTCCCTTTATTTCTGGCAGAAACTGAATGCACCACTTTCGTTCCATGCCAGTAATGGAGACACCGAAGTTAAATATTCCATTGGAAAAGGAGGGATGCTGGATACAGTAGATGATCCTAATTTTCCAACTTTGACACTTGGATGCCTTCGATCATCGTATTCTTCCAAAACATCACAATCCAGGCCTACCAGGATCTCTCCCCCTTTCAGCCTGATCATTCTCATTGTCTTAGCCATTGTGGCTTCAAAACAAAATACAGTCTAATTATGCAGTGGCTCCTATTGGTTTACCAGACATACAGGTGGATACGTATGTACTGTATATTTGGTGTTTGCCAACTGCTGCAAACCTGTAAGAAGATACTCTTACATTTTACTGAAAATACTACGTTATATGAATGCAGCTATCATCATTCCGTCACAAGTGACCAAATAGCAGATAAGAAGTGATTATCACTATCTCAAGAGTGGATTAACAGAAGCTGTGAAGACATAAGCTAGCTATTCCTCAGAGGTCCAAAGATCTGTTGTAGTATCTCACTGAAATTATTTTAATGATCTGTTATGCCTCTTCATATTTGGTAATTTAATATCTGATGTGGAAATATTTGGTTCTACGAACCTAGTCTCCAACCTCAACATTTATCATCACCTTGTAGCTGAGAAACGAGTCAGACAGGCGGACAAAGAAGCGTCCGTCTATGCACTGCGGCCTTGAGGAAACAGGAGGGAATTACAATTCAAAGAAAGTGTTTCAGATGGACAGAATGTGTTTCAGACAGACAGACAGACGGACATACCATCTTATAGAGATGCTAGGACGCATCTAAAAAGGACAGACATCATTATTCCTCAATTGTCTGATACACAGACAGGCTGATCTCAAAATACTTGCTCTCAATCTCTCTTTCTGTTTGACTCGCTCTCTCATTCTCTCTTTCTGACTCTCCCCTCCTTCTGGGAATACAGGAAATCAATACTTCTATATCTGAAAGATGCACTGCTGAATTTAAGACAATTTTTTTCACAGAGAGGTGGGCCGGGCATCTTTCCTCACTCCCCAAGTGAATAAGTCAAGTCAATGGAGGCTTTTTTCTAAACTTGAAATTCATCATTTGGATTGCTCACCATTTTTGCTCATCAAAGACTGAATTCTGCACAGAGCAAATCGCTCTTCCATTTGCTCCAGTCAACTGGGAGCACATTCACAGTAGATGAGGCTGATGGCTCCAGCTCCCAAATTCAATTGGTTCCTACTCAAAGGGGTTTCAGGAAAAATGACAAAGTGCATGGAACGTCAGGTAGTCATTACTTCTTTTCATTTAATATCAAGTTGAAATGATCATTCAAAGCCCCATGCAGTTCCACTGGGGGTTGGACACAGGTAATGTTCTCCTCCCTACTCCGTCAGTAATTGCCCCCCCTCTGACCTCAGTAACCTTTCCTCACACATCTGGTAAACCTGTTCAGAAGGAAAAAGTGGAAGCGGAGGATTTCCCTTGCCCTTTGTCTCGTGCCCTGCACCACACATAGGGCTGGCTGGGGGAGTAATAGGGCCTGGACACTTTTGTCTTAAAGGGGCCCCTCATAATTAGCGGTGCAGAAATGACTCACCGGTGGGCCCCGCACCCTTGTGGTCCCCTATTTTCAGAATATTTTTTTTTACATTTCTGAAAATAGGGGCCCACGAGGGTGGAGGGCCCACCGGGAAATTCCCGCAATGCCAGATGATCAGTCCAGCCATGCCCACACAGCATTGCAGTTGCAGTAGCCTTTCCTGCTTTAATGGTGTGCGGTAATAAGAGAGTGTGGCTGTGTACTGTCACAGAGGCATAAATCTCCATCAGTAGTCTCAACGGGCTCAACCACCGCTGCCCTACAACCCCAGCTGGAAGTTTAACTGGAGTTTGGGCGCAATGAATGGTCTTCCTGCTCCGTCAGTGACCTAAGTGACCTGTTTAACATCTGGCTAACCTGTTCTGAGGGAGAAAAGGGGAGGTGGTGTACCCTGCCCTGCCCCGCGCAGCATTGCCATTGCTGTAGCCTTTCCTGCTATACTGGTGTGCAGCAATAAGAGAGTGGGGCTGTGTAGTCTACTGTCACACAGGCATAAATCTCTATCAGCAGTCTCAATGGGCTCAACTAGAGTCACACCACAGCCCCAGATGGAAGTCTCAGCAGCTTCCAGGCTTGTGCAAGCACCCTCATCAGGACCAAACCACAGCACCTGCAGCAGCCAGATTTTATACCCCACCAACTACCTCCCATCTCACCCCACCCCACCTTACCAAGCCTCTCACTACACCTGTCTGTTAACATACATTTTCATAAAACTGCAAACACATGGCCGTTTCTTTTCTCTTTTTTTCCACTTCTTTCACTTTCCACTCTGTATTATGCAGCACATGTTCAGCCATTTGCAGGCTAAGTGGGACAGGGCCAGTGTGAGTGCTGCAAGATTGTCCTGACAGACTTGAGCAGCTGCAGACCACAGCCTTAGTTAAAATTAATTTCCTCTAGTGCTCTGCCCATGTGTCGCTGTGACACATTTGGGCACCTTTCATTTTTATTTCTTCGACCTCTTTTTTTCTTCTTTTGTCCTCGTCTCTCTTTTTTATGTGCCCCGGCCCACAGTGCTATGCTCACAGTGAGTTGCCGAGCCACATAAAGAATTGCAGTATTCGAAGAACACATTGTAACTTGGAGAGAGAAAGATAGGGGGCATGTAGAGAGAGAGGTCTGCTTTGATCAAGACATGCACAGCATGGCCTCCGAGAAGAGGCTGTCTCATTTGGAGACAATTAGCTAATGGCTTCCCTCTTTAATAAATGGAGTTCATATCTATCGTCCCCTCTGCTGTCAGATCAGAAGAGAGCCAAGACAAGTGAGCTAACAGACTATCTGACAAGGGCTGGCAGAGGAGACAACATTGCCCTGTCTCAAATCCCAAATGAAGTCAAGTCAAGTCAGCTTTTATTGTCAGTTTCATATGCACAGGTCATACAAGGAAATTGACATTACGTTTCTCTCTATATACCATGAAGGACATAGACATACTCAGGACTGACATTAAAAGACTGACATCAAAGTGCAAGACAGCACAAGTAACACTGATGAACAGTAAAGTGATGAAGTAATAAAAATACTGAGCATTTAACATTGGTGACTGGCAGTGATGGACCAGTGATAAACCAGTAACAATAAGTGATGATTATAGTTATACATAACATTTAACATATAGGGGAAGGAATTAGGGATGCAAATGATTAATCGACTTTAGATTAGTTGTCGAGCAAGAAGTTGCTCGATCAAAATGTATTAATCGCGATTAATCGCTAGAGGGCGCTAGAGACAGTTGAGTAGTTCTAGTCCTATTCAAATCCATGGGGCGCATATTTTATCTATTAAATCGTCATTGCAACTTCTAGAGTTCTTGTGTGTCTTTTGGAGATGTGTACTTGAATCTGTGATTATGCCAAGCCCAATGGTGTAAGTTGTTACTGTTTGAATTATGAGAAAAACGATCTTTCAAGACAGGCAAATGTCTCTGCAAGCAGCATTTCACTGTAGAGTTAAAGTGGAAATGAAGCAGTGACCTAATATAGGGGTCTATAACACCAGTAAGATAAGCCAGCAAATATATATATTTTTTTGAAGTCTGAAATTTAAGCCGTTAATAAAAAAATAAAGCACAAACACGTAACGTTTCTGTTAACGTTTCCAGCCAACACCCGTTGACGTCACGCGAATGGTAGTCTCCTATTCTAATGCTGTTATGATAGTAGTGAATTAAACATTTGGGACTTGCGTGGCTGATTATGAGCTTATTTGCTTAACCCAAATGAAGCAAGAATACGTGTTTGGGTGGGACAGAACAAATATGAGGCATGAAGGCAGACAAGACATCCCATCACATGAACCACAGGTAAACAAGCAGCTTTTTTTGCTAAGGTGACAAGTCGCTATACATTTTGGTATGACCCAACATGATCACTATTCATAATCGTGCGATGTCGTGCAATGTTGCAGTTCCCTACCTTCATCTTCCGATGATTTCGCCAACATTTTCCAAGCACCTGAATTAGGCTACTTTGACATCTCCGTGCCCACGTTTATCGGTGTTATCCAGTCAACAATAATCCAAGGCAACAACGCTATTCCAGCCAGTTTGAGGATGCATCCGCGACTTCAATAACATAATAATTTACTACAATAGATGCAGCTACTTTAAGCATGCCATAACTTAATGTAGGCCATGATAGTTTAACGTGTCATTTCCCGTGGCATCAACTTCAAATCCCCAAAGCTCCTCCAACTCCGAGAGCGAGACGAGAGAGGGGATGGGATAGCCACACACACAGGCTGCGTCCCTTCCCTTCACAAAGCTTTCCAAACTTCCGCCAATTTTGCAAGTTATTTTCTATTACTGAATTGAACCACATAGCCAACTTAAAGACATGGGCTTTCAGATTAGCGTCCAACAATGCAGGAAAAAGACGTTATTTGTGACGGTCTGTCACTACAAACCTATGAGTTCGAGCAGCCAAAGTCCTGAGTCCTGTCCTATGGTGGATGCAATGGGTGGATGGCTGCAGCTATCCCACCATGCTCGTAGCAAAGGCTTTTTGACACAAAGTGATAATGACACTTGGCATTTCTCTTTCATCTGATAGTAGGTATATAACATAGAAAACCCAGGGACAATGTAAAATGAACCCCTCGTCCTTCAATTTTACTGCCACGATTAGAGTCAGTTAGCGCTGTAGTTAGCACACGCTAACGTTAAGTGAATGGAAGGCTACATTAGCCACCAAGTTCTACCATTCGCGTTACGTAGGCAGCGAACATGGCTGCGCCCTTGTGGCGAAACTCGGTAATAACATGTCATTTTTCAGCAAAACTACTTAAAAGTGCAGTTCAATGAACATCCATTCGTTTATGAAAATAAATAAGCCGCCAAAAAATGATAATAGTTGTCAGTGCTTCATTTCCACTTTAAGCTTGCTATTTTAGCTTAGCGTGCTAACTAGCGAAATCACAAACGTAGTCATTTCAAATTGTGAGCTGTAATATTAATCACTAACACCATGTCAGATATCAAGACTAGTATTAGCTGAACTGGGCATGGTAGTATATTACCATGCATGAAGAGGAGCACCATCTGTTCAATTTCAGGTGAATCCATGTTAGCTGTAATAGCTAAGTGTTGTTGTCATAGCTCCATTCATTCTCAATGGAGCCTGTTAGCTTATTAGCTCTCCATAGCTCCATTCATTCTCAATGGAGCCTGTTAGCTTATTAGCTCTCCATAGCTCCATTCATTCTCAATGGAGCCTTCTAGCTCTCCTTTTACAGACACAGGAAATAGCTTTTTTTTGTTCAGAAACGAACTTTGTTGACATTACTATGCATTATGGACAACAACACACCACCCAAAATATAGCATTTCTTTATTTTGAAGCGTATAAAATTAAAATGCTTGTGTTTGATCATACTGGCTGACACACCTAGGATATATGCAGACAAGTTCTGAGTCTGATCAAGTTTCACTCAAGATTGTCTGTCATCATATCTCTATCAAAGGTGGTGTGGAGATACCATAGAAAACATGTCTGCTTTCTTTTCCTAATGCATAATTACTTGAGGAATATATAATATAATATAACATAATACAATAAAATACAATATGCTTAATGATCATAATGTAATTCTCATAATATAATTTAATATAACAATATAGGCCTAAACTTTTTGAACTCAGTGTTTTAACTATTTAGCTGAGATTTTAAAAGGCCTATGAAATTCAGGTGAAAAAAAACGCCGCTTATCAATTAATCGAAAGTCGATCGATAACACTATCAACTAATGATTAATGAATTAATCGATAATTTGCATCCCTAGGAGGAATAGCAGACAAAATGATAACAATAATCTATCTAATAATTCAAGAAAGTTCTGTCGGTGTCTCTGTGACCTGCGTAACTCCCGCAGCACAGCACCAAAAGATCTCAGACTTGGAAGGTGACTTGGCAGTGGTACAGCGGATTGAAAGTTTCACGCCGTTTGGACATAAAATAGTGAAGATATGAACATTTTCATGGAATCAGCAGTGCACCCAACATTGAAGCCGCTGGCAGGAACCTTACCTCTTTTGCGCCATGTCACAATACCAAAGACAGCAGTTTTGTTAAAACCAGAACGAAACTGGACAGGGTGTGATGACGTCACGTCCCAGCGAGTATAAAATGTCCTGCTGTACTGGTCATAAAGGCCCATCTACAGATGGTGTAACTTCAATCTGCTCATTACCGTGCCGGGCCGCGACAGCGTACCGTGATCATTACACCCTGTGGCCATTCGGAATGCGGGGGGCAGTATAGCACTGCTTTTGCAGAGCAGCGTCTGCCTGTGTCTATGGTCTGTTTGTGCTTCCGTCCTTGCCCGTCCCCCAGTTTTAGTAGTAGTAGAAATACAGTCAGCAAATGTTTTATTTAGCATTGGGCATTTGATAGGGCATTTGATAATAACACAAGTGTGAGCCCTAAACAAGACCACAACCACAATAACCCAATTTAGGACCATAGGCCTATTCAACCGTTTCCACAACCTCACTGATCACAGTTGCTTCATCTGTAATGCCAGGGCTAAGAATAACGAAAATAGCAAAACAGAGTAGGCTAATAAACCGTAATGGAGAGACTGAGGAGACATGAAATCAAGCGGCGGAGTTCGGACCATTTTGAGTGGACCGATGTCGCTTGCTTTGTGTAGCCCTATCAAGCAAGCCTGTCTGTCTCATTTGTGCGATGAGCACAAAAACACAAATTGAACCACTCGTATAGTGTGAGTCAAACAGACATGAACAACATTGTAGCCTAATGAAGTAGTGCCCCGTCATGTCAGCATGAGAGAGGTGATTTTACATTTGGCGATGACATTCCGTCTTTAAAACTGGCGCATGCCGCTTCCCCTATTGCAGGTTATTACCTGATCTACACTGTCGTTACCACAAAAAACAAGGTAGCACAACTTAATACTATTACTAGCCTATATATCTGGTAGCCTAAATAGTAGGTTGAAGACGGGGGTATTATTGGTGCACTGGGGTTTTTTTGCGAAGCAGAGTAATCTGCTTCAGTGTAGCTCATTGTATGTTGATCCCTCCCTCAGTTTTAGGCTACAAGTGGAAAGAGTCAGCCAATTGCGCACGTAACATTGGGTATTTGATAATAACACAAGCGTGATCCCTAAACAAGACCGCCAGTCGACGATGTTTTGTTTTCATTATTCTGTCCTGCATTCACCGTCTCAATTCCGCTCCTAACTTATAGGCTAAGTGATGTCTGTTAATTATTTCTGCACTACCTATTCAAGTCAGGAACGGAAATCCTCAGGATAGCCTACGGACTAATAGGTTGAAGACGTTTTTTTTGTATTGGTGCTTGTGAACATTTCATCCTTTCAATGCGCTGTTGTGCGCGATCGACGGGATTCCGGTTAACTGGGGATGTGATGCACACATGACAATACATCTGTTACACCAGGTGTGGCTAATCATCTGTGATTAGGACTGCAAATTCAGTTGCGTCGGTGGAGATGCGAACCAACAGTAGGCTATGACTGGGGAACTATGACTCCTTCGGAGGCTGGATAACCTGTCGCGCCACGACATGTCACAAAAGGCTGTGCAGTCCCGTGCACTGCACTGCACTGCTGTAACCCACCCATCCCCCACAGACAAACATTCATGTTCTGAAAAGTTCAACACGTTCTGAACATTTTAGCCGCTTTGCATTAAGTTTTCGAGCAGACACTTGTCCACGGTGACGCAACATCGAAAGTGAAACGCAGAGACTGTTCACAAATAACTGAATAAAGATTTCATTTAAAAAAAAAAAACCCACAGCATTTCTATGAAAATGTGCTGGGTGACCACACTGCCTATGCCTATCCAGATGCACGTATAGCAACAATGAGAAAGAGAGGGAGAGACGGAGAGAGAGAGAGCGATTAGCGCGTATCTCTGTGTGTGTGTGTGTGTGTGTGTGTGTGTGTGTGTGTGTGTGTGTGTGTGTGTGTGTGTGTGTGTGTCGGGGAACATTTGAAGTGAAAAAAAACACCCTCCCCCACTTCAGCATCAGATGTTGGTGGTCTACAAGTCAATATGTTTACCCGACTATCTTGTAGCCCAGTCATGAAGTTCATAAAGCCATCGGTAGCCTATAGGCCAAGATATCCAAAATCCCTCCGCAAATTTCTGCATTGCCTGAGTTCATAGGCTAAAACAACTTTATTTAGGCCTAACTTATTTAGCTTACTTTATTAGCCTTATTTAGGCCTATTATCGTATTTAGGCTTTAACGTGGGCCTATTTTACAAAATATCGAAAGAAGGAAAGACACGACAGACAAGTTGAGGCTTACTGATCGTAGCCTATTACAGCAAATCGAACATGCGCTTTATGAACACACTAGCCTGAGGGCAAACATCTTCTTGGCACTATTGAGATAACCAGGCCATGCCATGAATTCAACTACCTGGGCCCACACTAAAATACTGACAGACTACAATTGCTTGGATCTTCAGTGGGTTTCGTGGGTCCGGGGGGATGGGTGGTGATGGCACGCTTGATGTATTTTTCCCCACCCCATGCATGCACGCGGACACACAGTGTCGGGACATTCACCCAATGAATGACTGAGTGCGGCTAAATATGCCTGTTGCATATCGTAGCCTAATTATTCACACATCACGTCAAGTCACAAATTAGTAGTCTCTTGCAGTTGACCTATGCCAAATTAACGTCCTCCCTGTAAGGCTGCACTAATTCAAACAGGTAGAGGAGTCGGCTTAGCCTATAGCCAAAGTCTATAAAATGTAGCCTATTTTTTGTAATTTCCAATTATCTAGGCTATGTTAACGATAATGATTTGTTGCGCTACGACGGTGCTCAAGACAAGTTGGAACATAGTCATCTCAAGTGCTCCATTTTATTTTGATCCTGCTTTAAGTCAATGGGCGAGAGGGACGGATGAAACGGGTATTTCATTCGTCCCGACAGTGTCTACTGACACTAAAATCCCTTTTGCCTGTAAACCTGACAACTTTGACTTTTCATACTATCGGATATGTTAAAGTTTTCGAGTAAATCGCAGTGTTTCATTCGTCCCGAGTTTCATGAGTCCCTGCTCTCCCCTACTGCCTAAACTGTTACAGTTTAAATGCGTCCTCTCCAAACTGTGTGTGTGTGTGTGTGTGTGTGTGTGTGTGTTGTGTGTGTGTGTGTGTGTGTGTGTGTGTGTGTGTGTGTGTGTGTGTGTGTGTGTGTGTGTGTGTGTGTGTGGGCGAGAGAGGGAGAGAGAGAGAGAGAGAGAGAGCGAGGGAGAGAGGCGCTTAATAAATTTCGGGCACATGACGTCACGCGTTGCGTGGCAGCCATATTGGAAGCGGGCCAGCCCATTGTTTACACTTCGACTTCGCGCCTGTGAGGACTTACTTTCTTCTGCTAGTACCGGTAGTTTGCTTTGTTTTTTTACCGTTTCATTTTACCTCTGCTGTCGCTATGGTCGCCCGTTGCTGTGTCGTAGGCTGTAGAAACGCAAGCTGTGACGGGACGGGGAAAAAAATCCCAAATGGATTATCTTTTTACCGATTTCCAACCTGGAGGCGTCTCAATGGAGAACAAATGTCCTCCATAACAAAGAGTCGCCGGCTAGCATGGGTTGCTGCTGTAAGACGGCCAAATATAACTTTCGACTCAATCCCAGTGTCCATGAGAGTGTGTTCCCGGCATTTTCATTCTGGTAAGTTACATAACATACTGTTTTTATTCATGTATCATTTCAAGTAACCGTTGTTGGCTGATCTGTAGCATGTAGCATGAGCTGAAGTAGGGTTGTGTTCCAGAGGGTTAGCCAGGTCCACTGAAACACAAAACAGTTGTCCTACTCCGTTTATTTTGTCATTATTTTGTCATTAGTAGTTTATAGTAGGGTTAATAGTTTTGGTTGTTTCACCAGGAAAGCCAGTAGATGCAATGTACACCTCCCATCCGGATTGGGCACCATCACTGCACCTGGGACACACTGAAACAAAGGCCACAGAAACGGCACGCTTTGAGAGACAGCAAGCAAGGAAACGCCGAAGGACTGAGACCACATCAGCAGTGGATGACACAGTGATGCCTGAGACAACCATTGACACACCAGGTAAGGCCTACAAAACATGCATAAAGAAAAAATAACCTTGTGAGGGCTCTGAGGTCTTCTCTCCAGCAGGAGTGTGTCGTTAAGGATTATTACTATGTTACTCCCATGCAATGTAAATGGTTGTGAAATAACATGAATAATTTGACTTTGGAGTAGAGGGTCATAAGGCTTATATTTATTACAGTCTATTTGCTCTTGTTGTATTTGCATGACACACTGAGCTAAACAAAAACTGTCTGTGATCCACAGCTGAAGATTCACAACATGAAGCTGAACCGGGACCGGAGACAGAATGTGACCTCTGCCAGAAACGGCGCGATGAAATCAACCGTCTGCTGGAGGAGAACAGGGCCCTGAAATTAGAGCTTGGTCAGAAAAAAATGGATGAAGATTCCCTGAAGGGTGATAATGTGAGGCTGAGGTATTACACTGGACTACCAAGTGCAAAGATTTTCATGTCTCTCTTAGCCACTCTTCTGCCACTCATGACACGAAGCAGTAGAGTACTGTCACCCTTTCAAATGCTCATCCTCACACTCATGCGCCTCAGACTGAACTTGCCGATGCAACATCTAGCCTACGTCTTCAGTGTTGACAGGACCACCATCTCCAGAACCTTCAATAGCATGGTAGAACTTTTGTACTGCACCATCACACCTCTGATCGTCTGGCCAAGTCGAGAGGCCCTGTACACCACTATGCCCCATCAGTTTGTGGAAGCCTTTGGAAATCGTGTTGCTGTTATTGTGGACTGCTTTGAAATTTTCATAGAGAGACCATCAAATCTTACTACTCAAGCTCAGGCTTATTCAAACTACAAGCACAACACAACTATGAAGTACCTTATTGGTATTACACCATACGGGACCATTTCTTTCATTTCCAAGGGTTGGGGGGGGCGCATCAGTGATAAGCATGTCACAGAGAACTGTGGTATTCTTGATAGATTACTACCCAGAGATGTAGTGTTGGCTGATCGGGGCTTTGATATTTCTGAAAGTGTGGGACTTATGTGTGCAGAGGTAAAGATCCCTGCCTTCACAAGAGGACATTGTCAGCTGGAAGCAAGAGATGTGGAGAGCACAAGAAAACTCGCCCATCTCAGAATTCATGTGGAAAGGGTGATTGGGGTTGTTCGGAACAAGTACACACTGTTGTCAGCAAAACTACCGATCAGCATTGTGTTGCCATGTGATGGTGAAGACGTAACATTTCTGGACAAGATTGTTTCTGTGTGTTGTAGTCTTACAAACATGAGCAAGAGTGTTGTGTAAAGTTGAATGTGTCCACAATAAAATGCCATGACACACAGCCAAATTTGAGTGCCTTTCTTTTTTATTTTCAAGTAGTGTAATGAAAGGTCAGTTTACTTTTACATCAGAATTTGTAATTGTAGTTAAGTCACACTAGTGCATTCCTGAGAATAAAGAACTGTGCATTGGAAATACTTCAAGGCAAAAAATGGTAGAACACAAAGTCTTAACAGTAGTGCAAAACAAGTGGTACAGAAATATGAGAATAGTAGTGCATTCATGCGAATAAAGAACTGTGCATTGGAAATACTTCAAGGCAAAAATTGGTACAAAACATAAATAAAGTCTTAACAGTAAGTAGTGCAAAACAAGTGGCACAGAAAGATGATATTTTAACAGTAGTGCAATATCAGCATCTCAGAACACAGAGCAGTGTGTTGAAACATTTTTCTGAAATGATGTGAGGCAAAATAACAGTAGTGCAATCTGGGAACACAGAACAGTGTGTAACAGTATGTTAGAACATAGAACAGTATGTACAACTGGATAAAAATAGTATGTATTAACAGTAGTGCAAAACAAGTGGCACAGAAAGATGATGTTTAACAGTAGTGCAATCTGGGAACACAGAACAGTGTGTAAGAGTATGTTAGAACATAGTATGTATTAACAGTAGTGCAAACAAGCTAAAAAAATAAGGTGCCTACAGACAAGCGTCACAAAACCAGGAATTTTCTTTTGCTGAGTCTGCGTCAAGACCAACACAGTTGAGGTGAAACCACTGTATTGCACAGCTGCTGTTGTCACAGAGAACCATAGTGTCCTTTTCAGGCCCTCCGCACAAACACCACACATTCTCTTTATTTTTCTTGGTCTTCTTCTTTGACATTCTCGGCCGTTTTGGTGCTTGTGCAGGTGCTGGTTCAGTGTTCACAGCCAGAACTCTGGTGGCCTCCGGTGTGGAGGTGTCTCTGGTGTAATACTCACAGATGAGCTCGGGGAGGCAAACTTTGTGAAAAAATTCCTGTGCCTTCCTCAGACAGGACTCCCAGAAGCTGACATCTGGCAGGATACGGAGCACGGCAATGTCTTTCAGTGTCCACACCACAAAGTCACAGTAGGTTGCACCTGTCACAAACATCTGTGTCTGCACTTGTGTGTAGTACCTATGGCCTTGTTTGAGCTGAACAATGCTATCAACTCTGTGGAGACAAAAGTCTTTGTCTGCATCACAAGCCTCCTGGACAGTGCTGTGTTTGTGCTTAGCAGGGCATTTCACTTCCAGGCAGCCTTGTCCACAGCAGTCACAGCTAACTAGGCCATCAGGTGAGGCGCCTACCTGTGGGAACGCCGGGTTTATGCAGAAGCCAGACTGCTCGATCGTCAAGTTATCGTGGTGTGGTGCTTGTTGTTGAATGTATTCAGTGCGTGCTGTGTCTTCATGTGTCAGTCCCCACTGTGTGTCTGCTGTTGTAAAGTGTGCCTTTGGGTAGCACACATTCTTGACTGTGGACACAGCCGGCTTCTCGATGTTTGAGACCAGAACTGCATGCATGGTGGAGGCAGTCACTCTCCCTGCCCGTACCCCAAACCAGGCAGGTGCCTTGTGTTGCTTCATTGTACGTGTGCGGATGGTTTTGGCGTCTTCATGTGATACAGCAGCGACGTTGGTTACCGTCTCACAGTGCTGGAGGATCTCGTTCAGTGACGCATTTCTGAACTCAGGATCACGCAGCCGGACTTGCAGTGGCGTTGGCATCTTTGCTGGCTTGACAGGATCTGCATAGAATTTGTAATACTCCTCGGTTGCCGCCATGCATGCTGCTCGTTCCTCATGCAGATCTTTGAGGAGTGGCCCCCGCCCCAAGTCACTCAGTGTGCTCTGATGTGTGTATACTGCTCTTGGACGTGAGCGTGGGCCAGGCATGGGAGTACCATCATTTATTGCTCTATCCAGGGCAATGCGCTTGGCCTTCGCTGTTGTGAAGTCCATCTTGTGGGCAACCTCTCCCTTGACTTTCCTGATGGCGGATGGAACTGCCCAGTATGAAGGGACATCGGTGACAGTCTTCGTTCCACGTAAACGGACAGTAGCCTCTATGGCGAAGAGCAGAGCCCCAACATGGGTGCAGGATTCTGCGATCCCAGCCATGCAGGTACAGTGAGCGCAGAGTACATGGCCCTCACAGGTTAGGATAACCCAAGGCTTCAGTGGAGGGTCATTTTGGCGCATAGAGTGCATGACCTAAGGACAAAAAGATGGACACAGGGTAAGTTGCCTTTAAGTGATAAACAGGCACAGGAAAATATGACAACATTGCAGGGTTTCCCCCAGCACTTCATTGCTAAGGCGGCCACCTTGACAAGAAACACCTACCACCTTGACTAGGTCCCCTGAAAAGATATATTATGTAACATAGTCCATGGTGTGAATGTCATTTCTAAAGTTGCTTAGCCAAAAAAAGTATACTTTACGGCCCACCACCTTGACTAACAAGAATTCAGGGGGAAACACTGCATTGTAACAATGATTACAACAAACAATAAATGCTTCAGTGTGTTTCATTCTATGCAGGGCACACTCAACCAACCAAAACGTAATGTGTATGCCATTTTTGTACCATGGTAGGACAGTCATATATCATCTGAATGTAACTACAGTATCCCAGGACACGTACAGTCAGCATAAGATTTGTTTACATACATTTTTGATGTTTTACGTTAGTGCCTGCACCTATCTTATCACCACAACAAACAACACACCATGTTGAGACGGTAGCTTACCTTGGCTCTGACGATTGTGTTCTCATTCGGTTTGAATACTTCCATGTCGTACACTTTTCCTTCTGTCAGATGTTTGTAAGCCTCTAGCGACTTGTAGCAGCGAAATTCCTCATGTGTGTAGGCACTGACACCACACACAAGATAGGAAAATATGTCCTCCCTCGCAAACGGTGGTAGAAGATCTTCCCCAACGCGCCACTCCTTGCTTGCTATTTCGTAGGGATCAAGTCCGTTTATGAAGCCCATCTTTTGCAGATAACGGTCCCTGGCTTCCCTCTGCAGTGTGTCTCGGTATATTCCGCATCCTTTCTTCGCTTTTAACATCGCTGTTTACTCGTTACTTTGTTTCTTTGTGCTCTTTCTCTGTGCTGTTTTACTCGGTCTTTGTTTACCGTAGCAACTAGCTATCAATATGGCGGCGTTCCCAGAATGCAACGCGCTGTGCCCGCCTCTTATTCCCCGCAGAAAGAGCAAGGCGATGTCTCCAAATATTAGACAAATGCATCTTATTTTAGTTAAGTAGACATCAGGGATGTATTTTGCTTAATAGCAACGCCGACCTGATTGGTTCATATTGCTCTGAATAGCCACAGAAGGCTAGGCTATATTTTAATGGGTTTACGCGCGCGAGGTCATCTAACTGTGGTCACAGTCGCCAGGTGCTATTATGAGAGGAAAACTATAGCACGTTGGCAAACATTAAAGTCAGTTTAAGCCATGCATATGATGAACCAGTTTTCTTGTTTGAAAAAACACACTTCCCGGTGCGCAAGGTGCATGCATTTCTGACTGACCCAGATGAAATCGCATGAGGAACTCCATGATTATGAGATGACATTGCATAGGCCTATATTTCCCAGCATATATTTCCCCCCCCTCTCTCTCTCTCTCTCTCCAAACCCAGTTGTACTTGGACTCACTTTTAACACCGCTGGCCTTGAATCGCAGCACACATTGCAGTGAGCCGTGCCGTGTGCGAGTGCTGAGCAACTTCACCCCTAACGTTTAACCTAGACTAGCGAGTGCAGTGTTGTAAATCACGTGGAATAAGTGCAGCGATTACCTGCGTAGCCTACTTAATTATGGAAGTGAGTGTCATTTGGACTGCCTATGGAATCAAGCCTACTGTCACCAAGCTCTTCGTGTCTCCCCAGCCTCGCAATGGATGGACACCTGGCCACCGCTCCTCCGCCTCCTTCGGAACGGATGACTGTGGGGGGGATCTCCAAGGAAATTTGGAATTTCGGACTTGTATAGATTTGGGGTGCCCCGGGACTCTTTTAGATTTCTGTTAGTTAATAAATATTATTTTAAAACTCAATATTTGTGTCTTGGCGTATTTGTGGTGTACAGTACTCTCCAGGGTATTTGGTAACAAGGAGAGGTGTCGCTGGAAAAATGCGCACTTTCTCACCTGCGACACATAACCCGACAGTTGGTTACACTTAATTTGAGCACGAAAACAGCAATATCAGTCGCTTGCTAATTTTTGCCAATGTGACAACATTAAATTCATTAGGGAAGTGTAGGTTAGGTTATCGCCCCAGCTGTTGGCGATGTGAGATAAATAGCCAACGCTTACACGCTCAAACGAAGCGCTGTTAGGTTACTGCGGTGAGGTGTATTGCACTCTCAGTAATTTTTACCAAACGAAAAAGTATCCACATCCAGACAACAAGTCTGAAGTTGCAATATTAGACGTTTCAAATCTTGCGATGCGATAATCGGTATGGCTTCTGGCTACACTCAATTTACATTTTGTCAGAGCTTGCACATTAATGCAATTCATCCGATCATCATTTAAAAAAAAAGAAAATTCATTACATTATTTAGGCTATTCTTTTTATGACTCTTCCTACTTCCTGGAGGTGTTCTCACACAATTTATAGGCATGTTGTTATCCGCTGAATCGGTGCGTGCTGGTGAATATGAGCATATATTAATATGCCGTCAGCATCGTCTAAAACATTCCAAGCGCTCCCAAGTGCCACCCGGCGGTTGTTTGGGTACACTGCAGCTAGGCCCGGTACGTACCGAGGTGGATGACGTGGCATTACCTCGGTAAAGGGTGTGCATTGTAGGGGGACCGACTGTAATAGAAACGTCTGTGAACATCGCAAACCTCTGACGGCATAGGCCAACCCAACGCTTTTTAGATTTATGTTTGATTTCGCTATTCAGTTTACATGCGCTTAGTAACAAACAGCATCAACCACTGATAGAAACAGCCACGGGGAGACCTGGTGACACTACAGCGATTCCCTAGAAAAAAAATCTATCTATCTAGGCCAGTGATTCTCAAACTATGGGCGTCATAGCAGGTGGGCCACAAGAGGTCTGAGAAAATTATCCTCAAATGTACTCATGTCACATCATGGTGTTTAGATATTCACATTTTGATGAAATACAAAAAAGTCAAGGCTATGCTGTACTAGAGTGCAATCCAGCTTAGTCCATTGTAAGTGTTGTGGGTGAGGTAGGACAGGAAGATCGAGGTTGTATTGAGGAATTGGAGAGTTCAAGATACTCAAATGTGGTTTAACGCTACGGTTGACTCCAGCAAAGCAGGATTTGCACTGAGGATAAGGTCACCCGAAACATTTGCACTTTTGTAAATGGCTGGGCATACTGTATGTGAGACCATTAAAAACTCTCTTTCATGTCTCTTTTTAGTTTTCACTGAGAGCGAGCTTCAGACCTGCGGACATAAATGATTTACAATGTTTTTCACAGAAGTTTTCGCTTAGATATCAAATGAGCATTTTGGAAAGGATATTTAGGCCCTTGAAAATGTGTTATCACATCACAACAAAATTTTTGCTGCTACTGTGTTTTCAGTCTTATGGGAAATGCCCTTTCTGCCACAGTGTTGTACGAGATGCAGTACATTTGTGGGCCAATGAGGGCTTCCAGGCACAGCTGGTGCTGCAGAGCATTAGTAGTATAGCGATGGTCAAAGGGACCTGTTCTCCAGGGGCCCAACATAAAAACACAGCACTGCAAAAAGAGAGAAAACTTTCCAACAGAAGCTGCTTTGAACAGTGTGTGTGTGTGTGTGTGTGTGTGTGTGCGTGCGTGCGTGCGTGCGTGCGTGCGTGTGTGTGCATGCCCAACTGATGGGCAGGGATGTAATGAAGTCATAGGAATGCAGCCTGTCTTTAATTATTGACGTCCTCTAGATGTGATGTCTACCTCCCCAGCAGAGGTTTGAGTTTAACTGACAGCCAGATCTGTCAGTCAGATATTGACTTTGCTTGTTTGTTTGTTGTTTGTTGTTTTTCTCTAGAAAAGATGAACTGAGTCTGTAGAATAATTACTATAATGTTGCAGATAGGGTGCTTCAAATGTCTTCGAAAAGATTCTGCTGCCTACATGGTATCATAAGAGGTCCTCTAGGTAATACTCTTATGTTTGCTCCGCAAAAAAGTATACATGAATTCAGTTCATAATTAATGTAACATTTATACACTGCTGGCGACCTATTGTTCTGATAAGTGTCACTTCCCAAAGAGTCTGAATGAATCTGAGTTTGAAATGCCAGCGGCACTCAAACTGAGGTAAGAAACCTGAGAGGTAGGGCTGCACAATTAATCGAAAAATAATCAAAATCGTGATAAAATAGTGAAATCGAACTCATGATTTTAATCGTGATTTAATTGTGGCAATAGTGACCTACTTTTGAGAGCGTCCTTGAAGCCAGAACATACTGACAGGCTGGTGTTTCTGGCCAGAAATCTGTCCACCTAAGTTTCATGCTATTGCCTTTACATAATTCTTACAATTAATTTTATTTTGCTCATCCCGTATGTAATTCATTCTTGGCTATATTTAATCTTGTTATAATTTTCAAAAAAATCTGCAAAAATCAATACTCGTGATTATGATTTTGACCAAAATAATCGTGATTATGATTTTTTCCATAATCGTGCAGCCCTACTGAGAGGGTAAATGAACAGAAACCTAAGAGGGTAAATGATCAGTCTCACTGCTGCTGGGCAGGCTCTCGCTCCAGGACAGACAGGAGAAATTGACTTCCTCATTTGCAAATCAAGATTAAAAGTCAAGCCTGACATTGGGGTTAAATAAGGGCCATTGCCGGATGTAGTGATATTGTTGGTTGGATTCTGATGTACCTGCCTGTCTGTTTGTCTGTCTGTCTGTCTGTCTGTCTGTCTCAGTCTGTCTGATTGTCTCTTTCTCTCCTTTTCTCAATCTCTCTCATGAATGCAAACAGCATCAGGTTACCCCAATTGCAAAAGACAGAGTGGCTGACACTGTGTGTGTGTGTGTGTGTGTGTGTGTGTGTGTGTGTGTGTGTGTGTGTGTGTGTGTGTGTGTGTGTGTGTGTGTGTGTGTGTGTGTGTGTGTGTGTGTGTCTGTGTGTCTGTGTGTCTGTGTGTGTCTGTGTGTGTGTGTGTGTGTGTGTGTGTGTGTGTGTGTGATGATCAGACCGTCTGCCCCATGAAGGTCAGGGTTAGGCCTGATGTGGTGCATAAGAAGATGAGATGGTACTCCCTCCTCCTGCCAGACTAGTCTGAAAACAACAACAGAATTGGCAATGAACATGCGGGACCAGAAGCATCGGGCGGTCAAACTGAACAAAAGACACCAATTCACATCTGCATAAATAAGCTGAATAGCAGAAAGAAAAAAAAAACACTTGACAGGATGCTTCGACAAGAGTAAAAGCATATTTCCTGAAAAGATGTTTCAGTCGGCGCAAATCACTGGTCTGAATATAGTGCATAAATTGTACCCACTTGTGCAATTAATTATGAACACCAACATTTTAATTTGTACTGTATACAATCGGAAAATCATGAATCTATTTTGCAACGCATATAGCAAATAGTTTCATGGGTTTACTACATAGCAGATTCAGTTATCAAATATGGGAGAAAAGGAGAGACTTACAACCTTGTCCCGATAATTCTGGGAGCACACAAAGTGAGAGCATGCTGCAAACTTGTATACCTCTACCCTGGCTTCAACCTTTAGAACTCATTTCAAAATCCTCCTGCTGGTATTTAAAGGTGCACTGTGTAATATTTTACTTAGTTTATTTCCAGAATTCATGATGCCCATTCACAAATCATCTTTTCAGGAGTACTTACCACCACCATCAAATTCTAAGCATGTATTATTCATTATTTACTCTACCACCTCCCTTGCCATTTCAGAACAGGGCTTCCAAAGATTTGAAAAAACACATTTAATCTTCCTTCTATTATTGGTTTATGTTATGGCTAAAACCCCAACTCTTTCAACTCAATGTCAAATTTAAGCATATCCCCCCAGGTCTTAAGACCATTCAGTGTATCCTTTTGGGCTTCATCTCTCCTTGAACAAAGGCAAGAGGGACAGGACCCTTCACTTGTGACATGACCATGACTGAATGGGTCGCTAGGGTTTTTGTTCAGTGCATGTCATTGTCTCTCATCCAGTACCTTTGATGAAGACACAAGTGAAATTATTTACCTCAGATTGGGCATGTCTTAAGAGAAAGAGCGTGTGTGGTTTTTCAGAGGGGGATGAAATTATGCTCTGTCAAGTAGACAGCCCAGTGAATACAGTCGTTTTTAGATCTGGCTTTCAGTTGTGGTGGCTGTGGGTGAAGAAAAAGAAGAAAAGAGCTTCCAAACTAAACTGTCAGTCAGCCCCGATCAAAATGAACATGCGGATGTTAGCAGGAGGTGTCGCGAGAAGGGAGCAATCAAAGATGAAAAAGTAAAGCCCAGGAAGCTGTAGAGCTTCAGGTTTTCATTATTTAAATTGTACGTAACTCTTTTTTTCAGACAAAATTTGTTAGGCTCTTTTTAAAGAAGAATTGAAAAGAAAGTTTTTTTCTTTACAGTGCTCTTTGGAGTACTGTCCTGTCACCAAAGCTTGTGGCGAACACTGTACAATACATTCCCCGTCCCCCCACCCACATTTGCCTCCGTGAACATTTCCACTTGCTCCATTTCCCAACTGTGAGAAACAAATTTTGTTATGTTGAAAATGTTCTCTGCTTTGAGTGTGCCTTAATCGAGGCATAAACATTATAAAAAAATACATCAATAACCACTTTCCTCAAGGGATAGGAAGAGCATGGCAGGGATTAGCAGAATATCGATCACAGCCACCACACGATCCCATCTGTTAAACTTGCAGAGACTCAATGGTCATTGCCTCGCCATTGACGAGCTGGGATTTGAGCGTGTGTACATACGTGCCTGCAGAGCTACTGACAGCTTTGACTGGGCCCAGGACAAAGTCATCTGAAAGGGCCCCCCCAATAGATGCAATGTAATGAGGACCCAGTTCTGGGCCCCCTCTTTCCCCGGGCCCCGGACAACTGTCGCCCCTGCCGGCACCCCTGCTTGCATGTGCGCGTGAGTGCATGCATGAGTGTGCTTGGTTACTTCTCATACACATACTGTGACTGTGAAAGGAGAAGTGCTACTCTCCTTTTTCATGACTATCTACTTCACTAATGCTTCGCTGCCCTAGGCCCAGGCCAGTCTCTTGACATGTGTATGTGTGTGTGTGTAGTCTCCTTAACTTTATTAAAGGTACACTGTGCAGGAAATGGTCAAAAAAGGTACTGCAACTATGCTGCTCATTGAAACTGGGTTGCCTATTGCCAAATTTGATCTTTTCATGAAAGTTTACTTAGTAATAAACTAACATTTTCTAGTATGGCTCAAGTGCAGTCATTTTTGCAGCTAAAATTTCTATTTTTGGAAATTCACCATGGAGAAGATCCCCCTTTTAATGTATGAAAAGTGCAATTTTCACAGTCATAGTGAATGCTTAGAATTTGATGGTAATAAGTATTTGATGGTGGTAAGTATTCATGAAAAAGGTAACATTAGTGAATGGGTAGCATGATTTCTGGAAATAAACAACTAAAATCCTTGCAATCTTGCACAGTGCACCTTTAAAACAAATAAATAATAATACCCTTCTTTGCATCTGCACTTGTTCTGTATATTCATTTTCATTTTGTATCTGCTAGTGATGTTGGCTGTGACTATGTCCTCGTTTGGAAGTCACTTTGCTTATAAAGCGTCTGTCAAATGCAATGTAATGTAATGTAATGTAATGAAATGCTATCTTGACCGGCACTGACAGCACAATCACCTCGTGTCCTGGGACATTACTGAGACAACCAACAACCATTAATATGGAAAACAATGACGGCAACTGATAGGCTACATAAACGGCACTGATAAAACATGAGTGAAAACAAAAGTGCATTGCGAGGGCCACATATTGGATCAATTTAATTTGACATCTGCTCTTATCGTTTCTTTCTTTTCTGTTATCAGCTCATTTACAGTCTCATTAATCAGTGGAGAGAAAAGGTTTCAGGCTCTGTGGTCACTGCTCTCTAATTAGAGTTAAGGTTGTGTACCATTGTTGTGTGCCATTAATTATGCTGCACACACACACACACACACACACACACACACACACACACACACACACACACACACACACACACACACACACACACACACACACACACACACACACACACACTGTGACAGATGTGAAGGATGGGATTTTGGTAGGCCTATGTGATCTTTTTGAAAGAATAACAATAATAGAAAAGTTCAGAGTAAGCTTAGCCTTGCAGCAGTGAAATGGGAGTATTGGAGGGAAATACTGAGAGCTCAATAAATTTGAGAATGGAACTTTGTGGAAACCAACCAGTTCCGGAGGTGATGCCAGAAGCTTGCTGAAATGAGCAGTGGAAGGGGAGTTTTGGAGGGAAATAGCGAGAGCTCAATACATCTGAAAATGGAACTCAGTGGAATCCAATGTGAAAACCAACCATTTCCGGAATGCAATGAGCAGTGGCCTCATAGGTGTTCTGAGTGGATGCTTTGTGTTATAAAGTGACAGGTTCTCCTCCTTATCAAACAGGTGCATGCTACACTCTACCACTTCTGAAGGGACGAGTGTGTATATTTAGCATACATGGAGTAAATTGGGGTGGGCATAAAGATATATTGGATATTGGTGCTTTGTAAGTTTGAAGAAGATCAGGGGGCCGAAGCATACTTCACTACAAACATGGAGCAGAGAATCAGAGAGAGATTAACTTGTTGCATCGATTTGATACATTGAAACAAAGTGTGAAACAGTGTGTGGTGTATGCTTCAAATACTGTAAAGTTAAGTTTGATGTAGTTTGCCAGTTATGTTATACTTTTCAATCATATATCTTCTCGGTGAAGTGTGAATAACATGGCAGAAATAGCCTGAAGGTAGACTAACAAATGCAGCCAGAGTTTTCAAGTTCATTCAGTGTTGAGAACATGCTTCAGGCACAGAGGAACCCTGAAGAGTTGATCTTCAGAACTCACTTTGAAAGCTGCAACATGTAGGCCTACCGGTAGAAGCTGGATCACATTTTTTTTTTTAATTTCTAAAAAAAAATTAGGTCAGACACTCATGTAACATTTTTTAAAAAGATACCATGCCGGTGGCGCTGTGGCGCAGCGCCCTAAACCCCCCACATTTGGGCTTGCATGCCCACCCCCGGGGACCCCGGTTCGAGTCCGGCCGGGGTCATTTCCCAATCCTCCCCTGTCTCTCTTTCCCATTCGCTTCCTGTCGCCATCTTCGACTGTCCTGTCAAAATAAAGGCATGAAAAAGCCCCTAAAAATATATATATATAAAAAAGAACATACAGAACATACAGTTCACATTGATAATAAGTAGGTCTACACCCCTTCTGAAAAGCAACATTTGGAGAATATTTCGATAAGCACACAAGTTATCTCCTAAATGTGCCCCCCGACAAGACGCTGAGAAACTTATTCATGCCTTTGTCACCAGTAGGATAGACTACTGCAATGCTCTCTTCTCTGGTCTCCCAAAAAAATTAATTGACAAATTGCAACTCATTCAAAATTCTGCGGCAAGAATCCTAACAAGAACCAGAATGAGAGAGCACATCTCTCCTGTCTTGGCAGACCTGCACTGGTTACCTGTCTCATACAGAATCGACTTTAAGATTCTGCTCACAGTATTTAAAGCATTAAATGGACTTGCCCCTAGCTATATCTCAGACATGCTCTCTTTTTATGCCCCTGCTCGAGCTCTCAGGTCCACTGATGCCAAGCTGCTAAGGACCCCCACCCCCCCGCAGAAGAAGATCGGCGACGCCGCGTTTGCCTGCTATGCGCCCAAGAGATGGAACGCCCTCCCCATCGAGATCCGATCAGCCACCTCCGTCGACTCCTTTATGAAGCAGCTGAAGACCCACCTCTTCATCCTTGCCAACTCCTAGCTGCCAAGGCGTCATAGTGTCCCAGCCGCCGCAGCGCCCTTACTACTCGCAATCCAGCCCTGGCAGGGGGCTCCCCTAGGTGGCCGCTGGTCTCTGCCTGAGGTTTCTTCCTGACTACAGGGGGTCTTTTTTCTCAGACCTCACTGAGCTTTTTTTTCCCCTCACAAACTATGAATCAAGCGAAAGGGAGTTTTTCCTCACCCCTGATGCCACCAGGGGCCGCACCTGAGCGCCCAATCTCTGTGTGACTATCTATGACTTATAGGCCCAGCCACTATGGACCTTACACATCTAAGAATCCTGGTCCTAACCTACGTCGACCTTATGACTCTACATTCTCTGTCTATCTCTTCTTCCTCTGCCTTCCTGCTTTTTCTGCCTCTCCTCTATACCTCTCCTTTTAAATCTATCTCTAACAATGTTTTTTTCCCATTTGTTAAGCACTTTGAGTTACATGCCTTGTATGACACAGTGCTATACAAATACAATTATTATTATTATTATTATTCAAACTGATGAAACATATAAGCACCATCCGGCGGTGGCAGGAAGTCAGCCATCAATGCATTTGCTCCATAGGGAAACTTACAAAGCATACCACGACGATCGTTTAACAAAACACACAAGTTGTTTTACTTCAAGACAAAGATATTGCCTTAAGAAACAGGTTTTACTTGCAATTTTGAAAATGTAATGCAAAATGTTGAAATTATGATCTCGTAAAAAATGCATTGAAGTGAATGGAGAAATGGTCCAATTGTAGTAATGGACCCATATATTCAAATTACACATCAAAAATGAATAATGATCTATGGTACACTCATAAATAGGGTGTTAAGCATTCGATCAGCTATGTTTTTACATAGATTTAAAAAAAAATACCCAACCAGGCTGTGGGAAATGTAAAATATGGTCCTGCTAAAACAAGGATAGGCTTAAAAAAATGGCAGGATCTCACTAAATATTTAAAGATAATCCTCAAATTAAATTGTCTGACAACCTTTTTAAATAAAAAAAAAAGTTGTAAATGCATTAAAAGTCATTTTTCAATGGTCATGAAATTGGAATTTTCATTCATTTAAAGCCTGATGCATCATATATGATGCATTAAATATCTCAGTGACCTTAACAAAATTTAGATTTTTTTTTTTACATTTCTTATAAGGGACCAATATTGAAGCAAATTCCAAAAAAATAGAATTTTCTCTCATTGCTTTCATGGTTCAGGTTTCACAGGGTTAATACAACATCTGCTTAGTTTGCAACAGAAGAGTAATAGAATTTAAAATTATGTATTTTCGATTTTGTACTCAAAATGAGTACACCCCACGTAGCCTATGTTACAATTCCATTATCTGCATCAGCAGTCATGGTGTTTCTTTTGGAGATATCCAGCTGTCAGTTGAATGCTGGATGTGTTTCACACTATATGTTCCGATGTTGCACTCACATAGTACCTATACTGTATCATTAAACATGATGCAGCTCATATTCACAGGTGTCTCACACATCTCAACACGTGTGCGTCACCTGTTAGAACACACATACCATGTCTGCTTTTCAAGAGCACTTTTTTCCCTTTCAATCTTAAGCACTTATACGCACCTCTGCTCTCTGCTCTCCCTTAGTCCCAAACTATTGCATGAAAGTATTTTCTACCATCAACTTCTCCTCCCTTCTCTTTTTTTTCTCCAGCCAGTGTTTGATCCTTGATCTCTTTTCCCAGTGGTGAGTTCTTGTCATTTTAAATGAGAGTCGTGTGATGTCCAGGGGCTGGGCCAAGAGAGACACCTCTTCAAAGACAAACGCAGCTTTGATAGCGGCAGCGAGCTCAGTGGTCGCATGCAGTTGGTGTAATGAGTTTTGCTATGAGTGATGATGCACCTGTTGTTTTTCTTTGCCCACTCAGTCTGCTTTCTGCCTAATGCTTAATAATGTGTCCTCTCAATGTTCAGAAAAAAGTAGGGCCCCAGAAATGTAATCATAACTGAACATTTTCTGACAAGCGCTCCATCATTGAGAAGAATGATGACTAAAATTGGCTTGGAGCGACTTTTCTCCTTGTCCTAAAATATGTGTTAGGAATGGCTGTTCCTTTAATATTAGTCGTTGTGGTGCTCCGCCTGTCATTGTTTTCCCCTTTAACATACAGAGCCTGATTGGAGAGGAGGAGTAAGGACCAGCTGGCTGATTGCGTCCTGAATAAGTGGGCCGGCTGTTCCGGTGCTCACTCTCTCTCTCTCGGCTCGCCACGCGCCCGTCGATCGCTGGAGCTCTTGATAAATGCCAAAACTTGTTAAAACAATAAATATCCATTGTGAATGACGTTGCGGTGTGGTCTCCCGTTTATGTTGGGGTCGCCTAGAGCCTGGCGGTCCTAACATATGTAAAGGAAAAGATGGAAACATGTTGTTTTGTATTCAGGGGTCTAAGAAATTTAAAGCACCAATTTCGAAAATTTATCACAGATATCTTTAAGTCCACTTGAGAATGTTAAGTAAGTGCACGTAGCACAGCAGAAGGCTATGGAGTCTGTTAGGGATTAAATGAGAGTTCCCATAACTCAAATACTGTGAAGCCTTCAGGTCTTCCAATATTATCTTTTCCTCATAAAATACTCTCTAGGGTATTGAATTCTGATCTCTAAGTAAATGTATTTCAAATGTTTGTTTACTGGTGCTCTGACAGAAGAGGAGATGATAGTGTCTATAGTCCTGGGGCAAAGCCGCAGGCTGGCTATACTGGCTACTAACTGAGATGGAAATGGGACCTTCGATTATGCTGCCGAAACGCACGTCATGCTGTGAGAACAAGCAAGTGTGCTAGAGTGCACATACATAAAAGATGATCAATATCTGTAGCCCTGATTACAGCAGGTGTAGGTCTATGCAGCGTGGCATTAGGCTAGTGGCCCTTCTTCACAAATGCACACAAACATACAAACACATGCAAACACACACACACACACACACACACACACACACTAGGGATGGCACAAACCGCACCGAAAACCGAAACCGTACAATTCACACACATACCGAACCGAACCGTGCACTCCATCGCAAACCGCAATTCATGTACTGCCCAGAAAAATATGTAAAACAGAGATTCTAGGAGTATCTTATCCAGTCTCTCTGATTAAAACATTAGCGTATAAGACCAAATCAGAGGATGACACAATTAAAATCATACCATTTTCACATAATAAGCCTATACAAACCATATGTAAGATATTTAGTGATAAGTCCGATTCTATTAGCCAGTGCACCATTTATCATGAACTGTAAAAAAAGAACTGTATAGAACCGAAAACCGTGACCTTGACACCGCGATATGAACCGAACCGTGAATTTTGTGAACCGTACCACCCCTAACACACACACACACACACACACACACACACACACACACACACACACACATATATGCACGCACGCACATACACACACACAGTCATACAGTCATACAGACACACACACACACACACACACACACACACACACACACACACACACACACACACACACACACACACACACACACACACACACACACACACACACTACAGCCAGGCTCCGTAGTCCACAGTATGGTGGATTCTTTAGTGCCCTTGCATTTTCAGTCTTAGCATGTCTGGTTGTATTCACAGTCAGTAGACAGACAGGAAGGAACGAAGGGAAGAGAAGGAAAGAGTCTTTATTATTCAGGCTGGAGTGTTTACCTCTGACAATGACAGGACCCAATTATGCTTTTAGACATAGTGCAGGCCTCCCAACCCATGGACACTAAATTGAAAAGCCGATGTAGTAGAATCCCATTAAATTAGGAGCGATAATTGGCTGCCATTCTTCAGGGACCTGGACATAGAGAATTTATGGAGGAGAATGTAATGGCATCAGACAGAAACTTCATTATTGGAATTTTCCACTGTCATATTTTTTCTCCCTCCATCTTCTCATTTCTGTTCTACTTGCTGACTTCTTGCTTCCTTCCTTTCCTTATTTCCTTGTTTCTATCCATTTTCATTGACTTTTTATTTTAATGGATTTTCATTGTTTGTAGCCCAGTATCTCCCTATCACCTTTTGTAAAGTGACATTGGCTTCCATGAAAGGCGCTATTAAAAAACGAAGTTGTTATTTCAATTTTCAATTTTGATTTTATTATTATTATTATTGTTTTGAAGTTATCAGCTCAATGGTATCAGTGATACCTCCTCCCCAACTGCAGATCCCTTGTGACTGTTTCATAATGAGATTTTGGTGTTTTATCTTTAATAACCCTGCACATGAACAAGTATTATTCAGTATAGTGCAGTATTATTCCTTTTCATTTGATGGCACCTTTGGGGACATAAACACCTCGTGATTTATTTTGGTTACCTGCCAAAAATACACAAGCTTTAACCCAATGATGGAACCCAACGCCTGAACCCAATGCCTGAGCGAACCTAATGACGGACAGAGGCAAACCGCGTTGTTCTGGCTCATAAAACATTGATAACATCTTATTGTACATGATGTAGGCCTTCTGTATAATTGTTGAATACATTCTATATAATTATACAAATACACACTCACAGAGAGAGAGAGAGAGAGAGAGAGAGAGAGAGAGAGAGAGAGAGAGAGAGAGAGAGCGAGCAAATAGCATAGTGACATTTTGCACCATCTTTCCATGAGATGGCCAACATTTTTTTTTCCTCATGGAGAATTCCTTACAGAGGAGAACACCAAGGTCACCTCTTCACCCGATTCTCTCATCTCAGATACGTAACTCTGCCCTCACCACACTGCGCTGTGCTCTACATTTCTCTACATTGCTCTACATTCAGGTTGGCAGATAACGCTGTCCTCCGTGCTCTACATTTCCGACTGTCAGATCTCATCCACTCCTCTGTGTCCCCTTGTGATTCAATTACCCGGGCTAATTAATTGATAATTATTCATTTTACCCTCAGCAGACGATACTGCAGGGCCCAATCTGTATGAAAAGAGCAGAAAAGAAAAGAGCAGGAGAGATAGGGATTCCAGAGAGAGAAAAGGAGCGATATGGGTTAAAAAAAAATAAATAAATTAAAAAAAAAACGAGATAAAGACAGACACACAAAGAGACAGAAAAAGTCAGAGGAGGCAAAAATGAGTGAGTTTAGAAGGATTACTGAAATGAAATAAAAGACAGTGAAAGAGCTAGAACAGATAGAGATCAGTTAGAAAGCATGTCAACACTGTGCTGTAAACTAGGGATATGATCTCCCAATGTCAGTCAGTCAGGCAGGCAGACCATTTAACAGGAAACACAACAACACTGCCTGCATTGAGTTCATACCAACTTTGAGTGTTCATAGGCATGATGCTGTTCAGTTCATTGCAGATATATCAGGATGTGGATCCTCCATTTTCTTGTGTTTATCTTTGTTGTCATATTTGTGATAGATGTGAGTTATATGGTGCATGGATGGGGGGGGGGTACCGCTGAAATTAGAAAAGAGACTGAAGGCACTGGGTGTGGTGGTGCGGCACGAGAGTGGTTGATGGAAGTGTGTGTGTGTGTGGGGGGGTAATCAGATGGCAGCCTATCAGACAAAGCAGCTCTCTTCTCTTTATCAGATGTCAAGCAGATAAAGCCATCACCATTAGCTCCTTCAGCCCCAGCACCGCAGCTACTTGACAGGTGAGCTGCAAAACAAAGACCCTGTCCAAGTGGCAGGGGTGAGGGATGGGAGGTGAGGAGAGAGAGAGAGAGAGAGAGAGAGAGAGAGAGAGAGAGAGAGAGAGAGAGAGAGAGAGAGAGAGAGAGAGAGAGAGAGAGAGAGACAGAGAGAGAGAGAGAGACAGAGTGGGAGAGAGAGAGAGAGAGAGGTGGGGGGGAATGAGAAGCAGAACCTCTGCCTGTCACTTATGAAGACGTGAAAGGAGGAATAAGAGACAGAGGGGAGGGAGAAGAGACAGCAAGGGGAGGGAGAAGAGGAGGGAACGAGCGTTTGATTGAGAGAGAAACGGACCTTGGAATGAGAGGGTGTGGTGGAACAGGAGCAAAGATAAGAAGGAAACGAGTGTTGAGTCTTTGGAGGTAAGACAGGCCGAATGATGAGAAGGGAAAAATGGTGAAATAGGATGAAACAATATGAAAGGGACAACCGAGAAAGTTAAGTGAAGTGAACGCCTAACTGGGAAACTTCCATTGTCATTGTGACACATCACTCCACAGCACACAATTGTACACTTCACACAACAAAATTGCATTTATGCCTCACCCGTGCAAGGGGGCAGCCCCCAATGGCGCCCGAATGGGAGCAGTGCCGCAGGATCCTCAGGGTACCTCAGTCATGGTGGAGGAGGATGGGGGAGAGCACTGGTTAATTACTCCCTCCACCTGACGGGTTGAGAGTCGAACCGGCAACCTTTGGGCTACAAGTCTGACGACCTAAACGCTTACCCATGGCTGAGCATTGTGCTGGTTCCAAGCACCAGATGGTGCTGGTAAAGGTATGGCGTACACAGAGCGCATTTCTCCATGTCAAGTGTTCTAGTCTTGGTTGTGTGAGTAATGTCCATATTTTGCGGGAGTGTCCAATTATTACGTAATTACACTAAGGCTTGTTATTGGATAGACTGGGAACTCCCAAGCTGCCTTTAGCTCTACACAATCATTCCAATCTGAAGGACAGTATGGAAGTTTTGCTCAGAAGCAGACCAGATCATGGTCCCTGTGTCTGCCCAATCAGAGAGCGGGTCGGGTGTCATAATGGCCTAGTATTCCCACCTTTACAGTGCCTGTGTCCAATCAGAGAGCAGGGCACGGTGTAATAATGGCCAAGTATTCCGCCCCCTATGAAATGTACAGTAGGCAGGTCACCAGACCTAAACTCACTTGTGATTAGGTCTGGTAGTAAGCAGGCAAGTTAGTGGATACTCTTTGGTAAAATCTGTGAAAAAGGACGTTACTCGTCCTAGCAAGGCTAGAACACTTCACTTTGAGAAATACTAAGAGACTCAACTGAGTATACTGAACATACCGCAGAGAACTGAATACAAAATGTGCTGATGGGAAGCTGGGAGTAAGGAAAGCGTGTGCATGCATGAGTTTTGTCTGCTTTGCAAGAAAGACAGAAGGAAAGAAAAAAAATGAACAGACATAATCATCAATTGTTCTTTCCAAAACGTCTGCATCCGTTCCTGCCCTTATAATGACTACACTCTACAAATGCTGTGGGCCAAGCTTTGGTAGTGTTACGTAACAGATCTCCCCTCATGATAAATGGATAAAAAGCCGTCTGCACAATACACAGTGATGGTGAGTTCCAGGGACCACTTAGAAAAGCGCCCGCATGCACACACACACACACACACACACACACACACACACACACACACACACACACACACACACACAAGTAGCCTAGATTATGGGCCATCAGACCACCGTCTCTATGATTTTTGGCTAATCCTAGCCCACAATGTGTGATCTGTAAGCATATTCCCTAAAAACCTCTCTGTTGAAAGCAATGTTCCCCCCACAGAGGTGTTAATCTGAGCAGAAGAGACAGGTGCATCTGAGAATCACTGACAGTACCATGGTTACGTGGCAGAAATGGACAAGCAAGCTCTTTGTTTACTGCTATCTCCACATGTAATGGTAGGGACTTCATCAGTTGTCCTGTGTCATGTGAAGAGAGTTATATTTTTAGATTTAGGTTAGTTAACCCCTTCAAATGTTTAGAGTGTAGTAACAAACAGTGATGTGAAAAGAATTTCTAGTCTCAACAACAGTAGAGTAGAGTAGACTTTTCAGAACCCAGTGAGTCAAGTCACCATGTCAAAGTGTGAGCATGCATTGTACATTGTGAGAACTGCAGTGTTTTTTTTGTGTTGGTTTGTTTTGTGGGAGTTACTGTACTTTGCAGGGACAAGGAGGGCTCGACTGGCCATCTGGCATATCGGGCATTTCCCGGTGGGCCCTGCTCCCTCATGTATATATATTTTTTTATTTCTGAAAACAGGCGCCCACAGGAAAAATAATTCTGCGCCGCTAATTATGAGGGGCTCCTTTAAGCCGAAAGTGCCCTTGCACCATTTCTCCCCCAGTCCAGCTCCAGGGATAAGTGTCTTTGTTTTTTCATCATTGTTCCCACACTTGTCACCTCGTGTCTTTTCTTCAAGCTGTGGTTCGTTTTTATACTGAACTTTTTTACGTTACATTTTCCCAAAGGCCTGCAAGAAAGTTTCTGAAGAGGCTTTTATATAGCATGTGTAGGAGGTGAGAAGATGACAGTGTACTAGCATCTGCATGTGCTTTCATATCCACACACACACACACACACACACACACACACACACACACACACACACACACACACACACACACACACACACACACACACACACACACACACACACACACACACACACACACACACACACACACACACACACACACACACAGAGCAGAAAAATGTTATTGATTCCAAAGCGGAAAGTGCATTTTTCACACTTGTTCGTGGCCCACAATTTCTCATGAGCCCTCTCAGAGCCTGTGTGTGCTGCTCAATTTGTTTTGTGCATTTGTGAACACTCTCCCTTGCCGCATTGCAAGTCAAGTGACCAAGCGAATGAAGTGAAGTGTTTGGTGATGTTTGTGCTCCTCTGCATTCTAATCTTCGACCTTTAGTCATTGATATTGCCACTGGCTGCATTTCAACAGTCACATTGTCTCAGGCTGCCAAAATCACATTTAGAGGCAAGATGTTACTTGGCAAAATGGAAATAGACTACCATTATATCGGACTATGCATTATGAAAAACTGCAACCTTTTGTACCTCATTTTCACTCTGCAGTGACTAAGTGAGGAGAGAAAACAGTAACAGACCGCCGCACATTTCAATAACGGTAGATTATTATTATGGCCAAGGAAGCTGACAGGGTTGGGGCGAGGGGGAAGCGGGGAACAAAGGGGCCAGTTGTCCTGAGCCCAGGAGAGGAGGCCCAGAATTGTGTTACTGTGACCGTGATGTCACTTTCTTCTTTAAAATGTTTATATGTGGACTGTTATGTTTCCTTGTACTTTAGGAAAGCACCAACTCCATCGAGTTGTGAAAGGGAGGCACCAAAAAATATATGAGGTGTGACACGGCCTTGGCTGGAATCAACCAGTACAGTATATGGGGGGCCTTGTCATGGTAAAGTTTAGAAAGCCCTTATCTCATGCACTTGTGTGTGTCTGTGTTGGCTATTAGCTTACGCAGCTATCGTAGAATGAAGTAAATCTATTATGTTCATCATGTTAAAAGCCTTGGAATCACCCACCAGTTTTTGTTTTTGTTGCATTGAAATTGACCCCTTTAGAAGTCATGTCATCACCGACTGTGTGCATTGTTGACTCAAACACACACACAGACAAACAAACAGTGCAGACCCTAAAGAGAGAAGACCTGCCATCCTTAAGCGTGTACTTTTGTAAAAAAAAAAAAAAAAAGTTTTTAAATGATATCCTAAACAGTACACTTCTTAATACTATTCTGAGAGGCTGTCCCAGCATGGGAGTTGTTGGTGGAGTTGTTTGTGGTTACAAGAAATTTAACATACCGACTGGACTGAGGACACCATCAGAAGTGACTGTGTCTGTGGTGCCCACTTAATATCTGAAGTTATCGTGACCATTGACCGTTTGTCAGGAATATCTTGTGTAATACAAAAGTTCCAGCCTGGTATGAAATTAGAGCAGTGTACCATTGACTAAACACGCTTTGAAATATGAAAGCTTTTAAGTCCTCTTTTCAACCTGATTTATGGTGAAAAGTTCTGTGAAAGGATTAGAGTGTCTCAGTAGATGGACAGTGTCCAGTGGGAATAATGTAAATCCTTCTGAGTTCCTAAGGTGCTATCACTGTTTTTCCTCCTGACAGAAAACAAAAATAGCAGGGCAAAGCCCTGTGAAATACGTAATTGCTGTGGTTATTTATTTCCCAATCCAGGTTATGTTCCAGTTGAATGCTGCAGGGATTAAGAGGAAGCGTGGCCGTAACTACCATTGAGGACACAGAGGTCATGTCCTCTATATTTTTTCAGTAATGTAAAATGTATCTATAATGACAATCGATATATGATCAACAATGATAAATTCAGTCTACACCACCCCCATTTATCCTCAAGGCAGTGATTAATGAAAACAAACTTAAGTTTGACTGAAGTGTTTGAAGCATTCTAAATGTAGGCTACAGTATGCAGTACAGCACAGAGTATTTGACCTCAGTGTTTTGAAAATGTTACGTCCCTGAGAACAAGACGTTTATGTTGGAACTACTGTTGAGGAAATGACAAAGTTGAAGCCTTTGTAATAAAATAAAATGTTGAATGTGAACTGAAGAACAACATGCTGTGACATGTTTAGAGTTTAACATCTTTAGAGTGTTTGACTCATTTACTGCCTTCGACGGTTGCCACCGTCATTTTGAATTGTGACGCCCCTTGCCTTCAACGGTAGCCACTGTCAATTATGGGTTTTTTTACAGCTATGCCTTGGTGGTCGCTGAATGTGAACTGAAGAACAACATGTTGTGACGTGTTACATGTAAGAGAAATTACTGTTAAAATGTGGAGGCAATTCAGGTCACAATGAAAACTGCATTTACTACTGTTCATTTAGATGATAATGTTTAATTTTATTCCACTTGATCTGCATTGTAAATGTCTGCAAAAGTAGGACCTACATATTAAAAAAAGTCTATAATCTGTCATAACACAGAATGTGTGTGTGTGTGTGTGTGTGTGTGTGTGTGTGTGTGTGTGTGTGTGTGTGTGTGTGTGTGTGTGTGTGTGTGTGTGTGTGTGTGTGTGTGTGTGTGTGTGTGTGTGTGTGTGTGTGTGTGTGTGTGTGTGTGTGTGTGTGTGTGTGTGTGTTAGCTATTAGCATGCAGAATGTAATAAATGTAGCATGACAGAGAGCATTATCCATCTTAACCATTGTTTGAAAAAGACAGGGATGACTGAGGAAGTATTTTATTTTTTCTTAATCCTGAACTAATAGACAAATTGTATTTTCTATCTCAAGCGTGTTCATAAATAGTGGATTTGAGGAAATTAGTTACAGACTCAATTGGTGCTTGTCATTTATGCACAAAGTCAGCCCTGTCAACTCAGGTTAAACAAAGTACATTGTCCCATGAATATTAATTAATTAAGAGGTTAATGGATGGCAAAAAATAACGATTGCTGCCTACCTGCCTGCACAAAGAGAGAGAGAAAGAGAGAAAGAGAAAGACAGAGAGAGAGAGAGAGAGAGAGAAAGAGAGAAAGAGAAAGAGAATGAAAAGACATGCATTTGATGCATTTGAAGAGAGTGTGATTTTTTTGGATAACGTAATGTAATCTGTATTTATCCCTTTAAAACGCAACCCCATGCTTAAACCTGCCATAACCATTTCCAAGAACCTAAAACTTAGGTTACTCCCAATCTTACTGCGCAAAACTGTAATTTGATTACTTTTATGGATTAATATGCATGCAGAATACCTTATTCATGTCCAGTCTACTAACACAAATGTCAGGGGACGACGGGAATGGATGGGCCCACATTGGGAAAGGTGGAAAGGGTTAATTGTACAACGGGCAAAATCTGTCAAACTCATTGAGAGTAAATAGAATATACAGTATCTATTTACTCTCAATGGTCAAACTTCATCCTTGTAAAGCGTATAATATTATAATAGAGCAGAATAAATGGTCGAATTTGTCAGTTTGTTTCTACTAATTGTGCATAAATGGATAATGCTGTGAAATGTTCCTGATGGAGCTGCCACCCCACCTAATCATGTATGCTTCTGTACACACACACACACACGCACACGCACACGCACACGCACACGCACACACACACACGAACATGCACAAACACACACAGAAATAATTTATGCTTTATGTTGAGATATAACATCAAGTCCCACTTGTCACATGGCTTATTTCATTATGGACCCAGAGGTATCTGAGAAGAGCAAGGACATTTATGTTGGTTAATTAGGAGCCACAAAAAGCTTTACAGGGCAGAGATAAGGTCCTGATATCGTTCATCATATGAAAAGGTTCGATTTCTTGGCTGCTTGGCTGAATAATAGCTCAGTGTGGACTCCCAATGCACAATGAACAAAGAGGCCTTTAATGCATGCTGAGTAGTGGTCACACCATGAGAAATGTGAACCAGTGTGTTTCAGTGATGCAAAGCAGAGCTGACCCGCTCCTCTGTATTGCAGCCGTACGGTACATGTCTCAATGACAAATGAGTGTGATTTGGAGGTGTGGTCAGGGTTTGGTGGTCAGAGTCAGACAGGTCCCCCATCCCTTATATAAACTTGATGGAGCGCCATGGCAACCTGAGTCGACATGGACCATGCCTCAGGGCTATCACCGCGACAACGCATCCACACACCCAGGGATGCACAGACAGAGGAGTCAGAGGGGGGGGCAGAAGGAAAGATAGGAAGAGAGGGATAAGTAAATAAGGATAGTGGTTCATCTTACTCTACCACACGGGCATCAGCACATTCAACAATTGCGATATTTATCTCTGCATGTTATTAGTCTTTTATGGCGCCATTTCTCTCAATCTGTCTGACTCTAATAGTACATTTTTGCTTCAATCTTTCTTTATAATTGCATATATTTTTCTTCAGTCCTCCTTCTACGGTATGTTTGGAGGGCAACAGGGAAAACTGCCAAGAAGGATAAATGGTGCCTCTCTCCTCCGTCGGAATTCTGGAATTCCCATACAGTTTTCTTTACTCCTAGTTCTATCTTTGGAGGGGAGGGCAATGGGGAAAACTATAAAGAAGGATAAATGACCTCTAACCTCTGTCTGCATTCTGGAATCTCTGTAGACAGGCCTCAGCGGAGGCAGCGAATATGTACCACAGCGGAGACACACGCACATGCACATGCACATGCACAAACGCGCGCACGCACGTACGCACACACACACACGTCTGGGCCCTGGCCACACAACAGTAACAACAGCAGCCGTGGAAATGAATATCATTATTCATATGCCAGAACACGGCTCCCATTTATTTCCATTAGCAGAAATATGTACTTATCATATTTCAAAGTCAAATTCAATCAGACGTGATAGAAGCGAGGAATGAGCGTTACTCTTGGAGCGTATAGGATCTCCACAGGCGCGTCAAAATGGCACTTTGGCCAAAAACAAATTGCACTAAAGCGTGACTCAGATGATGAAGCCGTCCGCACAGGAAACAAAGTAAGTGAACCCAACATGGAGACAAATTTGTGTCAGATCAGTGTGGCATACTGTATAACTCTACACACATACTGCTGGAAATGGAGGAAATTCTTTGTGATATTTCAAAGGGGTGCGAGCGAGATTTGGATATGCATTGCATTTGGACTGCTTGGATTCATTGAGATATTACAGTAGGCCACATAATGATGAGGCAATGACATAATAACACAAGACAGGAAGAGAATGAAACCCACGGGCAAACGAAGCAGAGAGAAAGAAAAAGAAAGAGAGAGGGAGAAAGGGACATACAGTGTATTGTGTGTATGTGTGCGCGCATGCCTGCATGTACCCATGCATATTTGTCTGGGCCTGAGTTTCCACATGCAGTCATAATCATGAGCCAACATGTACTGCTTAAAGTTCCAGATCCATACACACACTATACTGGATCACAGCCCTTTCTTGCTCACCTCCATGGAGTTATGTAAATCACCATCCTATAATGGATCCTGAGGAGGATTGTGTGTGTGTAACTTGATTCACACTGATCTACAGTGTAGATCAGTGTGAATCAAGTTAGTCAGAACAATTTAAATGTTAATGGAAAGCTATCCCAATAGCTCAAGTTTGTTAAAGGGATGGTTCAGAGTAGATTCACCCTAATGTAATTTGAACCGTGACATATATCCAGTACACCACTCAACCACTAGCAAACCTAGGGAGGCGGGTCAACCATGTCATTTGGGAAATATTAATTGTCATGGTCTTGGTCAGACCAAGTCTGAATGAGATTTGAAAGCTTATGATAATCAGGGTATAATGCTGGATCATGGTACTATTATCAATACCACAGCTTACTGCAAGCTGTTGTCATATACAGTATTTTTTTCCTCTTCCCTCCTTTTCACACTTCTGCTCCCCGCATTTAGTCCCGGACCCCTGCTTCATTACAGAGAGCATTGATTGATGCTATCGAGCTGGACTCTGTTCAGTTTATTTTATGAGGAGGAGGAGGGGGAGGAGGAGAAAGAGAAATACTGCAAAATATTTTTTCTGCCACAATAAGTCAATCTAGCAGCAGGTAAGAAAGGGAAAAGCTGGAGCAGAAATGAATCTCCTCCAATAAAATGGCATCTTTTTTCGGTGATGGGAATATTGGTAGTTCTGGCAGTGATTGGATGTTTGTTTTTTCATTCCAGACCCTATTCCAAAGCAAAAGCAATCTGGTACCTACGGGATGATAAACTGCATTTGTTGTGACACTTAATAAGTCTGTGGCATCGCTGACACAAGGGGAACATGGCCAAATTGTTCTTCTAGCAACCAAACAACAAGTACGAATCACCTGCTTCCCCTGTCCACCCGAGACCAATTCAATCACTGTCTCTATGAGCACACTAAATAACTAGAAATGCACTCAGAGAGTGCAGACCTCCACCAAGGAAGCTGCTAGATAGAACATTTAACTATATTACACCCTATTTAGGAGTTAGAAACTTTTGTCAAAATTTGCCATATCTCGCAATGGTGAAGAATCTTCAAAAAAATCCTGGATCCGGATCACAATCACTTGTTCCTCTTGTCAGCTCCAAATAATCCACAAAGTTTCATACAAAGCCGTTCATAACTTTTTGAGTTATCCTGCTGACAAACAGAAAGAAAGACAGACAAACAGACAAACCTGGACTGAAAACATAACCTCGTTGGCGGAAGTAACAACCAATACCTTCACAGAGATTACATAAAAAAACGGCAAAGCTCCTCTGTGTACTGTCAGTGAACCTACAAATAATACAACAAGCTTGGGAAATAAGAAGATTGTCACTTGTAACTTTTTGTCTCCGCAGGTTTGTCACTATTCTTCTTCCTGTTGTGTTTGTTTACTTTATTTGAATCTTTATTCTAAGAAGCAAACTTTTTGTGACGGCAGGCCGGTAAGCTTCAGGGTCAGGCAGCCTAATAATTAGGGAGGTGGTCTTGAGATCAGAGCAGGGCTGGACTGGTAATCTGGCAGACAGGGCATTTTCCCGGTGGGCCGACTGTCCTTGGGGGCCGATGTGCCTAGGTATTTTGATCGGCCCATTGGTACATATTCAATATGGACTAATAGACCGAGTCGACGTCCTCATGAATGCGTGCGCATCGTTGACTCAAACACACCAGAGCCGTATCTCGACAACGGCCACTAGGAGAACTGCAGGCATGGGTAAAATAGGGAGTTGTGATTCTGTATGTAATACTGGGTGACAGTGCAGACACTAAAGAGAGAAAAACTGCCGTTCTGAAGCGTGTACGTTGTTAAAAAAATAGAGATTCCGAAAAGTACACTTGTTATGCTATTTTGAGAGGGAAGAGGCTGTTCCAGAACCATAGGAGATGTTTGTTGTTACAAGATATTAAACTTCTGATTGATCTGATGACATCGCCAGGAATACCCGTGTCCATGGTGCCTACTGCATATCTGAGGTTAGCGCGAGCATCCGTTATCTTATTTTGGAAAAAAACACCTGTCGAGTCTCTGTACAGGTGAACGGAGCATGGATAATTTTGAGGCAGTGGTGCGCACACAGCCAAATTAGGCCATACCTGTTTACAAACTCTAAAGGGGTCTATAGACTTGTGTGATGGGTCGGTGTACGCTTAAAATGCCCATGCCTGTTCTAGACCCCAGACCAGCCCTGGATCAGAGAGTTGCCAGTTTGAATCCCATCCTACTTCTCCAGGGACTGTAAGCGAAACCCTGTAAATACAGGTAACTAAATCACTTTGGATGAAGGCATTATTAACTAAGTGTAGGATAATGTGATATGATCACTGCACCAGTCTAATCACAGCATCCTTATGACCAAAGGAAGCTGTGCAATGAATGTCCAGAAACACTTTAAATGGTAAACTGATTCAGAAAACGAATTATTGATTAAATTGTCAAGTGGCCTGTTCTGCTAGGAGGTTGTGGAAAGAAGGGAATATTGAACGTGCTATTTGTTGGGAAAACATAGACTTGTGTTTGTTTTGCAAGAAGAACAACATCACATATTCAGCATGATAATATAGCACATATTCTCTTGGGGTCAATAAACTATCACTACTATGGTATATGTATTTCCCAGAGGGAAAAGTGTATGGATGTGAGAGGCAGAGGTTCAATACGGGGGCTTTCAAGTTTGTTTGTTTGAATTTTCTTTAGATGTTGTTCCCTCATTTGAGTCTTCTTAACAGTCTCTCCATTCATCCTCTCCAAGTCCCCGTAGACTGGCACTCTTCTGTTCGGCTTACAAACACAAAGAGCAGCCTTAATAACCGTGCGTCAGAGAAGGAGCTATGGCAGAATAATATGGTGCCGGGTTACATAAGGAAGGCATTCACTTCCCATTTAGAGACGGGGATTCAGAGAGGTGCAGGCTGAGTGCAGTGGCGCTTGGAAGAGCAGCGTGAAAAGCATTTTCAAATGGACTTACTTGCACTTGTGACTTTCAGAAAGGTGTATTTCTTTCTGAGGAAAAGACACATTTTTTCTGCTTATGTGTGAGTACCAACTGTAATGGTGGACGGACTTGGAACTGCAACTAAAAACTGAATAATCAAAAACAGGCCAATCACAGTCAGAAAGAATCAGTGTTGTGGATGCCCAAATAAAGAGGCAACAGCAGTTCTGATTAAATGTCAAGCATTCTTGTTCAAAAAAGTAATCCTTCATCAACATAAATAGATCTTCTTCCCCAAAAATGTAGGCACATACAGTCACTAATTAATCCAAAAAGCAAAAATCTTCAATAATCCCAAAAATCAGTTCTTTCAAAAAATGAGGAAAAGAGAAAAGGAAAGAGTGTGGCAATGTAGTGCGTGAAGGAGCAATTTAGTGTGTATTGTTTTGTGTTTGTAGACTATGTTTGCAAGGTATGTGGTGTCACTATTTTTTTCAGATTCTTGTTCCTCACTGAAAATAAGCCAAAGCCAGTGAATTTCAGTGTGAAAGAATAATAACTGATACTATTTTTCTCAAGCCAAAAACTGAAAACGGGTCAAAATGACCTGAAGGGTTAAGAACAAACAAGCAGCTGTTAAACCCTGTGTGACCTATCCTCATTCTGATGAACCATACCTCTATCTGTCTTCCAGCATACCCTGACTTATAATAATTATGTTCTCGTGTATGTTGTACAAATGTCGACCTCTCTTCTCCTTATCCCCCCTTTGTGTGTGTTCGTACTCTGTACTTTTAAAACAAAACTAAAGTGAGTGGTGCTTGATTGGAGTGCTATTCAGCTGTGTCTAATTAGGTACAGCGCAGGGCAGCGCGGCGCGGCGCGGCGTGGCTCAGCGCAGGTGAGTAGGAGGAGAGGGAGCTGACCGTCACACCCCAAGCCCACTGACGATTGAGTGATACAGTATAGCTTCAACATGGATTGGAAATATAAAGAAATGCAGAAGCACAATGAAGAAGAAGGATTATTATGATCAGATCACATTTTTTCTCATTTCATGGATAATGGCTGTGTGCCCTACAAGGAACTTGGTGAAATCCCCATAGAATTAGAAGACATTATGAGGCATAAAAGTCCAACAATCGAGTGTCATGGTCTTCAAAATTGAACTTGTCCGTGCTGTACAATCGTCTCCGGGGAACAGGCGCTTTGTACTTCCACTCTGAACAAATGCATTAGAAATCGATTACATTATGATTGGTGAGGCGTGTCATGAATATAATTGAAACATTTCACTCTGGCCTTTGAAAGCAAGCAAGAGTACAAGAAAGGGGCAGAGCACACATTTTCAGCAATTAGGGAAAATGAATGTGATATAATGTAGACAGTTGCTCATGTGCTGTGTCCCACACAGTGGTGGATGAAGTATACCAGTTATGTACTTGAGTAAATGTACAGTTACCTTGCATTGAAAAGTACCCAAGTAAAAGTAAAAGTATTCACCTCACTTTTTTACTTGAGTAGAAGAAACAAAGTATCTGCCGTCAAAAATACTTAAGTATTAAAAGTAAAAAGTAAAAACTTAAAAATGAAGCCTTTGGTGTAATTTTAATATTTAAGTGTAGTTTGGTCATATCTAATTAAATATCCTCTGATTTGCATAGGCTATGTTAGAACTAGGCCATAACAGGCCTCAGAAACACTGTGGAGTAAGTCCATGGATATTATAGCATCAGAAGTTAATTTTTACCTCTCTAAACATTTAATACTGACGCTGCAAGACCCTAACATACCCAAAAGAACACATGAAAGCGCCATTAATTTTAAGAATGATTAGGCTGAAATTGATTATATGCCTATTAGAACAACTACTACAATAACCCAGCCATAGGCCTACAGTCCAGTATAGGCCTACTTATTTGTGACAGCAAGGAGTTAGAGTATTAAGTACTTTATGTTTAATTTTTGTTATAATTACGGTTTCGGGACAACTCTTATTATTATTATTATTATTATTATTATTGCTATTATTATTATGTAGTCTTTGGCTATGTTAAGGTTGTCTTAATTTACTTGTAATGGTCTCTATTTGCTAGATGCCGATGATTTGCAATAGGCTACTTGATACAACTTAATTGGAACACTTATCTGTCTGATCATGAAAAAGCCTTTTGTGCCTGTGCACATCACTGGGCCGATTTTTAGCGAAAGTCCACTTTTCTTTTCTTTTTTTTTTTTTTTACTTTGTTACTGTTGTTTTTTTTACCTCACTTTGGTGGTATTGCCAGTGCTTTTCATATCCACTGTAGCCTACTGACTTGACTTTAGGGAAAGGATACATGTTGCAAGGATACATGTTGCATGCAGCCTCACTTTGCAACATGTGGTGGCCAAGGCAATCCTCATGTAAAGATACAAAATAACCCTTTTCACAAGCCCCTTTTCCATAATGTTGAAGCAAATCATCTTTTTGGTGACAGGGGAGTCTATTATACAAGTAATTTATATCCCCAACTACTTCAGAAAATATTGCAATGTATTGAGGGGAAAGAAGGCTATCACGGAGTTGTGCGCCTGGATGGTTTGGAATAAGCAGCATGTTTAGGCATCCTGTGTACTTGACTCAAGAAACCAACACGCTACAAAAGCGGCAATTATGTGACTCTATTGTAAGCCACAACACATATATAACACAGTAAGTCAAATAAGCAGTACATTAAGTATCAATTCGCAGATTATTCAGTTCAAACGTGAAGCCTATAGCTATTTAACAAATTTCGTCTTAGTGTCAGGCGAGTGCAGGCTGCGAGCTTAACCTCTCCCCCTCACACAACGAATACAACGTGCAGATTAATAGGCCTACACTCTAACAATGTTATTGTCGCATGCTTTATTTTTTTGCTGTGCTTTCCGCATGTTACTAGTAGGCTAAGTACCGTTTCTTCTTATTTCAATTCGTCTCGCAAGTCGCAACAGTGGACACATCAGTGGTCTGACTCTGCTTCCCTTCTAAAACAAATTCTATACAACAGAGCTTGTTGTCACGTGACACATTACAAACAATCACAATGGCGAATCTCTGGGTCTGCCAATCGGATTCAGTTTCACTTGTTTCACAGTTTCACTTGCCGTGTATCGCCTTAAATTAAAAAAGGAACGAGTAAGGAACGAGTTTTTCTGTAAATGTAACGAAGTGAAAGTACTAAATTTTGCTTTGAAATGTAGTGAAGTAAAAGTATAAAGTCTTACCAAATAAAAATACTTGCCTATGAAAGTATGAAAATGTTACTTACAGTTTTTGCCTACTGCTTGCACACAAATTACAAAATTTCGCTCATAGAGTCAAAACTCTACACACAAGCCAATTACTCTCATCACTTGAAGATAAACCTTTCACATATATGCCAGCATGAAACTCTGCTATCAAAACCTTAACATTGCCATAAAATCTCAACAATCTTTTGTCAAAGCCTCATTTTCATGTCAAAAGACACACATTAGCACCAAATGAGAAAACAAATTAGATCAATGTGAAAACAGCTGTCTACTTTATACAAAACACAGCAGTCTTTCTTTTTGTGACAGTCTATTCAGACTCACAGAATGTACATATTCACAAGACCCCAAAATTCAATACTGTACATTACATAACTGTGCCTTACAGTACAGGACATTAAACTGAAACAAAATATAAACAGTAGGCCTACATCACTCTCAACACAACAGTGTGTAGGTGAGCTTATGGACCATTTGTTTGTGTATTGGGTCAACATCTAAATATGATACAAGACACAATATGCAGCTGACATCTACATGACGTCATCAAAATATCATGTTCAGTCAGGTTGCTCAAGTGCTTGCTTGGTTGTGTTCTGAAAATGACACTATTACGTGTATTTCTACAAACTATCATGTTCATACCTAACATGTGATGATGAAGACAAAAGGCTACTCCTGGCATTAGGCTAGGTTTTATAGAACTTGAGTCAGTCAATGCCATACTTTGTAACTGGCAGAATAGTGGTTAATTTTGAAAGCAAGTGTTTTATTGTTGGTGCCTAAATCTTGTCATACATCCAGTGTGTTTTGTTTTTTAACAGATGTGTTTTCCCAATGATATGATGAGTGCATTTTTTAATGGAGTGTCTTATGAAGGAAAAAGTGTGCAGTGACATGAGCAAGTGTGTTGCATAAAGCAAAATGTGTGTTGCTGAATTGCTACACAGTGTTAAGCATAACTTTTGTTTAAGGTACGGACACACTGTGTTTAAGTTATGTTACCAACAGCTTAACAATATGCTATTATGGTTCAAGCATCAGCCTATAGTGTTCAAGCAGTAGGCAAATACTGTAAGTACAGTAATGAATTACATTTACTTCGTTACAGTCCACCACTGGTCCCACAGTTCTTTTAATGTTCCCCATTGTTTTTGAAGAGCTTCTGGACAAATTCAGGCTGACTGGTGGATGTATAGCCAAATTAAGGATAGCAATGTGAGTCTATGGGAATAAACAAAACATCATCAAATGTACTTATACACTACTTTAAAAATTAATGTAAACTTCAGAGTGCAAAACAGCTCTTTAATCCTGTCCTGTGATCACTTGTGGCTTGATGCTAATGCTCCCATTTACTTCCAGTGATTATGCTAAGCTATGCTAATAATTCTGATCCAATAAATCTAAACACACTGAGAAAATGATATGTACATTCATGAATAGAGCTAGGAAATACAGCAAATACGTAAAAGTCAAAAAGGGTGTACTGTTCCTTTAATTATTAGCTCGTATATGACACTCTCCATGGAATTTTGTGAAAATGTTGCTTTCCGGGAGGGCCCCTCAGCAACCTGCAGCCTAGGGGCCCCGGGCTATCTTTATGCGGCCCTGGCTGCATATATCTCTCTTCAACACCTTCACTCTCATCCTGTTGGTTGTTCATTAGCTTCCTGAATAGAAAGAACTGAGGGCTAATTAACAGTAACTCATCCAGTAGCTGCAGCTTAACCAGCAGAATGAGACTGCAGGCCTTTGAGCTGTGTGATTTATCTCTGCGCTGCTTGTGCTGGGTAAACAGAGAAGCTCAGCACCAGCAACCAGGATCTTGTTTATTGGAGATGTACTGTGAGAACAGAGAGGAGGAGAATGGAGTGGAGAGGAGAGAGATGACCAGAGTGGTGTACTGTAGCTCCTTCATAGCTCTGTCTGTGCTGAGACCTTCTAGCACAGCCAGCTCAGGGGGGTGGGGGGCAACCGCCATTCCGACATACCGCCATTCCGACATGCCCCGCCACTCAGAGATACCGCCATTCCGACACTTTTTCATACCGCCATTCTGACACCAAGTTGCTGTTAAGGGGAGCTGTCCGTGCGAACGTACACCTTTGGCGTGTCCGGAGCTGTCCACATGTGTGGTGCTGAAACCTGTGTAAATCATGCTCCAAGGGAAGCGCGTTACACGCTTCATGATTTGGGTTGGTGCGTTGGGCAGGTGCAAGGCCAGACTAGTTGTTAGCCAGTTAACAACTTGGGTATTTGCCAATGGGAAATTGCATTGCAACCAACAAAGTAGCTAACATACTTTTCAACTATGGTTTCGAGAAATGCCCCCCAGCATAGTACATACCATGCTAAAATACACAGCTCAACATCTTCTCCCTCAGCCCAGCAGCAAGGCTGGTGCTGTGAAGGGGTCGGGGTCTGTGTTTAGCCGCCGGTTCCCTCTGTCATGTTGGCACAAGGCCATTTATCATATAGGAGTCCTTATCTGGGATGTCTTTTCAAACGAGATGTTATCATGGACAGCCTAATATGGTGGTATTCAGCGCCCTTGGGAAAAGGAAAGATGTTGTACCCCCATGTTTCACTGCTCAAACAGTGGGGGGAAAGGTGGTGTGTGTGTGTGTGTGTGTGTGTGTGTGTGTGTGTGTGTGTGTGTGTGTGTGTGTGTGTGTGTGTGTGTGTGTGTGTGTGTGTGTGTGTGTGTGTGTGTGTGTGTGTGTGTGTGTGTGTGTGTGTGTGTGTGTGTGTGTGTGTGTGTGTGGGAGAGAGAGAGAGAGATTCAGACAGAGAGAGAGGGCAGAATGTGTCTGTGGTGTTTGTCAGAGCGATCAAGAGAGAGAAGGTGAGTGAGAATGTAAAATAGCACACAGGGTTCTCACATCCCAAAGGTCTGGCACCCTGCATGTCTCAATTGTGTGAGGATCAATCCAAGCATACCCAATCACCTCTCTTTTCCTCAGGGGGTTTGGTGGCACACACAAAGTGAACACAGTGACAATAATCATTCAACCCTAGACATCCCTCACAATAGTTCTTCTCTCTTTCATTTTCATAATATACTTTTAAAAAGAAGAACAGTGCACCCCATAGTTTCAGCTAAGTGGAACTTCAAGCAGTGGGGGCTTAAAGAGGGGGCACATGCAGACATTGGAGACAGAAAAACAAAGCAAGAACTGGATGACAGTGACACTGCAGGCCTTGAAGCTCTCAGATCTTTGAGGATATCCTGCAGTGTTGCCAGATGGAAAATGCTGAACTTTCGTACCAAAACCTCAAAATTAGCGTTTTTTGGGGGCTTTTTGGGAGGAAAATATCGTACAAGATCCAAATTGTTGTTTCAAGGTATCTAAATGAATTGAATGACAACTCTGAAATTATCGCACAATCATGTTTTTTTTATCGTACAGGGGACAAAATGGACAACATTATGGTATAAATTCAATAATTATGGCAACACTGATATCCTATGATATACTGCACATATGCCTTTATTGGGTAGTTATCCTAAAGTGTTACCAAAGTCAGGTATAAGGAGACAAGGGAAATTCAACATTAAGTTCATGGAGTCTATAGCCCGATTCGCATGGGATAAATGATACCTATGGACCTCTGGTCATTTGCAATTACCCCCAGACCTCCGTGATTTTTCGGGGCGCATTCCAACGGGATAAATAAACGTCTGTTATTCACTCAATTCACAGACACTTTAAGGGGGTACAGACGGCGCGCCTATGTGTAATTACCCCAGGACGTCTGTGTTTTGCCGAAATACAGTAGGTAATTCGCGGCGAAATTATTACCTCACAAATCACGGACATGGCACATTCGCACAGGACTAAGAACTCAGACATTCTCCGTAATTATTCCGAATTAGCGGGGGGCCATAGGTAATAAAAGTCTCGTCCGAATCGGGCTTATGACATGAGAACAAGAACTAAAGCGACACATCAACAGACTTTATAGTGGCGGAAGGAAGGGAAAGAGAAATAAAGACATTATGAGGACACTGTGATAAACAACTGGCAGATGGAAGACACACGTTCCCACATGCTCCTTAAGGGCTGCTGAGGGCACAGGCTGTCTGTCTGTCTGAGATGAGCAATACCTCTAGCATGCTAATGCCACATGTCGCTAGCAGCCTCCATTTACTCCTATTGATTATTAGTTATGGCTGTCACAAGGCCGCAGCTGGTAGGGCTGCCGACTTCCTTAGTTAGGCTATGCCTCACAGTCGCTGGGATGTCTAATTGCCAGTGGCTTTGAGGCGTTTGACATGAAATACATCACGACACTGAGCTCGGTGGGACCCTCTGTGTGAAACGTGTAGAACAAATTTGTCTGCGTTTTTCTGAACATGAAAATAACACTGTTTTTTTACCAGGACTTTAATAGGCAGCTGGGTAAACAGACTGTACTGGCAGCTGTGGGGGTTCAATCATTTATCATAAGTGTGTGAATTCTTGATTTAAGAACACGCACATGCACACACACACACACACACACACACACACACACACACACACACACACACACACACACACACACACACACACACACACACACACACACACACACACACACACACACACACACACACACACACACACACACAAACACACACACACACAAACACACACACACACAAACACACACACTAACACAAGCTGGTTATTTATAGGTGGCGTGAGAGTGAGTGTGTGTGTGTGTGTGTGTGAGTGTGTGTGTGTGTGTGTGTGTGTGTGTGTGTGTGTGTGTGTGTGTGTGTGTGTGTGTGTGCGTGTGTGCCTGCGTGCGTGTGTGTGTGTGCATGGCAAAGAAGGAGTGCAGCTGTAGTGATGTGAGGGCTAGTCCACTCATGACTGACTCCAGCTCATTGCCATGTTATAATATAACTCATACTGACCATTGCAGCGATTTGAGGGCTAGTCCACTCACGACTGACCCCAGTTCAGTGCCATGTTATAATGTACAGTAATTCATCCTCACCACTGCAGAGCTAGGCCTACTACAGAAATTCCAAGGAAGTCGATATGACTTCTTTCACATTGTTGATGTATTCTGTACGGACATTGTGTTCTGCATGGACATAACACTTTGTTAGAGACCGATGAGTGTGTGGTATAAAAAGGTTATGAGTCTTTTATTTTATTAGTGGCCACAGTGCTTGTGATGTTGTGGAGTTGAATCCGAAATATGCCATTTTATAGTTATTATTGGGTGTGCAGTGTCTCAGTAGGCTGGTACGATTCAAGATTCAAGATTCAGAAGGCAACAAAATTGTGTTTGGGGTACAATACTTAGTAGCAGCAGGTTTTCAAGTGAAGTGAATAAGAGGCTCAGCATTTCCTGCCTCTCTCTCTATTGTGCTACTAGACAGAAATGAAGTCAAAATGCTAAAAGCTGTAAAAGATTCCCTGTTGTGTTGTCATCTGTGCTGCATCATCACAATTGGAAAAACTTAGACACACATCCATTCCCATTTCTTGTAGAGATGCACCGGATCCTGATTGTTAGGATCCTGCCGGATCCCGGATCCGCTGCTTAAAATCCTGCCGGATCCGGAACCGGATACCGGATCCTACGAAAGGGTTGAAACACATAGCCTACTCGCACATGTGGGCCCTTTTATTACATTGGCTCAAACTATTTTCTAGACTCATTGGCTTACTGCCACACTGCCTGCAATGGCCGCTTCCACAGGTTTTTCATTCCATGCACAATTGGGGTTGTGAAAGACTGTCTGAAAAGCCTAGGCTATGTAAAACTAGAGATGCACCAGATCCTGATTTTTAGCATCCTACCGGATACCGGATCCACTGCTTAAGATCCTGCCGGACCCGGATCCTGTGAAAAACCTTGTTATCCTGCCGGATCCGGAACCGGATCTTGGATCCGGTGCATCTCTAATTTCTTGTGATTTTACGTGGTGTTCTTTACTGTGCTTTTGTGTGCTGATCATCACTCAGCTACTACTGCACCACCATCTGTGTCTCTGCTCATGAAGCTGTCAGAAAATAGTCTGTGCTGCGTCTTCACTATATTGGATTTTTTTCTGCCAATAATGTTCTGTTAAACAATTACACACAATATTTCATATCACAGATGATTTGATTACTTACTATCTCTACTATGACCATCTCACTAACCACCTCAGTAATCATATTATTATTCTTTCGATTTATCATCTTAATTCAAAATTAGGCCGAACTGCATCATGCTGGATAGCCTCAATATGTTAGAGTAATTAAGTAAGTACATTTTATTTATAAAGCACATTCAAAAACAGTAAAACGGACCAAAGTGCTGTACATTGTTTAACTAAAATGTTAATCAAAACAGTAAAACAGTTTCAGCAGCATAACAAACAAATTTCAGCATAAAGGGCAATAAGCGAAAATATAGGCCTATATATGGTAAATACAAATAAAATAAAGTAAAAAAAAAATAATAATAAAATCAAATAAATATATAAGGTCTTAAAGGGCAAAAAGGTAAGAACTAAGAAGCAAATGCTTAAGTATAAAAATACGTTTTAAAAGTAGAGGTAGTGGGGGCGAGTCTGATGTTGGGGGGCAAATCATTCCAGAGGTGTGGAGCTGCCACGGCGAAGGCTCTGTCTCCTTTACTGACAAGACGGGACCGGGGCACTAGGAGAAGGCCTTTGTCGGTGGATATAAGGGATCTGTTATGCAAGGTGTCTGAATTTATAAAAACAAGTACATTTTTTTCAGAGAAAGAGAGAGAGAGAGAGAGAGAGAGAGAGAGAGAGAGAGAAAGAGAGAGAGAGAGAGAGAGAGAGAGAGAGAGAGAGAGTTTATGAAATTAATTTGGTAATCCATAGTTGAATGGTTCAACTCTCTGATATGGGTGTGTGTGAGTGAGAGAGAGAGAGAGGGAGAGAGAGAGAGAGAGAGAGAGAGAGAGAGAGAGAGAGAGAGAGACTCCTGGTTCTGAACAGGGCCGGTTTTTAGCATAGGCCGGCTAGGCGGTCGCCTAGAGCGCCATGTGAAGAAGGGGCGCCGAAATGGCGCTCTCCTATGCGTAATTTTGCGATATGAAGTTTTTTTATGAAGTCGCAATCAACAAAGAGTGGCGAAAGCGCTCCTCACGGCAAAGCGCCCCTCAGCCAATAGTAATATCTCTTCCAACTGTCTCTGGGAAGTCTGTGAACCAATAAACAGACAGTTCTGAGAAAGGGGGCGGGACGAGTGACAGCGTGCGGTCTATTTTGAATTTGGAGACTCGCTCGAGAGACAGAGGGGGCAAGCGCAAACAGTAGTGCTGCTCTGCTGGATGGAGATTATTATGTTCTCATTAAACCACTCATTGCATGATGCAGGAGTTTCAGAGGGTGTTTTGGAACTATGTGATTTAATCAGCAACCGTTTGTGATTATGGAAAGCCTAATAGTTATGAGGTTACTATTTGGAATTAGAGAGAAAAAGAGCTTTGTTTTTGATCAGAGAAATCGCTAGTTAGCATGCTAACATTAGCCAAGTATGCCAAGCAATGAAATCCAGTAAAGTAGCTGTTAGTAGCCTACTCACTACTCACTAACACCCACCTGACATCATAATACTTGCTTAGGTTGACAAGCAATGTAAAGTAAGACTGGTGCAATGTTTAAAACAATTTTAGCTGCCATATCTCCTTCCATCCACATGAATTACCTGCTTGTTGTAAGCTTAAAAAAACATTAATCTCCAGACCAGAATGACATAGCCTACATTAATCATGTAACAGAACCATGCACAGCAGACAAGTGAGGCTATTTACTATATTTTGTATATTATGAAATTCAATAGCGTGACAGCTCTTCTCCCTTTCTCTCAACCTGTCCCTCCAAACACATAGATAGCCCCCTTCTCATTCTCCTACTCACAAATGCACCACTATTTCCAGTCCAGAAATGAAATTGGTTTGGAAGACAGCACAAATGTGTAGCTTATTAAAATTGTTATGCTGCCATGCTTTGTGATGCTGTAGATAGTGTAGATCAATGCAGACCTCCTTGGTAGGCTTATTGTCTACACATGCATTTTTACATGCAAATGTACTGTATCACTCTCCTGGCATTTCAATTTCACGTTACAATTCAAACACATTGATAACCTCCCTCTCATCTGGGGTTGGGGGCCCCACCACCATCACATCCAACACACCACACAGTGAAGCTACTTTCATGCGACTCAATCTGATGTGTTGGTCGCCTGTCAAAAAGAACCACAAATCCATTTGATGAAAAACGGTTATTGTTCTTGATGCTATTTAGTTAAGTTTACTAAGGATATTACTCTTGTGTTCTGTAAGGTATAAGAAAGATTTTTTTTTTCTTTCAAAGGGAGGGGGGGGGGGGGGGGGGGGGGGGGCGCCAGAAATCAAACTCGCCTAGGGCACCAAATAAGCCAGAACCGGCCCTGGTTCTGAATGATACAGCATACTGTAGCGGGGCTTTGAGGTGGGAATCAATAGAATGTGAGCCGTTCGCAACAGCAGGGGCATCAGAGTGTAGTTTAAAAATACCAATACTTCATATAGCAGGGGCATCAGAGTTTAGTTTAAAAATACCAATACTGTCTTCATCTACCACAAAATGACCTCTATACAGTAAAGTATGTCGATATAAGCCCTCTCTCCCTTGAGATTTCTTCCAGGATTAGGAATTCAGTAGGGGTATACTGTATGAGGTCATTTGAGGTGATGTTCATGCTCAATTTAAGCAATTTAATTGCTGTTCAGTTTCCTTTAATAGCCAAATTATGCAACTGTAGTGTATATGTGAATGCACTATGCTTGCAATGCTTTAGGCCCATTGTGAGTGCAAAGATTTTTTAGCGTACCCTCAATAAGACATGGGTAATGATATACAGTATGACAAACTGAATTCCTGAATTTCCCCCTGGGGATCAATAAAGTTACTCTACTCTACTCTACTACTACTAAACAATGTCCCAAAGCTTAATGCTAACCTTTTAAATAATATACTTTTCAAACTTTAGGGACACTAGTAGGCCTAGCTAGCACATTGTTTCTCACCTGTTACTGCAACATACTGACAAATATCTCTGTGTTGTAGTAGGTGAGAAACTCTTGCTTCGTTTTCAATTATAGGGCACACAGCATTTCAATTATAGGGCACACAGCACTTGTTTTCCTCACGACCTTCACTCTCCATCCAATGCCTTCTTGCTAGTCCACATGGCAACTATGTGGCTGTTCCGGGTGATCTAGGATCCCCCGAGTCCCCCGGTAACTTGAACCATGTTCACAACAACAATGCAGCAGGAGTCCGTACGCCACTGCACAGGTGGGTGAAACATACTTTCTAGACGCTGATTTCATGCACACCAATTGTCAGGTATTGGATGGGCTCTAGTGCTGCATGATGGGTCCTGTCAGGCTGCATGGCTGATGGATGGAGCTGTCTCAGGACCATCTGGCCTCGGTGTGGCCAATGCACTCATGCATTGATGCAAGACAATACCAGCTCACTTGTCAGAAAGTATGCAGTAGCATAAGGCTGCAAGTGTCAGTCAGAGCTAAGGTTTCACAAAGTTGCAATCGCTCCCCTACCTTGTTTTCAACATCTTCTAACAAGTGACTTCTCCTTCTCCTTCGCAGATTACAGCGGAACTATCTGTCTTGGTTGGTTATTATGATGAGGTGATTCATCAACTGGCTGGATCAAATGTGTGATAAAAGGCAAGTTTTACCTGACAAGTCTGCCAAAAGTATAAAACGAAAGGTCCCTCTCCCCCCACTTTATAATGTACTTGCAGGACATCACAGAATATCCTCAAAGGTCTGAGAGCTTTAAGGCCTGTTGTGTCACTGTCACCTGGGGCTTGTATTTGTTTTTCTGTCTACAATATCTGCAAGCCCCCTCTGCTTGAAGTTCCTTTCAGCTGAAACCACATATGTGGTGCTCTGCTCTTCTTTTCACAAGTATATTATGAAAAAGAAAGGGAAAAGAATGTTGTGAAGGATGTCTGAGTGATTATTGTTACTGTGATCGATTTGTGTGTGCTGCCAAACCCCTGTGTCAGAAGAGGGAAAAGAGAAGTGATCGGGTATGCTTGGATTGCTTCTCACACAATTGAGACATGCAGGGTGCCAGACCTTAGAGTTTTGGGATGTGAGAACCCTGTGTGCTATTATAAATTCTCGCTTCTCTCTCTCTCGCTTGCTCTGACAATCACCACAGGCACATTCTGCCCTCTGTCTCTGTCTGTCTGTCTGTCTGTCTGTCTGTCTGTCTGTTAATCTGTCTCTCTGTCTCTCTCTTTCTCTCTCTCTCTCTCCCACACGCACACATGTACACGCGCACACACACACGTATACACACTTTCAGTCAGCTCAAAGACCAGACCACACTGAGATGAGTCTCTGTATCTGCCTTGATATGAAGTCCTGCTTGGAAACAAGACCATAGTGGTTAATTACTCTAATGGCACTGGATTGTGTCATTGGCAATACATCATATATTGCTGCTATAAGCAAGCAACAGCCTTCCAAAAGACATTACTGATATGAGACCCCAATTAATATATTTGTTATGTGTAATGTACTCGTAGTCATTCACAGGACACGTACTGGATCGAGTGCCATAAGATTTATTGTATACAAACAAACTGGTTGCTATGGGGATAATCAGTACTGGACCTACGGGTACTCCGTGGGGTCATAGCGTATCATAAATGAGCATACATTACATCTCCCTTCTTAACCATTAACAAGACAAACAAGACATCACTAGAATCTATCAAAATCAATGTGGACTAACTCATGTGTTAAGTTATTGCTATCTGTGTTTACTGTTTACTCATTCACACCATTCATCATTTATTCATTTGTTACTCTATCAACTGTAAACTGTATTAATTTAAGTACTTTAAATAAGTTAATTTAAAAATGTATTAAACAACACTGGCATCAATTAAGTGTTCAGTACTAAAGTGAGTAATAAATTATCATAAATAGGAGCAATAGATGTTCATTAAATATTGGCATCACTATAGTGTCCAGTGTATTAAGAAAATCACAAGAGAATAATAAATAGCATTGTAATAACAATAGCTAGGAAGGAGAGGTTACCAGCACTTCACTTCCGTAGGTGTCCTTACCACACCTAGTCCTAACCTACAAGGTAAGTCTGTTAGGTGGCTTGCCAGTCCTCCCTCTGCGGGTGATGTACAGTTCACCTGATCGAGCCTGGGCATGGCTCACATGTCTGGGAGGGGAGTGAGGCTGCTCAGATGGAGTGGAAAACAGCTTCTCACATGCAGCATGGTCTGGTGGCTCAGTCCATGGCTCTTTCTGTGTCCAGTGCCGGGAACAGTTGACAACTGGAGTGCTGTGGCGGAGATGTTGGCTGGTACGACGACGGTACTGCTTGTCTCCGCTGCTCGCCACAAAGGACCGGGGAGCACTGTGCTGTTGGACCACAACAGCTGGTGTCCATGTGTGGCTACCAGGAAAGGGCTGCATCCTGGCTTCATCTCCTGATTTGAGATCGATGCGATGTTTACCTGCTTTCTTGCGATGGGACTTTTGGATGTCCTTGGCATGATCTGGCAGCAGGTGCTTGACTTTCGGGGGGTCGTCGGCTGTTGGGGCAAGGAGTTGACGGGCTGTTGGTAAGTTCTTCCGTGGTCTCCTTCCCATGAGTAGCTGGGCTGGTGAGAGGCCTCCTGACTCAAGGGGTGTTGTTCTATAGTCCAGCAGGGCAAGGTGTTTGTCTG
>NC_085867.1:4861017-4904689 GCF_034702125.1 Engraulis encrasicolus | reverse complement strand
TTTCAAGAATTTCGAGGCACTTGACGTTAGAATGGCATTTGCCATGTTTGTTAATTTTATCATTCAACTTTTTTCCGGAGCTTGATTTAATGCCCTTTACGAAAGCAGGGTCAATATGAAGACGTTCTTCAGTGTTCGGGCCTAAAGCTTTCACTTCAGCGCAAGCTGCACATTTCACTGACCCATCAGTTGTAACGGCAAGCCACTCACGACCCTCTTGCCACTTCGTGAATCGAGCCAGGTCCAGGCAGCCACCAACTGCATTTTGCGAGATGTCCGTTTCAAGATCAACATCGCCACCTTCTGTAGGCATACGGGACTCCTGGGCATTTTCCTCCTCATCAGGTGTGCTGCGGGCAGATGCGGTTGTTGGGGGGGTCGATTGTTTTTTATTTGAAGGCCCACTTAAAAAAGATGAAATACTCATTTGGCGCTTCATTTTCGCCGGTTGTACATTAGCAATGCTAATTTCCGCATAGAACGCAACTTTGTTATTGAATACAATGTATCTATTTGCCGGCCCGGCACCTTCGTGAACATCAAAGCTGCCGCCATGCCGGGCAATTTTAAAAGAGAGTGCAATTTAAACTATAGAAAACTGTCACAACTTATCTGGCATGTCAACATTTTCGTTTATTTTGTTGTTAGCATGAAATTTGATTTTTTTTTTCCTAGCATAGATCAAAACCAGAGGGGGGGATAATCCCCCCCATCCCCCCCAGCAAATCGCACCCTGCCTAAACCTAACCATAACCCTAACCCTAACCTTAACCCTAACCCTAAATTGCTTGTCTGAAATGTTTGATTACTATGTGACGGTAGGCTACCGAAAGGGCATCAAACTAGTGGGTCGCTAGGCAACAGTCGGGCAATTCAAGTGAATAGGCAGCGTGAAAATTAATCTATTATTTTCGTGAAGACTTTACGAAAGGCGGGCAATAACGTGAATGCACCACGAAAATTAATCTATTTTTTTCGTGAATACTTCACGAAATGAGTGAGATATGGTTGAATCTGAAGACTGCGTATGTTTTTCAAGGTTTTATGTTTATTTATGTTTTATTTTATTATTATTTTTACCTTATGTTTTATCTTAATGTTTTAAATGTTTTTTGACTCTAATTCATTTCCTTCTTTCTTCCCTGTTTCCTTTTATTTACATTTGTTCACTTTGTGAAGCACATTGAGTTGCACCTGTGTATGAAATGCGCTATATACCGGTAAATAAACTTGCCTTGCCTAAACAAAGGCTAACTGCACATCACCGCACCGCATCATTCCAGAAGGGGTGTGTTCTTCTGGACCAGGTAATAGAAATGAAATCAAACGTAGCCACGAATAGCCTACTGTAGCGACCAAAAACAACCACCTGCGTTACTCGGTTTCAATTAGCATACAGACTACAAATACCCCAGTGCCCTTACCCCTTACCTTGCGTTGTCTTGAGCGCAGAATGTATCCCGACCTCTCACTGTAATCCACACGTTTCCACAATAAGGTCCCAAGTTCCAGCTTTTAATCCACGTAGTAGCAAGGAAGGAACTATTGTATTGTGCTACACTTTAGCTACTCAGCTCACTTGTGCTCACTCATGTTATTTGAAATATTGGTCATGCATTGCACATTGTTCATTCGTTTCTTCTTGCATTTGTCAACATCCAAAACAGTTCCGTGTCGAGAAACGGCGCGTTAGTGAACAATCTCTCGTCTGTGCAACGTTCACGGAGAGAGATTATGTCACTTCATCTACAGTTTGTATTTGCGCTGAATTTGACGCTTTGATGCCAACCAACTGAAAGTGGGGCCCCCTCCAGGTGGGGGTACTCTGACTAAACTGTCGTTGCGCCTTATCTTTCGGCACTTGACTTGACACTGTCGCTGATGCAAACCAATTGGAAGGGGGGCCCCCTCGAGCAGGGGGTATTAGGGAGGCGCTGTTGCTTCCCTCGCAGCAGAGCCGTTCATACAGATGACTGTGTCTTATAACGCTATTTAAGATAAAACATAAGGTGAAATAATAATAATAAAATAAAATAAAAAATAAGAAAATAGTGTGTTTATAGGAATTTTGACCATTATTTCCAAAAGCACACCCACTAAACATAGAACGTCACATAGACGTTCATATCTTGTCCATATCGCGTCCGTCCGTCTAAGACCAGTTCTGTACCCAAAAATGACGTGCAAAATAGGTATACTATTTTGACGTCAAACTATGAGGTCCATTAGACGTCTGAACATTTACCCAATGGGGACTGCCTAAACAGATGTGTCAAAAAAAATAACACATTGGGATGTGTACACAGCATTGACAGATTATGTGTCATTTTTGTGTAAGATTTCACAGAATGTGTGAAACCTGAAGTTAAGAGATTCATTTCTGGGTCGTGCTACAACAAGTGAGAAACTAACGGCCGTTTGGCTGTCCAATCGCGTGACTGTGGACATTTGAAAGCAGACTTCCGCCCGCCTTTTCTACCGTTGGAAATGCAAGATGCGGCGACTTGACTTCAGACACCGAGAGAGGCTGGCGTAAGTAATTCACTTTATTGGTATAATTTCGTAACAATTACGTGTGTTACCGTTAATGTATGGTTAAAATCAAACCCTGCTTCACAAGTTTTGCTGTACGAACATTGGAACAGCCTCAGTGATTCTGTGAACATTAAGCTAGCCTACAGATTTAGCTAGTTATTGATACTCAGTTAGCTATTGATCTTTAACGCTTGCACTATAAATTATATTTATTTTCTTTTAATTCACATGTGGACTAACTTAATGGTTAAAACGTGTTGTGTTGGGAAAATTAAAGGTTTGAAATGTGATATTGGATGGTTTGCTAACATTGGTTGCTAATATGGTAACTGATAATTAGCGGGTGTGGAATAAATCAGGCGGCACTTTACTGATGTGAAGTTTGAAAGCTATTTTCTGAACATAAAAGAAAGAAAGTCTGACAGGATTTGTGCAAGGATACTGAAACACCACGGATGGATTGACGTAGAGCTAGTACTGGTAGTGGGGCAAAAGTGGATGCTGCTAGTAACAGGTATCGGAGGGGGCAAGGCAAGGGCTAGCTAGCATAGAGGCGATTTTAAACTTCAGCGCTTCAAACGTAAGCAGTTCTGCGTCAAATCATGTAAATCAGACCATCCGCCACCCTCGTACATGATAAAGAATAGCACCAGTAAAAGCAAGCAGTATCCCACTGTTTTGTGTTGGCTCGATGAAAGGTGATAGAAACGAATTTCCGAATCACATTCGGCTTGGTTGTTGTTGTGGCCAGTCAATAGACAAGCTTTGAACCGTAGTTCCATGTAAGTGTCGTGGTTTTCACTGTTTCAGTATGTAGTTGGATATGGTAGATCTGGGCAACTGGTCAACGCTGTCGTGTTTTGTCTCGGTAGACCTCGTATGACGGTGTGTTGGGAAAATCGAGATTTGGAGTTAAAATTGGAATCCAAGATGGCGGCATGTCTAATGGTCTCTGAGTGTCTCTCTGGATTAACTCGTTTTTAAATGGATTTTACTAATTTCTCATAGTTGCATTCGGTGTTTACTAAACCTACCTTATAAGATCTAGCAGAACCTTGGACTTTTAATGAGTTAAGTGACATCTAACAAGTTTACACATTACTGTCATCTTCTCTGAGTCCCCCTGGAACTGAGCTAACTAGCTTGTAACTTGGGTTGGCTACATCCACCAGTGTGAAATTCCCCCGGCTTGCTGCATCCACCTGGAGCCTGGGCTAGCTAGCTTGGGCCTACTGCATCCACCTGGAGCTTGGGCTAGCTGCTGGAGCTTGGGCTAGCTGACTTGGGCCTGCTGCATCCACCTGGAGCCTGGGATAGTTGGCTTGGGCCTGCTGCATCCATCTGGAGCCTGGGTTAGCTGCATCCACCTGGAGCCTGGGCTAGCTGACCTGGGCCTGCTGCATCCACCTGGAGCCCGGGCTAGCTAGCTTGGGCCTACAGCATCCACCTGGAGCCTGGGCTGGCTGCATCCACCTGGAGCTTGGGCTAGCTGCATCCACCTGGAGCCTGGGCTAGCTGACTTGGGCCTGCTGCATCCACCTGGAGCCTGGGCTAGATGGCTTGGGCCTGCTGTTTTTACCTGGAACCTGGGCTAGCTGCATCCACCTGGAGCCTGGGCTGGCTGCATCCACCTGGAGCCTGGGCTAGCTGGCTTGGGCCTGCTGTTTTCACCTGGAACCTGAGCTAGCTGGCTTGAGACTGCTACATCCACCTGGAGCCTGCACCAGCTGGCTTGGGCCCGCTAATTTCTTCTGTAGCCTGGGCAAACTGGCTTGGGTCCACAACTCCACCTTGGATTTTGAGCACATTAGCTTGGGCCTGCATCCACCTGGATCCTAAGCTAGTTAGCTTGGGCCTGCTTCCTGGAGCCAGAGCTAGCTAGCATTAGCCTGCTACTTCCACCTGAAGCTGTTGTACAAAGGTATATGAACATGGTGCTTTTTATTGCTTTAATGTGTTTATTGGCAGTCTGCGACATAAGTCCAAACAAAACTCAGTGGATGAGTTCACATAAAGATGTTTTGTGTTTTAAGGACAGCCGCAGTGGCACTGATTCTAATAGACCTACTGTTTATGATCAGCCACATAGTCACTTTGTATGGGACTTGAACTCCTGGTCAGATGTCTCCAGGGTTTTACTCAAACTACAAAGTGTTTTTTCTCTACACAAGTTGACTCGTTTACTTAGCAAAAATATCTGCCTGCCCTCAACATCCAAATGTGCTAGTCCAAACTGTAGAGTGAAACAAAGACTGATGATAATCCTTTTATTATTTTTATCTGGGAATGTGCACCCAAACCCTGGACCTGATGCACAATATATCCAGACCCCTGCAGATTTTAAATCTTTGTCTGGTCTCAAGGTTATTCATCTTAACGTGAGGAGTTTGCTACATAAAATGGATTTGGTTAAAATCTGGGTTAAATCAACAAATGCAGACATAATGATCATCTCTGAAACATGGCTCACAAAAAGGATTACAAATGATGATGTTGGGATAGATGGATACAAACTATATCGCACAGACAGACCTAAAAAGGGTGGTGGGGTAGCCATCTATCTTAAATCAAGATTTGATGCTTCAATTGTCTTGTCAAAGTCTATTAGTAAACAAATGGAGTTTTTGGCCTTAAATGTGGAAATAGCCCAATCCTTCTCTTTAACTGTTGTTGGATGCTACAGACCTCCATCTGCTACAAAGGAAGCTTTGGCATCCTTACAACAACTTATGTCCATGTTAAATTATAATGAAATCTTAATGGCAGGAGATCTCAACTGGGATTGGTTAAACACAGCCTCTGAAGAATTTAAATCCTTCTGTGACTCTGTCAATCTTAGCCAGTTGATAAATCAACCAACTAGGCCAAACACAAAATGTCCAGGAAAATCAACTCTGATCGACTTAATTTTAACAAATTCCCCACATAAATTTTCATCTGTTGGAGTTTTCTGCAATGACCTGAGTGATCATTGTGCAGTTGTAGCCTGCAGAGACACAAAATTTCCTAAATGTAAACCACGTATCATTTTTAAGAGAAACCTAAAGAAATTTAATATACAGGCTTTTCATCATGATTTATCTTTGGTCACATGGGAACATATCGACTTGCTACCAGATGTTGAGTTAGCTTGGTCTTTTTTCAAAGATAATTTTGAGAGAATTGTAAATAAACACGCTCCCAAAAGGAAACTCAGGGTAAAGGGGCGAGAAAACCCCTGGTTTTCTCCTGAATTGTCTGATGTCATTCATCAACGAAATCAGGCATGGGCCAAAGCCAGAAAAAGTGACTCTGCCTGTGATTGGTCTATTTTTAGACAATTAAGAAATAAATGCACCTCTCTCATCAAAAAGGCAAAATCAGAGTATTACTTATCTGTTACTACTGAAAATCTCAATAATCCACAGAAATTTTGGAAAGTGATCAAGTCTCTATCCGTGAACAAAACCCCTCAGGCTCTTCCTACATATATTTTAAGTGATTCAGCCCCAGTGACTAATAGGACTGAAATATTAAATTGTTTCAATAAGCATTTTGTGTCATCTGGGTCATTGTTTGAATCTACAAGAAATACTACAGTGCCTCACAATATAAACACAGAAATATGTCATAGAGAACCTTTTATATTTGCGCCCTTCACAGTGCAGCAAGTGCACAAGGCACTCAAAACTTTGAATCAAAGTAAACCTCCTGGGCCAGATTTTATTGAACCTTATTTTTTGAAAATGTCAGCCGATTTTATTGCACAGCCCATCACAACACTTTTTAATTTATCAATTGAAAACAAAGAACTCCCCGTAGTCTGGAAGTCGGCCTTTGTTATTCCGCTTTTAAAAGGAGGCGACCCAGCAGTTTTAACTAACTACAGGCCAATATCTAATTTGTGTGTCCTATCAAAAATCCTGGAATCACTGGTATGCGAGCAACTTAAAGACTTTTTATACACAAACAACCTTCTTTCAAGGCTTCAGTCAGGTTTTAGGAAAAAGCACAGTACTATCACTGCTGCCACAAAAGTAGTCAATGACATACTTGTTGCCCTTGACAAAAATCAGTACTGTGCAGCACTTTTCATTGACCTTTCCAAGGCGTTCGACACTGTGGACCACACAGTTCTCAGAGAGAGGCTGTCCAGCTTTGGTCTCTCAGATCATGTTGTTTCTTGGTTCACAAATTATTTAAGTGGTAGGTCCCAGTGTATCAAACACGATGACTTGTACTCAGAATTTGTCAGTGTCCACAAGGGGGTGCCACAAGGATCGGTTTTAGGTCCCCTTTTATTTATCATGTACATAAATGATGTGGGTCGGAATGTGTCTGATGCGAACATGCATTTTTATGCTGATGACACAATAATTTATTGCTTCGGGCCATCCGCCGTTAATGCTATTGAATCACTGCAGAAGGCTTTTGATGTAATCCAACAGACATTTTTACAGTTAAAATTGCTTCTTAATGCTGATAAGACTAAGCAAATGTTGTTCTCAAAGCCAAGGAAAGTACCATCAATCATCCCCTCAGTACTCACCCTTGAGGGAACTGAAATTGAGGTGGTACGTCTGTATAAATACCTGGGTATTTTGCTTGATGATACTTTGACGTTCAAAGCCCACATTGAAAATCTTGTGAGGAAGATTTATTTAGAAATAAAATTTGTTTTTCCTTTCATGTTAAGAAGCGCCTTGTCTCTGCAACATTTGTATCCATTTTAGACTATGCAGACCTGCTGTACATGAATGCTTCATCCCAATGTCTGAGTAAGATTGACTCTGTGTATCATGGTGCCCTGAGGTTCATCACTAACTGTAGGGCCCAAACTCATCACTGTGAACTTTATGCCAGAGTTAAATGGTCTTCACTGACTACCAGGAGACTTACTCACTGGTATACATTTATTTACAAGGCAATACTCGGACTACTGCCACCTTACATCTGCAGCCTAATCACAGTGAGGAATATTGAGTCTTATGGTCTGCGCTCTAAAGGCCATTTGTTACTCTCTGTCCCTTGCTTCCGCACAGAACTGGGGAAGAGGGCATTTGTGTTTTCAGCCCCTACCTCATGGAACAATCTGCAAAAGGACTTGAAACTAACAGATCTGATTCCATTGAACGATTTTAATTCCAAGATGAGATCACTTGAGACAGAGTCTATTGTCTGTAACTGTTTCAATTGACGTTTTATTTTACTTGATTTGTTATTTTAATGCAACTGTGTAATTTTAATTTTGTAACTTGAGCCGCCACTTGGCCAGGACACCCTTGTAAAAGAGGTTCTTAATCTCAACGGGTTTATTTTCCTGGTTAAATAAAGGTAAAAAATAAATTAAAAAAAAAGAAAAAAAAGAAAAAAACGGCCGTTTGGCTGTCCAATCGCGTGACTGTGGACATTTGAAAGCAGACTTCCGCCCGCCTTTTCTACCGTTGGAAATGCAAGATGCGGCGACTTGACTTCAGACACCGAGAGAGGCTGGCGTAAGTAATTCACTTTATTGGTATAATTTCGTAACAATTACGTGTGTTACCGTTAATGTATGGTTAAAATCAAACCCTGCTTCACAAGTTTTGCTGTACGAACATTGGAACAGCCTCAGTGATTCTGTGAACATTAAGCTAGCCTACAGATTTAGCTAGTTATTGATACTCAGTTAGCTATTGATCTTTAACGCTTGCACTATAAATTATATTTATTTTCTTTTAATTCACATGTGGACTAACTTAATGGTTAAAACGTGTTGTGTTGGGAAAATTAAAGGTTTGAAATGTGATATTGGATGGTTTGCTAACATTGGTTGCTAATATGGTAACTGATAATTAGCTGGTGTGGAATAAATCAGGCGGCACTTTACTGATGTGAAGTTTGAAAGCTATTTTCTGAACATAAAAGAAAGAAAGTCTGACAGGATTTGTGCAAGGATACTGAAACACCACGGATGGATTGACGTAGAGCTAGTACTGGTAGTGGGGCAAAAGTGGATGCTGCTAGTAACAGGTATCGGAGGGGGCAAGGCAAGGGCTAGCTAGCATAGAGGCGATTTTAAACTTCAGCGCTTCAAACGTAAGCAGTTCTGCGTCAAATCATGTAAATCAGACCATCCGCCACCCTCGTACATGATAAAGAATAGCACCAGTAAAAGCAAGCAGTATCCCACTGTTTTGTGTTGGCTCGATGAAAGGTGATAGAAACGAATTTCCGAATCACATTCGGCTTGGTTGTTGTTGTGGCCAGTCAATAGACAAGCTTTGAACCGTAGTTCCATGTAAGTGTCGTGGTTTTCACTGTTTCAGTATGTAGTTGGATATGGTAGATCTGGGCAACTGGTCAACGCTGTCGTGTTTTGTCTCGGTAGACCTCGTATGACGGTGTGTTGGGAAAATACCGGCAGTTGTTTCAGATGGAGGGTGCGACGTGCCAGATGTACGCTGTTCGAGGGATAAAACTGCCACGCACGAGATTTTGTAGGCAATGGTAATTGGTGACGATACCATGACGTTTGAAAAGAAGATTCAAAGTTTGAGTTTTATGTGGCAGAGTAGAACAGCTGCGTGTGAAGTGTGGCGACTACCAAGGTATCAACACCAGTTATGGCTACGGGATTTTAAAAGTACCTTCAATGCACTGGGAACTAACGTGCTCTCCCCCTCTCTCTCTTTTCTCTCTTCGTCAGGGCCCAGGTCTTGTGGCCACATCTGTCCAAGCTCCTACTCTGATTGAACAGTTGGATGATCAGACTGATGGTAAGTGTGTGTGTGTGTGTGTGTGTGTGTGTGTGTGTGTGTGTGTGTGTGTGTATCATATTGTCTATGTGATCATGTGTCTAATTGCCATCCACTTACAGGCCCTCTGCCTCCTTTCATTTGTTTTTTTAGATTTTTTTTTTATTGTTGTATTGTATGCAATTGTGATAAATATGTTACTGTGATAGTGTTATAATAACACAGAGACTTTGGTAAATGTGAAATTTAAGTACTGCTGTACAATTTTCTGCTCTCATTTTCAGATGAAAAGTGCTACACAGTTCTCACACATCTTCTGACTCCGAAGCCGCTGCAGTGTAAAATCTGAGATGTCTTTTCTGGTTGATTTTGTGCAGGTATTTTTCAAAGGATAGTTACTTTTAAAAACTTCTTTTAATCTTTAAAAACACTTTCATGCAGAGCCTCTGTTAGGACCTCATTGCGATACAGAGTTATGACCTTGTCACCAAAATGTCAATGACCATATTTTAACCTGCTATTTAAGGCTGTCATAGCCATATTCTTATAACAATGCCGTTAAGTTCAAGAGAACTATAGTTTGGTGATATGGATCCCAAACGGAAGGGAACAGCAGCGGTTTGTAGTTGTAGAGAACTAATTAGCGCCAAGTGTTGTTAACCTGTTGTTTCTTGTTTACCTGTCACAGTAGCCCATAGCACTTTTGTCATAGAGAGCAACTTGGTCAGTAAATATGTGCCTGCTGTATAAAGTAGCAGTATTTGGATGAGTTACAGCTAACACGGACGGCAAACTTGAGACTGTATATTGTGTGTTTGACAGATTTCTGACAGCGACAGCGATGGTGAGGGAAGCAGTGTACCGAACTCTCAGATGACTCGGACCAGGTGACCAAACCCATGCAAAGCACAATGTGAGTGTACACACACACACACACACACACACACACACACACACACACACACACACACACACAGACCATGAGTCAACATAGTAGCCCCTACAATATTTTTCCAATTTATTGCTGTATGCTTACGGGCTCTACGCTTAGCTTTTTCAATAGGAGCACCTGTGCCCCTAAGTGAAAAAATTTAGGGGCACAGATAAAAATTTAGGAGCACAGTCAGTTTTTGTGACGCAGCTTCATTATTAACACACAGATACAGAGAATATACTCTTTCCACACACAAATACACATTCTAGAGGGGTAGGCCTACAATTAAAATCACTTCGGGCCACTTTTCCAAATTCCCCCCAGTAAAAGGACTAAACAAAATATTACACATTTATGTCTATCACATTCACTGTGTTTCAATTTAGGCCTACACAGCAGGATCTGGCAGGGTGCTGGGATGAAATTGGTCAGGGGGGCAGATTTTTTACAAGAGAGACCAGAGAGGCAATTACACTTCTGTCCTGAAAATACAATGACTCCATATGGGTATGCTATGTAGCCTATGAGGCTATAATCAGCCTACCCTGGGGTTACACTTTTTTCAAATTGCATTTGGTACCACAGTAACAGCAACTCAGTAATCTGAACATTACCCTTTGAAAATATAATTGTTCTATACAGGGTTCTAGCTAGGATGAAATTATAGCGTAGCGGTTGAGGGAGCGAAGCGGGGGGGTTGGTGCGGAAGGGGGGTTTCCCCCCATCCGCGGTGCGGAGTTTTTGACAATTTAAGGTAGAAATAGGCAATTCAAGGGGTACCTAAAAGGTAAATTATCAGTGTTGGGTTGCAGTAATGTAACTACTTTTTTCTGATAAAAGTAGTGTAGGCCTAACGAGTTACTACTAAAAAGTTGGTAACGAAACACCGTTGTCTGTGAACTTTTGCGATTGGAGAGGTAAATATGACTCCCTCTCTCGGGCGCATACGCGCAAATAGAGATCTATTAAGAGGAAGAGAGAGGTGTGTCGCGGTGTCCCCTCCTTCTCACAGCACTAGTTTTGAAAACGTTGAGGAGCACTGGTGAACCGTGTGTGCATTTAATAATAGGGCATATCAATGTCCTAGTGATCCGACTCCGAGACAAGTGCAGTTTGATAGCCTGATAAACCAGCCTAAATGTATTGGATGCCTTAATTTAGTCTGGCTCTGATGAATGGATAAAACGGAACATTGTTGATGAGCACAACCCGTTGTCTTTCAAACCATGTCTGTGCTAATAGGCCAACGCTCTGACCAATCAGCGCAACTGACTGTGACGTAGTAAGCGCGACAGACAGCTGTGGTGGAGAGGGGACTGTAAACAAGGGAAGTAGTGAAGCTGTGAGCAGGACCGTGGATAACTTCAACGTTTTGAGATGGAGTCGGACTAGTTGTCGCTTTTGCCAAAAAGACATGCGAGTTGCCGGTGTACTACAACACTATACAAAACTGTTCCAAAGTTCAACTTCAGCTTTGTCGGTTTCAGCGAACGTCTCGCATGCATCGAGGAAGCCCACGGTGTTAAACATACTTGAAAGAGATCTTCCTGTATTTATAGGCCGTCAGGTCACCTCAATTTTCGTTCATTCTCGCTCCACAGCATCCGAACACGATGCCCATAAGATGATGAACTGACCAAAGCTATTGTAGCGAGTCTGGGGGGTTACTTAAGTTGTGTACGCATCGGTTCTATGATTCTGTTCTATGGTTTGGTGGGTGCGAGGCACTGTTGGGGTTCGAATAAGGGGAGCGGGGAGTTCTCTCTGTTTACTGTGAGAGATCTACGTAGCAGCTGTGCTACAGTTGGGTTACTGGTAAGCAGTGTAGGCCTACTTGTTCATTATTTTTATGTGGCGTGGCTGTGGCCAACTGTCTCCATTAAACGGACACTTCTGTCTACATCCTGTGTGTTCCCTGGCTACCAAACGCTACACTATGTTTCACTTCAGAGAGGGTCGGATCGTGAAAACATCCAAGGGTATAGACGTTTACAGAAGGAATATTTTCCTTAGCTGAATGAGGAGACACGATACACCACGTGACCGCGCTAAACCAATCACGTTGCCGATTTGGACAGCTATCAGTCCTCTTGCGTTCCACAAATTGTACTAAACTAAATAATGCATGAGGGTGCCAAAGGCAAAGACATGAGCCCAAATAGAAATAGGCCTACAATATCAATAATATCCAAGATCAATAATGATCGTTCATATAGGCTATACAAAGTGGTCCAACTGTTAAACTGTGCTTCAAAAGGCAATGCAAGTTACCTTTCATGATATATACATTTTTAAAAAAAAATAAATGGAAACAATTCCAATTTTCAGTGATATTCATGCATTTAAAGTGGGATAAATGGATCCTAACATTATCAAACACAAGCAGGTAATTGGAGTGCTTCTGGGTCTTCACCTTTTTTCCTTGGTGCTCATCAGTGTAGGGGCTGTCAAACTTGGTCCAGGAAGACAGATGCTGAGGCATTGTAGCCAAATAAAGTTTAAAAAAAAAAAAAAATGCAACCTTGAGTGCCTCGGCATCCGTCTTCCTGGATTCCTAACAGTGCTTCATTTATAACAAAACAATAATGCAAGTGGTGGTAGATCCCTTTTTAATCAATAATGGAAGCCATTATAATTATCAATATAATGAATATGCAGTTATTCATGTGGTAATTTATCCATTACTAGATACACAACACATACAAACAGTCATAAGTATATGCTTCAATAGACTGGCCTAACTGCATGGTTGTACCTAAACAGGAGGACTAGGGCATCAGTCTACAACCCCTTGGTGGCAAGGAAGATGGAGGCAAGGCAAACAATTACAGGCTGCCCTTTTAATGGTTGCCATTGAAATGTTGACAAAATTATCCACCGTTGGCTCCTTAGTGGCACCTAGAATCCAGCTGACTAAATTATTAAGTACAAGAGGAACAGCTGTTTGTGCTTCACTGAACGTCTGTAGTCTTCTGCAGTGGGAGGCCATGGGAACAACGTTGTCCTTTTTCAGTGTTACTATCTGTCTGGCTCATTTTGCTGGACTGTCACAATCTGTTTCCACACCTAAGGGTAACATGTCGAAGACCATATCTGTTGACAAAGTCTGAGCAGCAAACAACAATTCAGGCATTCAGTATTACAAGTGGGGGTGGTGAATAAACCAAGATGCCGGCGGTCATGTCGGAGTCTCCTCTTCAATGTATCCTGTCAATAACAACAAATCAAACAGAAAAAATCATGAGTCATGAATACCGGCAAAGGGGGGCTTGATATTGTAGTTTGTTAACATGGTGGGCAGTGTGGCATAATGATTAGTGAGGTGGTCTTAAGATCAGACTAGGGTTGCTGACTCAAATCTCTGACCACTGCATACACCTCCATCCATGCCTAAAGTGCCCTTGAGCAAGGCATATATCCCAACATTGCTTTAAGGAAGGTAAACTATACTCTTTAAATTACTGTAAGCATTACTGTAGCATCACACTGCCATAAGACTTCTGCCTTCCTACTACAAAATAATACAGGTGGCAAGATGAATGGTCACACACATGTATGAAATTTGCCTTAATTTCGACAAATAATAAATTGCCTTGCAAACACCTGTAGCTTGAAACAGACAACAACTCCACTTGACTGAACCAGGCCAATATGTATTCCTCAATTTGTCTCATTACTTAGAAAATAATATATTATAAAGTACATGTGTGTTGGGCACACCCTTGTATGTGTATTTGTGTGAAGTTAAGATATGACTTACTGTTGATTCTCTGCTCTGGCAGGATCCCTCAAAACCTGGTATTCCGTGGGTAGCAACTTTTGGGTAACTGCACCTCGAGATCCACACAGTCAATGTCCTTGATATGAAGGTCCTGTGTAGGTCCTTTACTTCAGGAGCTTGCACAAAAGAAAAAAAAGAATGTAGCTGGCAGACAAACAGTAGCCTATATTTTCGCTGGTGAACTGGTACAGTTGCATATTGTTAAGATCAAGCACACAGACATGATCCTCATTAACATTCACACTACCTATTACAATCAGTGTGTTAACTTGTGACAACAGATTGTAGGCCTAATAGACTGCTGGATATTGTTAACACAGACCAACCCCTCAATAACTCAGATGGGGTGGGGAACAGTCCTTAACTCAAACACAACATTTGGCTATGATAAAGTACAACCAAGACATCTTTCCACAGATGATAGAACTAGCTTACCTGTCTGTGTGTCTTTGATGAAACCCTTTTGTCTGTCAGATGTGTTCTCCTAGCTTGCCAAAACAATACCTGAAGGCCTTCCCTTTGTCACGTTTCCCCCTGTGGAAAATCAGTACGTTATTCTTCAATCACAAAGCAATTAAGTCCATATAAACTAGCTTCTTAGTGTTATTTCCACATCACCGGAACAATTAATTCAACATAATTGAGCAAGTGCGTTGTGAGAGATCATCGAGGGGCTCGATTGACTGGGGGTGGTTTCTCGGAATGCTCACCGCACTGAAGTGTTTGAGAATACAATCACGCACAAGAATGAGTCTCAGAAGTGTTTTCGTTGGTTTACTCGGTGTATTAACTGTCTGAATACACGGTATCCGTGTGATTCTAATGTAGATCACTCCACCGGTATGGCACTATTAGCTCCATAACATCGATGTTATTTTAGTGCGACGCCATGCTGGTCTCGTCGAAGTGCAGTGTACTAATTTCCAAAGTGTAATACATTTAACTTAAGACGCAGTGTCTCCTCTAGCCGCCGTACACAGCCGTTTCCCCAGTCAATCAGCCCCACGCTCATCTCGCACAACGTCCATGTAAACTTCAATCTTACGACCACAGACTTTGTTTAGATAGTCAACATTAAAGACTGTAAACTGAGATTAAAAAGGGAGACGTCCGGGGCGACAGTCCATCTGTTACAATGGCAACAGGGTGAAGCGTTTACCAAATCATTACCGTCATCTTTTAGGAATATACTTTACACACACCCTGACGTTGTTAAAAGCATGCCACTTACCATTATATGAGGTGAACCTCGTCCACTCCGAGGACCTTGTCTTGGAAGACAACACGTCGCGTTCAGCAAAAGCCATGCCTCCTGACTGCTCCGAAGACCAACTGGCACTGACGACATATTTTTATGTTTGCTGGGTTATCGACGCCCAGTTGCATGGCAGTGAGTCCAAAATTGCTCGCCTCCTTCTCTTGGTCTACCATTGGGGCTAACAAGGGCGAGACGACTACCGGTACTACCATCGGGTTTTCAAAGAGCCCCATCATTTCGGCTACCAGTGGAGTTAACTAGTAGATAAGACTTTTGCCATAGCCTGTCGGTAACACGGCGAAAACGTCCTTCTTAAAGATGAATGAACGTAGAGCCTCCTCTTGCTCACGTTTTAACGAAAACCCCAAGTCTAATTCTTCCAAAACTGATGCCAATGCATCAAACGAGCACTGTTCCATTGCCGCCATCTTTCTTGTTGTGCTTTCTCCACTGCCCAGCGTCTCACTGCTATGTCGTCACTCCCTCAAAACCCCGCCCCAGAACCCTCTGCCCCGCCCCCGCGTTGATTCAAAACACATCTCTGCGTTGTGATTGGTTTAGTTACCATCTTGCCAGATTCAGGGCAAGATTCAAAATGAATAGTTGTTCGATACCAGACCCACCCGCAGCTGAAAAATTTTCAGCGTCCAGCAGGTGGCGCTGGTTTACCAGGCTAGCAGTTTGACACATTTTCCGAGCTCGCGCTATTGTAGGCCTACAGCTTGCGCGTCCTAAAACCACAGGATTGGTGCCGGGTGCCTTTCGCATGCAATTAGCCTAGTCACAGAAGACGCTCCTTTTGCTACGAATGCAGGGTTTTTTTTTGTAGTCACGCCACATGTCAACCGGCAAGCTTATAAAAAAGTGCCTCTCACCGTTACGGAGATGTCACGTCTTCTCCCACCTACTTTGTCCTCTTTCGAATAGTGTCAACTCCCAATGTCAGCGCTTAGCGCCCAATGTCTCCTGATTTGTTTGTATGGTAACAAGTAACGAACCCAGCACTACTGCTGACACTGCTAACAGGTTGGCAACTACGCTTTGGAGAAACAAGGATGCGATGCTACACGTGCATTTGTTGTTGTTTCATACGCTTGTCACAGAGATTAATAAAAGCCGTCAAAACCCAGCGACAAATAAAAATAGTAGGCTGGTAGTAGTAGTAGAGTGCTATATTGTCATGTCATGCAGTGAGTATGACATGTGTCAGGTTTGGCAGAAGGGCGATGTGGCATTGATCTGGCTGTAGCCTACATAATACAGACAAAATGCCGTTACGCTGTATTGAAAATAAGCGTAACGGTCCAAAATAAGCGTCACGGTCCAAAATTATAGCGTAACGGGCCGTCACGCACTTTTGCGCTAGCTAGAACCCTGCTATACTTGCATTTTAGAAATGAAACAAAAAAGAGGGGATGACCAAAATACTTTTCCTCTAAATAACAATTTGACAATATTGAAGGATTGCACATCAAAAACGTGCCCTAGGCTACACCCCGAGACTGTCCAAGAAAATACTGACTTCACATGACGTGACGTGATGATGATGACAGTTGAGCAAGTGAGCGCACAGAGAGAGCCTGCTATGTGTCCTCCCTTGCCAACGTCTCAGGAGGAGTAACATAAACAGTACAAGCCACGTACTTACAAGATAAGTGTACAAACCGAAGCTATTTCTTATCACAAAGTTAACCGGTTGAGCATTTGTTAGCATTTGTGCTAAGCGGAGAATTAGCCATTCTAGCGCTGAAGTTTCTGTCCAGCTCTTCTCCGTCATTGGAAGCGCTCGATACTCCCGACGCTTATCTTATTTCAAAACTCCTCCGACTATTTGTCTGTCTGTCTGCCTCTGTCTCTCTGTGCGCGGCGCGCACGCTGTCTTTTGCGCCTTCTCTCGTTCACATGTTCCTGCGTTTCTCTATTGGGTGTATTTATTTTAGGAGCAATACGATTGAAAGGGTTGAAATATCTACTCGCACAAGTGCGCCCTTTCTATTATTTCGTTCGCACAATCATTTATTTTAGGGGCATATGCGAGCAAAATGCTCGCACTGTAGAGCGCTGCATATCCATCATGTTGATGTGTGTTAATGCATCCTTGTGTGTGTATGTGTTGGTGTTAGGACTGTGCTGAGGCGTTCCGCCCCCCTCCCCCTCCACACCACTCAAGGCACGGCGGCGGGCCAACCGCAAACTAACGTGAGTACACAACACACACACACTTGTGTGCATGCCACGCACTGACACTTTCTCTACAGTGACTTGTCAACTTTCCTTACATTGTGTGTGTGCGTGTGACAGGGAGATCAACATGAGGCTGGATGCGCTTGGCTCCCTGCTGCGTCCATCACCAGAGGGGCCGGGATTGCTGCGGCAGCTAGCCAATTAAAGGAGGAGGATGAAGGAGAGGAGTCTGACGATGCCGACATCGCCATCGTATGCAGTCCACGCCCTCGCAGGAAAACCAGCCAATGAAAACGCTTGCAGCAGCATCAGCAGAACACACGGGCACGACTGGTAAACTTAAAGATACGCCACAGACCAGACATACACCAAATACAACTAGCACAGGTACACACACACACACACACACACACACACACACACACACAGCAGTACATCTGTTTTGTATAGCGCTTTGCCTAGTCAAAGACTTTTTACAGGAAGTATTATAATTCTGTTTTATAGTTGGGGGAAGCCATGGAAAGTAGATAACCCTATACAGCTGATGTGTGTGTCAGTAATATTTATGTGTATGTGTGTTGCAGACAGACCTTCTGAATAGGCCTGGGCAAAAAATCGATGTGATTTTAAAATCGAGTTTGAACGTCAAATCGATTTGTTTTTTGAGAAATCGCGTTATACGAGTTTTTTTTTAATTATTATTATTTTTAAAACATCTGTCAGTTTATGTACCCAAGCGGACAGCGCATTGCATTACGTTCGCCACTTGGCGAAGACGTAGGTCTAGCCTACCTAGTGCATTCTCTGTGTCTCCTCCCCCATTACATGCACAAACCAACGTTGTGAGTTAAATGGTTTGACAGAAATATAGTGAAACGGGTGAGGAATACGGGCTCCTGTTCAAATAAGGTGACACTACCTCAAATCGTTTTGCCAATGATGAATTAAACAACCTACCACTTTGTAAATTGTGAATGACAGTGTTGTCGTAGCTGTAGGTCGTAGCAGCCGGACTACATGCATGTTTCAATATTTGAAACGAAAACATCTCGCGGAGAAAATGCTAAACAAACTACTCTACCCCTACCACAAGAGTGACGCAAGGTGGAAAGCAATCACGGATGCAATTAGCCTAGAACTGCCTACTACGATATGCTTCCAATTTATTCGGCAGAGAAGAGAGGTTTTCAACATATGCTTAAAGTTATGGATGCGCTGCTTCCTCGCCTGTATGATCTTAACCAACATACCCCGGTATGTGAGTTGAAAGGAATCTCTCTCCCTCCCTCTCTCGCTCACACACACACACACACACACCCAAGCAACCGGAGCACTCTCGCGCGCTCTCTCTCCCCCTCTCTCTAAAGCCCTACTCGGACGGGACTAGTTAGGAGACTTGTGGTAAAGTAACCGCGTCTGAACGCGCCATGTCAGTAAATATAGCGGCGATATCGGTAAACTTCGCCGACAGTTTTACCACCTGTTGCAGTCTGGAGAAATTACCAGCTGTAAAACTAGTTCTGATCCTGTGCGAATGCGCTGATGTCTGATTAAATGCATGAAACGCGATATCTAATCTACTCAGGCTTGCAAACGTTACCGTCTTGAAGTAAGCATTGTTTTAGGGTGTTGCTCCAAAATGTTTTCGCTGTGTTAACGCAGCAGTGTTCAGATGCATCGACATGTATTCAGACGCATTACTATGGGCTCTGATGGGAAAAAAGCAGGCAATTGCTACATTTGTTCATCTGGGACAAGAGCCTCCATACATACATCTGTACTATAATGCATCATTAATATATTGTGGGGATGGATGGCACGTGACGACAAATCTCAACAGTGCCTGAGGGTTTACCCCTCACATTTTTTGTTCTTTCTCTGAGATGTTTCAATGTAATCCCAATTGGTCATTTCTATTAGCAATGTTCTGAGACAAATTACATTAGGCTATTTTGGCCTGGAGTTCCCAAACTTTACTATGAGCCCTCCACATACAGGTAGATACAGCCAAGCCCCCCCAGGGTGAATCGCCCAGCCCTACTTCTGAAGCATGCAGTGGAAGACCTGTCAGTCAAGCTAAAGGTCCCGCCCTCCAACCTGCTGCTGCTGCACGGAGAGGCGGAACTTAACACCTCACACACTATTGGCCAGCTAGGACTCTGCATCGCTGACATCTTTGGTAGGAATGTGTGTGTGTGTGTGTGTGTTTGCGTTTGGGTGTGTTTGCGTGTGGGTCTGTGTTGGTGCAAGTCAGTCTTGGCTCCTTCCTGATATTATACTGTATAAGTTCATACGTATACCGCATTGCAAAATGAATTTCATACACAGTATATCACGAAAGTGAATACACACCTCACAGTTTTTGCAGATTTTTGATTATACATTTTCATAGGAAAGCATTACAGAAATTTCACTTTGACACAATGATTAGTGACCTTTTAACAACTTATTTAACCGCTTAAATTTCTTGCGTCAGCATGACAGTCATGAAGTAACGAAGATGGTTGACAGTTCTTATGTTCACTGTCCCTGGGTCGCTACAGTATGCTCAAAATTCATCATTTAAAGACGGTTTTAGCTAAATTTTCTCCCATGGGAGACCATGCCCCCAGACCCCCCTAGTATGACTCAACACTATCCCCCAAAAACGCCACTGCACACCACACATTCGCGCGCACCGCTGCAACACACGCGCCGCTCCGTGCCACCGCGCCACGCCGCACCTTTCTCAGCTTTTTCACCCCTGACCCTTTTTCATGCCTGTATACTTAGTTTGACTGGTATGCTTCATACCTTTCAATCAGTTAAGTAAAACTTGCTATTAAGTATTATTGATGATGTGTCTCTCTCTCTCTCTCCCCCTTCTTCTTCTTCCTCCTCTTCTACTTCTTCTCAGTCTGGAACCAACTTCACATCCCTCTTCACTGCACTACTGACACTGAGATGGAATCCACAACCCAACCACTAGTGGTCTGCATTGGGAACCTGAAGAGTCTGTCATAACCGCCAGGAATGACCGTGTGACCATTCCCGTTGCAGACGGCCTGACTTGCACAATTGACAAGCTGTTCAAGCTTAACTCGGTCTGCAACTTGTCATATCCAACACAGCTCAGCTCTGTTTTCACCTTCTTTGAATATGTTTATGACGTTCCCATCTCAACCAACAAACGAACAAAGGCACTACAACTTCTCTCAAAGCTTCCCAGCAGCCCAGTGATCACTCAACATGTGTTTATGCCCAAAATGTAAATAGCTACTACAGACATCAAGAAAGTAGTTTGGCATCTTTGTCATGTACACGCTTTGTCAGATGCACAGGATATGATGATAATTTGCAGCCAAGATGGCTGTTCAAGTGTACAAGGACTTACTATGTAGACACCACCTACGTAGACACCACCAGTCCACAACAACAGAAATGGGAGTATCTTTCAATGACTCTTTTGAATCCACTGACATTCAGACAGCCTATGCAGCTTCAAGTAACACCTGAAGAAAGAGCATTTTGTGTCCCTTCTCAAGGACCGATTCTCCATAATTTACCACTTAATGACAATTTATCTGTTCATGCTTGTTAGGATTATTACAGGGAATTATTTTGATTATCATTTTGGCAACACTTTATTTTATCATTACATCTATTAGCTCTAATACATAGTGTTAATGCCTGTATGCTGTATAAGTAACTTGTAAGGCATGCACTAAGCAAAATCAAACATACGTTAGGCATGTATTCGCAAATGCCTTGTTCATGCACAATTTGGGATTTATTACCTAATATAACTTCAGTAAGGACCTAACAAATGTTTGATTTCGCTTAGTACATGCCTTACAAGTTACTTATACAGGCATTAACCCATTGATGCTGGATGTTGGGTTGTGCAACATTGGCCCTGGCGCCTGGAGTTTTGTATGGCATCAGCACCCTTTTCTGCAAGTGCTTTAGGCATCAATGGGTTAACATTGTATGTATTAGTGCTAAGCTATGTAATGTTAAAATAAAGTGTTACCATCATATTTTTAAAAAATATATGTTGTAAAACTGGACGATTGTGAAATGATATGATGTGGCAGATGTAAGACCCATTGATGTAATGCAGAGTTTTCATTCAGATGAACTGTCTCTTAACCCAAGGTACAATGTCTTTTCTTCCAATATGTTGGATCCTACAGTATTTCATAAGAAAGTTTTCAAGAGTATTTAACACTACTTCGAATTTCAAGACTTTTGGGTTTTGTAATACACCGGTAATGTTGTTAAGAGATGATAGTGTACGAGTCATAATCATCAATACTTCATGAAATTCGCAGTGGTGTTAATTATTCTTGAAAAAGATCACATTTGTTATCTCCCCCTCTTCTGAAAAGCCTAACAAAAAAGAATATGACAGTAAAGTTAATGTAATACAATTTTTTTTAATTGAATGTAAACACAACTCTACAAAAAAAAAACGTTGCAGAGGTATGTAGTCAAGACTTTTGAAGATTTAACCTTGTAAATAAAAGTAAACCCCCCCTGTCACTTTCCATGTGATAATTGTCTGTATATTTTGAAAACTAGAAGTTTCAAGGTTTTTAATGCTGTCACTTAAATGTTTGAATGACAACTCACAGAGTTAATTTAAAGTCAAAAAGACGTCCACAAAGAGTGATGTCCCATTTGCTATAAGACATTTTATTTATTTTAGCAACAGATTAGAACATTTGAGTGATCTGAATGGGAGGCAGTGATGAGGTTACTTCAGTTCTGAAGCAGTCGATACAATTAACAAGAAATGCTATTTTGCATTGTGTTGCATACATGGAGCATCAAAGGACTTTTTAAAGATTGTGCACAAAGTCTGGCATAGGTGAGACTGTGTGTACCATTTGTCTTAAGATGGGATTTGTTCGAATCTCAACTGTTTTGCTTTTCAAGAACCCTTTACCCTTAATTTTCTCAAAATACCACCATTGCTGGGTGTTGAGCTGTGTAGTTTAACTTTTTTGCTTTGAAAATCTGCCATCTTAATTCAACGAGTCTGTGGGTAAGAATTGACCTGTTTGTTAGGTTGTTAGGCTTTTGTTATGAGGCTATGTTAGGTTATCTCGTTTTAGCAAATGGAGTTTTGGATGGAATAAATTTAATGGCCGCACTACTGAGGTAAGGAGGGGGAGAGGTTCATTCCAATTTCGAAAAAGACGTTGATAAGACATCCCTAATGACCTAATATGGACTAGAATTTGCCCTTATCTGGAGGTCCTGATGACGTTCACATGGGCGTAATTTTAGGGGGGGATGGTGGGGACATGTCCATACCACTTTTCAGATAAACCTAGCTTGTCCCCACCACTCTTTTACAAATATAATGCAAAAACAGCACATTCTGACAATTTTTCATTGAAATGTCCCCACCACTTTTCGAGCCAAACCTACACCTTTGGACGTTCATACCTGACGTCATAATAACGCAAAAAAAAGACGTCATCTGGCGTTACATTCTGGTACCCTGCTGGGACGTCCAACAATGACCTGGGAAAGACGTTGTTTGGACGTCTTTTTGCCCAGTGGCATTGGTGAGGTGCAACACCAAAAACAGATTCAGACACAAAGATACATTCATCTTTTATGTAAAATACTTTACTGTTATCACGTTGTCATATTACAAATATAAGAGCACTGTTGTATAAAACTATTTTGGGGATGTTATTAAGTACAAATGTGAAGAGTTTTTCTTGCATATTAAGTTTTAGCACCTTGTTTACTGGTCTGACAGCCGGCTGTAGAGAGAGCAATGATCTTTGTGCTACTGTAAAGAAGACTGCTTTGCATTGGTCGGAATTATGTTGCAAATAGGTCTACCTGTCTTGTTATTATTCCTTGGAATGGATTGATTTCTTTTTTTCCCCTCCTGTACCAATGTCCTGCCGCTGAATAGTGGATCAGGGGTGCATTTCTCAAAAGAAAAGTTGTTCGCCTGATGCCAACTCAAGATTTATATTCTGCACATCTTGGGTCAAAATAATACATATTAATATTCAGAGAGTTTCGGTCATACAGTACGATATGTGATCTATTGGTGTCCCCACATTGCCAACAAGCTGGAGAAAATCTACTGACCCAAATTAAAAAAAACTTTTGTGTTTAAGCATCATTGAAAAGGTACTATGCACGGTACATCTTCTCAATTATCCATCTTTGTACTCCCCTCCCCTCCACACTCCTTCCTTTCCTTCTCTCTCTCTCTCTCTCTCTCTCTCTCTCTCTCTCTCTCTCTCTCTCTCTCCCTCTCTGTGAGTTTCTGTCTCTGTATCCTCTATTCCACACCCACTTGTTTTCTCTCGCCCCTCTCTCAATCTCCCCACCACCACCTCTCTCTCTCTCTCTCTCTCTCTCTCTCTCTCTCTGCATCATGTCTCTTCATCACACTTGTTTGTAAACTCTGTGATGGTCAAAATGGGCCTATAGCTCAGGGACTATGTGATGGACTAACACTGCCATCTTATGCCCAGACCTACATCTCTGTTATTATTCTATCTCTTTCTCTCTTCTCTCCCTTCCCCCACTCTCTCTCTCCTTCTCTCTTTCCTCTTACCTTTCTCTCTCTCCCCCTGTCCCTCCTCCCCCATCCCCCTCCTCTGACGTGATCGACCTGCCTCCTCCCAGTATCCTCCTGACTACACTGCAGTTTGTGGTGGCGAGTGGACAGTGGATCTCCATGGAGCACCAGCACCCTCTTTAGGTCATAGTGGGAACTGCACCCCATACATTGCTCCAGGCAGGCGGAAAAAGCAGCAGCAGCAGGGGTAGGGGCCAAGCAGGTATAGAGAAGTCAACAGTTGGGGTGACAAAGGGGTCAGCTGTCCAAGGCCCAGAGAGAGAGGGGGCCCAGAATTGATTCCCCATATGTGTGTATTGAGTGGAGGGGGCCATTTCAGATGACTTGGTCCTGAGCCTTAGCCTGATAAACCAGCCTAAATGCGACACCGGAGTAATTTAGTCTGGCCCCGATGAACGATACCTCCGAAGATTGTTGATGAGAACAACCTGTTGTTTTTTCAAACCGTGCCGGCGCTCTGACCAATCAGCGATCTTTGCCGTTGATGTGTTTTCCATGATTCAAAACAAATCTCTGCGTTGTAATTGGTTTTGCCAGACTCAGGGCACAGTATCCAAAACGTTCTCAGATCCGAGGCCAGACCCACTCGCAACTGAAAAGTTTCGGCGTCCAGCGGGTGGCGCTGGTTTACCAGGCTAAGGCAGGCATGCAGTGTAGGCATCGTCAGAGCAGCAGAAGTGCCCCAGGCAGGCTCCAATAATCAGTGGAGTGATGCTGGCACAGAGCAACATCCATCAGGTGCCCCGTTGTGGCTGTCAGGTGGGCCCAGTCAGGGAAGCCGACGTGGGGGGGGGGGGGGTAGGGGCAGGACAAAAGGCTCAGTTGTCCCGGGCCCTGGGAGACAGAGGGCCCACAGTAGAGCCCCCCCCCCCCTTTGTTCCCTCTTGGAGGGGGGATTGTGGGATAACGGGGGAGTCAGATCACATGTATCTAAGAATTGAACATATAAAACCTAATGGCTTTTTGGATATGTAGCTTTTTACAGTACTGCAGTACAGATACCCACTGTACCGTAAATCACCCCTGACACCTTCAGCTCAATGCCTCAGTCCTCACATCAGTGTTCCTCTACCTTATAGGTCCAGGGCTGAACTGGGCTGGGGGGAGAAATAGGTCCCAGGTACTTTTGGATTAAAGGGGCACCTTGTAATTAGTGGCGCAGAACTGACTCACCAGTGGGACCCGCACCCTCGTGGGCCCCTATTTTCAGAAAGTTTAATACATTTTTTTTTTTTAAAGGGTGCGGGGCCCACCGGGAAATGCCCACTATGCCAGATGTCCAGTCCAGCCCTGCTTCAGTCTGTATGCTGTCCAGGAGGCCTTGTAGGCGAGTACATCTATGCAAAAAAATGACCTAACCCCAAAAAAATTGATACAAAAGGTTTTTCAACTGATTTTGTTACCTCTAAGTGTCCTTAATAACATACTAAAAATCTAGGAAAATCTGACTTCAGGAAAGGTGTCATTTTCAAGATCAAAGTTTTTAAAAATAAAGGTTACTACATGATAATTACATTGGCATGAACTAACATGTTTTCAGGATCTGTTTGTTTGGAGTGCTGTTTGGGTGGATAAAGACACTACTGCTATGACAATATCCATGTACTGTTTGTCAGGGCACATCATCAGTGATGAATCATGGTGTCACTAGGTATTTTGGGTCTTTCAGCAGCTGAACTGAATAGACAGGAGCCACTACATGTGTAAGTAGAGGGCAAGGTGAAACGGTTGGTACTGGAGACAGACAATGTCCTGAAAGGACATAGGGCTCTAGCATAGCTTTCGAGTAAGCCAGAGTAGGGCCTGTTGTAGCTTCATAGGCAAGGGTCAGGGCCTTGTATTCAATTAGGGCATGAAAAAGAGGACATGACTGGGAAACTGAGGCTATGTGGTCAGAGAATAATAGATGGTCATCAACAAAGACACCTAGATTTCTTGTGGCCTTATTTGAGGCAACAGTAGCAGAATCCATATTGAGCTCGATATCATGGCAACCTAAATCTTTGGCTGGGATCACCAGCAGTGCATTTGGGCGAGGCTCAACTGAAGGTTGCATTCCTTCATACTTGTGGATAGTTCAGAGAGGCAAGCGGAAATGTGTGTGACCGTGGAGTAATCTGGCACAAAGTAACTGTGCTTCATCGGTGTAACAGTAGTATGAGAAGCTGTGAGAACAGATAACATGGCCCAGTGATGTGGTGTACATGGCAAATATGAGTCCCAGCACCAGGCCTTAGGACACCTCTGTGGAGAGGCTATGATTTGAGGACAGCTGACCTTGCCCTTGATACATGCTCAGAATGATTCCACCAGACTCAAAGAATGTCTGGAAGAACTTGAGACACATAAAACTCAATTGTTTATCTAAGAGAGATGTTAAATAATCATGTTTTGAAAAAAAATGCTAGCTGGTGTGTCTGCACAAAGATTTTTAGATTTACTACAAAACAAAAAGAGATGTCCATAATCTCTTCTGAAGATATCTTCTGGCTTACTAGAAACAAAATAAAAGAGTAATTTTGAGCTTGGCTTTTTCAGATTTTGAGGTTTTGCATTTTGAAATTTAATGCATATTTAATTAGATATAGTCCAATTACCATATTAAAACATAACATTACAGAAAACTTGCAATACATTTTTTTCTCACAAATATGTGAGTAATCACCGGATTAAGTTTCATGGTGATATCGGCAAGCTAAATTTTTTGGCCTATTCACCTGGAGTATCTCTTGACCCTTATAATAAGCCTATGGCAGCCATGTTGAAAAAACTCATTTCCCAAAGTCAGATTTTACTAGATTTTTAGTATGTCATTTAGCAGGTCCAATAGTAATAGAATCCATAAAAAAACCTTTTGTATCATTTTTTTTGGGGTTAAACCCTAAATGTACTCGCCTATTGTGTGTATCATAGTTTGTGTTTTTTTGCTTGTGTGTTACATTGTGTGTGTTGTGTTGAGTGAGCGTGCATGTGTGTGTGTGGGTGCGTGCACGTGCACATGCATGTGTGCGTGTGGGCATCTGTGGGTGTGCGTGTGTGCGTTGTTACGACCACCTGACTCAAGGTAGCCAAAACATAAAAGGAGGACGGAGTCAGATGTAAAACATCATCGATTATATTTATTTTACATGTTACATGCACCGGCATAACAACACACCGGTATCTCAACGCTCCAATACAACGGACCAATACAACGAACCAGTAGAACAATGCACATTCCAACGGACCAATACATGAAAATACAAATTATCGATGGCGGCAGCATAAGTCTGGGTTTTAAGGCCCGCGAGGGGCAAGCAACCCAGGACACCAAAGTCTGGCTTTGCGCTCGCTGCTCTCCTGAAGAATGCCAACTGACGCTCTTAAATAGGCAGTGTTAATTTTGACAGGAATTTTTAATTTAGTTTTAGTTTTAGTCTCAATTTAGTCATCTAAATCATTTTTGTTTTAGTCTAGTTTTAGTCGACTAAAATTTATACAATTTTAGTCGACGAAATCTAAAATATTACATTCATTTCCTGTTGTCTTCTACACTTCTCTATAAAATTGTCAAACTAAAATACCATTTGGGGAAATCAATGATTAGAATGACATATCGTAGGCCTAATAATAAAATATTGTCAAAAACTGCCAGAGCGTCTTATAAGCCAGTATGTCCAATGTGTAAAAAAAATCATGGCCGTGACACTCATAAATCTCTGTCGATACTTTAGAACGACTTCGGGAAAATGGGACTGCACGTTATGAAAAAATACTTGTGGGTATACCAGTAATCAAGAGCGTCACGGGGTAAATACAAGCGTTACAAAGGCACGGCACCTGTTGGAAGACTCTCTCTCTCTCTCTCTCTCTGTGTATTGCAAGCATATTATTTGCTTGAAAGTTGTGATGGCAGACGCGCTCTCGTTGACATGGTTGTGTCCATGGTTGCACACATTCGCAAGACGTTATTGGAATAACGCATGTGAAAGCGTGGAAGGGCCGTTCACTTCCTATTTCAGTGTCCTTGACTGAAACAAGTCGCAAAACTCCACACTTCCGAATCCTTTGTGATCGGCACTAAAGTGATTCTTATCAGAAGCTTGTGCCTACGCATAGACCCTTCAATTACAAACATTAGCAAACATTGAAAAAAGATCAGACAACGACCGTCGGGTAGCTGTTCATGAAAGCAACAGGGAGTGGAGAAGTTCCGCAAAAATGCATTGTTAGAGACAGATGTTTGCTACTGTGCGACAGTATGACTGCATAAACTTCTTCGTCATGGATAAATGGGCAACAATATTTTTTCCAGCCAGTATTGCACTGAAAAGTACAGCTACTGCTGTTAAAAAAGGTCACGGGTGTGCGCACCGATGCTGCCTGTCACTGTGCCTGCGCATGTTTGAGAGGGAGGGGAGGAGGGAGGAGACGCGGAGCAGATGAGGCTCGCGACTTGCGAAATAGCAGGCAATTCTTTTCCAATGTTTCAGTGACATATTAAAGGATTTAACACTAAAGTCCCACAAGTAGATTGCCGAGTGCGTCACATAATCAGCTATGATTATTTCCATAGCGAGTAACCACAGCTGATGAGGCGACGCACTCGGCAATCTACTTGTGGGACTTTAGTGTCAAATAGTTGGCTTGACCGTAATTGTAGATATTCTTAAGGTAGTAGCTTCACAAAACACATTCTGCAGACCTTTCAAGAATACATGAAGGGCTTTGGACACTTCGGTTTATGTGTGGATACCCTCAACATATTACGAGGTACGTGAGCTGTGCAAGACTTTAAAATGTTGTGTTTTTGAAATGTGTGTAACCGCCGACAAACGATGCCCGCAATCTATCATATTGCATAGCTGATATGGCTAACGAGGCTAACGTGATATTATCAAACTTTCTCAAAACGCATCCTTTTGCCTTGATTTTGCTCTAGAGTGACTGTATTTCATCCCAAACATGCAAAAATGAGGCAAACTTGTTCCAACTCCGGATAAATCCTTTAACAAAAATGCTTCCTATTGGTTTTCGTCTCTGGTGGTATTGTAGTCACATTTTATTTTTTTGACGAAAATATAAATCAATATTGTTATATTTTTCGTACAAACCCATGCTATTTTTTTCGTCATCGTTTTACTGTCGTCAGGGGAAAAACAATCGTCAACGATAATTATGACGAAAATATTTCGTCACGAAATTAACACTGTAAATAGGTCACCGGCAGGACTGCGCACCGGTTACCAATTGCCAGTGAAACCCGGAGTTCAAAAGACATGAACACGCACACGCACGCACACACACACACACACACACACACACACACACACACACACACACACACACTCACACACACACTCACGTACACAGTGTAAACAACACAGTTCACGACCTACACACCATCCACTCGCATCCACTACATACTATGCAAGATACACGAAACAGAGTGACCCATGTTCTATCTGTATTACCCATGAAATATGACAACAGCTACACATACACGCAAGATTTACTACAGCCAATCAGATGTCACGCAAGCCCTAAGAACGCGAGCCGATGAATGAAACCGAGGCGCAAGGATTGTTTCAGTCTCTTTGACAACCATCATCTGAGCCAGCCACTTGCTGTTTGAAACGTTACCATCATCGTTATCAACCGTTATCATCACAAACAACATCAACATCTTTGAGCATCACCGGAAAGTACATCAACAAGAGACAGAACATCAACAAAAGCCACATGTTAGCTGACAGCCACGTCGGTAAGACAACTCTTTTATGTGACAAACGAAAACACTGATATTTACCGCCACCTCCGGCACTGATGCACTGATTCTGTGTTTTAACTCTTGTCCTCTCATCTCCTGCACTGTGTGAATGGATTAGCCACAGAAATGTTAGCAATGCCCGACAAGAATAACGGTTGCCCCGAACGTTCATTTCTGCTAACAGGCTAACCCCCGAGAACTGCTAGGCATCACCATTCACCGCTGTGTGTCTATCACTGTACTACTCACTGGATTCATCCCCTTGAGCACATCATTAGGAGCAACGGTGAGGAATAACATCTGTTTAGCCGTTTAGTGCCCTTGTCCCATCTCCTGCACTATATCAATGGTTAGCCACAGAAATGTTAGCAAATGCCGACAAGAATAACGGTTGTCCCGAACGTTCCCAATGCACTGACCAGGCTAACGTTGTAAGCGTCACTGGTGAAAAAGAATATGTTTACGATCTTCACGATCTTTACAGATACTGATTACTGATACTGATAACTGATATTACTGATACTGACTACTGATACTGATAACCATTAGTAGCCATTACTAATTATTGATATTTATAACCATCAGTAGCCCATTACTGATACTGATGCTGATTACCATCAGTAGCCTTACACTAGTTACACTAGTCTTACAGTAGTTACTATTATTTACATACACTAGTTATTATTACTGATGGGTTCTACATACAGAGAAGTTTATTACTATTTATTTAATGGCAATTTAACTAAGATAAGAGGATAATTTCATTGTTGTTATGAATGTAATGTTTCATTGCATTATGCCATTTATTGAAGCCTTTCACAGTATTTCATTTAAAATAAATAGAGGGTGATTTTTTGTGCAGTTCTTCTTACATGAATAGGCCTATTAGTGTGAGAGGATATTAAGCACGTCTCTGACAGTGATCCCTTCTAAGCTTTAGATTCTAATGTGTATTTTATGTTTTATGTTGTATGCATTTATTGTTGAGACATTTTGAATGTAGTTTCATTGGACCCATTGCTACCTGCGTTTGGTAGAAAGGCGCTGCACATGAACGACTTGTTTTCATGCACTTGAATTTAATGATTAGAGAAGATTTAAGAAGATATGTTATTTTGTCATCCCAGTATGACAATTTGATAATATGATGCATCTTAGATTTATTGTACATTGTACTAATTGAAATGTATGTATGGATGAATGTGACCTATCAGGTCAGGTTTTTTGGACGGATCGAAAAGAAGACGACTGGGCCAGGACTTCACCTGGTCAAGGACACTTGATGGCGAGCCTTTCCCAGAGCCTTTCCCACAGCGACCACAGATACCCTTAAGTACCCTACAAAGGAACTTTCCCCCCCCTTTTTCCACTTTCTTACCATTTTTATTTTGTTTAAGTCCCGGGGACCATTGTTTATTTTAAGTGTGCACACGGTTTTATTTTGTTTGGGTTTTATACACTTTTTAACAATTTGTAAACAATATACGAGTTTCTTCACTCAAAAAGGATTTATCTTGTCTGACTCATTATTGTGCTCAACACTCGCTCCTCTCTCTTACTTAGATCTTCTGATCCAGGTCCTAGTATCATTGTTAATTATTTTAATTGTAATTCACTTTCTTAAAGGAGAGCCCGGTTACACCAGTCATCAGGATCCCAGCAATCAACACACCTGCAAAGGATAATCACAAACCGACGCATAACAAGGAGGAAGCCACGCCACTTGGAGCGTAACAGCGTACATGTGGGTGTGCGTGGGTGGATGTGTGCGTGTGTGCATGTGGATGTGCGTGGGTGGATGTGTGTGCGTGTGTGCGTGTGTGTGTGTGTGCGAGTGTGTGTACGAGTCAGGCTTGTACGAAATTCCGAATGGAAAGAATTTCCATTCAAAATAATGCCATAATACGAACACTAGGTGGTGCCATTACCTTGAATTTCTTTGAATTTAAGCTACACCACCCATCGAAAGTACATAGAACACCAAACCTTGTGTTCGTATTATGGCATTACTTTGAATTGAAATTCTTTCCATTCTGACTTTCGTACAAGCCTGGTGTGCGTGTGTGTGTGTGTTTGCAGCAGCACTGCTGGGGAGTGGTGAAAATGTCACTGCAATGATTCCAAGGACCCTCATAAAATGCTGCCTAATGGGACTAAAATTGCTCAGTGTGTGTGTGTGTGTGTGTGTGTGTGTGTGTGTGTGTGTGTGTGTGTGTGTGTGTGTGTGTGTGTGTGTGTGTGTGTGTGTGTGTGTGTGTGTGTGTGTGTGTGTGTGTGTGTGTTTGCGTATGTGCATGTGTGTGTGTGTGTTTGCGTATGTGCATGTTTGTATGAACATGTATGTGTGCGTGCATGTGTATGAATATCTCTCTCTTTCTTTCTGTGTGTGTGTGTGTATGTGTGTGTGTGTGTGTGTATGTGTGTGTGTGCACGGGTATGTGCGTGCGTGTTTGTGTGCGTGCGTGCGTGCATGTTTGTATTCAATATGTGTGTGTACTTGCACGTGTATGACCATCTCTCTCTCTTTCCCTGAAAGGTACCTGTGTGTGTGTGTGTGTGTGTGTGTGTGTGTGTGTGTGTGTGTGTGTGTGTGTGTGTGTGTGTGTGTGTGTGTGTGTGTGTGTTTGTGTGTGTGTGTGTGTGTTTAGGCCACACACCTGACGAGGGTCAAAGGTCAACCGCCTACACAATTACTCATGCTACTGCATTTCTCTCTCTCTCTCTCTCTCTCTTTCCATCTCTCTCTCTCTCTCTCTCTCTCTCTCTCTCTCTCTCTCTTTCCATGTCTCTCCCTCTCTCTCCCATTTTCTATAATTCTCCCTTTCTTGCTCTCTGTGTGCTCCATCACTCATTTTCCTTATCTTTCTTTCTTTCCGTCTGTTTCTCTCTCCCTCTCTCCATTCTCCTCCCTACCTCCATGTCATTCTACTCCATCCCTCTTTTCCCTTTTCCCTTTCTCCCCAACACAGAGACACACACAAACAAACACATGCACTCACACACACACACAAACGCGCACGCACGCACGCACACACCCATGCACGCTTGCAAACACACACACACACACACACGCACACACACACACACACACACCAACAGACGTACACGTAAACACACACTCACTCACACACACACCAGTGGTGGACGAAGTACACCAGTTATGTACTTGAGTAAAAGTACAGTTACCTTGCATTGAAAACTACTCAAGTAAAAGTGAAAGTATTCACCTCACTTTTTTACTTGAGTAGAAGTACAAAAGTATCTGCCGTCAAAAATACTTAAGTACTAAAAGTAAAAAGTAAAAATTTAAAAATGAAGCCTTTGGTGCAATTTTAATATTTAAGTGTTGTAGGCCTAGTTTGGTCATATCTAATTAAATATCCTCTGATTTGCATAGGCTATACCAACATGTTAGAACTAGGCCATAACAGGCCTCAGAAACACTGTGAAGTAAGTCCATGGATGTTATAGCATCAGAAGTTCATTTTCACCTCTCTAAACATTTAATACTGACCCTAACATGCCCAAAAGAACACATGAAAGGGCCATTAATATTAAATATGATTAGGCTGAAATTGATAATATGCCTATTAGAACAACTACTACAATACCCCCAGCCGTAGGCCTACAGTCCAGTATTGGCCTACTTATTTGTGACAGCAAGGAGTTAGAGTAGTAGCCAATAAAGTACTTTGTTTATTTTTTGTTATAATTATGGTTTTGGTAGACCTCTTCTTCATATTATTATTATTATTATTATTATTATTTGATATTACTATTATTAGTAGTAGTAGTAGTAGTATGTAGTGTTTGGTTATGTTAAGGTTGGCTTAGGCCTATGTATGGACAAACAGACTTCTTGTGATTCTAAGCTACCTTTAAAGATAGGAACATCTTCAAATACTTGTAATGGTCTCTATTTGCTAGATGCCAATGATTTGCAATAGCCTACTTGATACAACTTAATTGGAACACTTATCTGTCTGATCATGAAAAAGCCTTTTGTGCCTGTGCACATCACTGGGCCAATATTTAGCCAAAGTCCACTTTTTTCTCTCTTTTTTTTTTACTTTGTTGCTGTTGTTTTTTACAACCTCACTTTGGTGGTATTGCCAAAGCTTTTCATATCCACTGTAGCCTACTGACCTGACTTAAGGGAAAGGATACATGTTGCAAGGATACATGTTGCAAGGACACATGTTGCATGTAGCCTCACTTTGCAACATATGGTGGACATGGCAATCCTCATGTAAAGATACAAACCCTTTACACAAGCCTCTTTTCCATAAAGTTTAAGCAAATCATTTTTTTGGTGACATGGAGTCTATTAGACAAGTAATTGATATCCCCAACTACTTCAGAAAATACTGCAATGTGAGGGGAAAGAATGCTATCACGGAGTTGTGTGCCTGGATAGTTTGGAATAAGCAGCATGTTTAGGCATCCTGTGTAGGCTACTTGACTCAAGAAACCAACACGCTACAAAAGCGGCAAAAAGTGACTCTATTGTAAGCCATAACACAGATATAGCGCAGTAAGTCAAATAAGCAGTAGGGCCTACATTAAGTATCATTTCACTGATTATTCAGTTCAAACGCGAAGCCTATCTGACAAATTTCGTCGTCAGGCGAGTGCAGCCTGCGAGCTAAACCTCTCCCCCCTCACACAACGAATACGACGTGCAGATTAATACACTCTAACAACGTTATTGTCGCCTGCTTTATTGTTTTGCTGTGCTTTCTGCATGTTACTAGAAAGTACCGTTTCTTCTTATTTCAATTCGTCTCGCAAGTCGCAACAGTGGACACATCAGTGGTCTTGCTCTGCTCGCTTTCCTTCTGAAACTGTACAGTGGAGCTTGTTGTCACGTGACTCATTACAACCAATCACAATGGCGAATCTCTGAGTTTGCCAATCGGATTCAGTTTCACTTTCTTCACACAAGCGTGAAATGTCAGATTTCATTTGACCAGGGCATTAAAAATTAATTAATTCACCTGCCGTGTATCGCCTTAAATAAAAAAAGGAACGAGTAAGGAACGAGTGTTTCTGTAAATGTAACGAAGTGAAAGTACTAAATTTCGCTTTGAAATGTAGTGAAGTAAAAGTATAAAGTCTTACCAAATAAAAATACTTGAGTAAAGTATGAAAGTATGAAAATGTTACTTAAGTACAGTAACGAATTACATTTACTTCGTTACTGTCCACCACTGACACACACACACACACACACACACAAACTCTTATTCTCTGAATGTATACGGTGTCCTTAAAGATGTAGCCTATAAACAAGCATATATACTTAACTGCTGCTATTTGAAAATTTGAATAAAATTCTGTGCAGGAGCCTACTGAGAACATGCTGTGGAGACGCTGAAAAACCTTGAAATCCTTTTCAGACCCTCAGGGACACGTAGGCCGTGGCACAGAGGGTGTGTAATATGTTAAAAAAAACAAGAACCTAATAACTTAACACAAATAATAGTGTGACAAACCAATTTGATTTTAGAGGACACTGAAAGGCGACTGAACTGAGCGAGTGAATTGAGTGGCTGCTTAACCATGCCCTTCTGAAGGAACGGATCGTGGTCGTGAAATTGTTGTTATTTGTGTGTGTTGCTCTCTGCTGTTTCCATGGGAAGCGCAATCTTTCCAAGGCAAGCAGACCAATTTGAGAGTCATTTAGTCCTCCTCTGCATTGAAATGAACAAAGGGCCAAGGCTGTGCTGCTTGATCAGGAGGGGTACAGGTTGTGTTTATTCCATTTCTTTAAAAAGAAGTGGTTACTATGGTGACGCGGCCCAGGTAGCGGAGAGACAAACCATCCTCCTTCAAAGAAATGAGTTTATGTTCCGAGAAAAATAAAAGTGTGGTGCCTTGCTGAACTAGACAAGCCTTGTCGGTGCACTCACTTATTTTGTTGTTGTTGTTATTTTTTTGTCCTTTCACAGGCGCGACATGACAGTTATGGAAGTTTGCTGTTGCCTGGGAAGTGTTCCATAAGGCGATATGCAGGGCCGACTCCATGGCAACAGAGCGGAGATGAATCTGATGATGGAGTCGGCGTACTCAGGCCCGTTTCAAGGTATTTGGGGGGCCCTAGGCAAAGGCAGACATTTGGGGCCCTTCCCTTATTTTTTGATTGACTTCCCCTCAAGAGAGAGAGAGATTTTGATGGCAGTATCGTTGCACTTTTCAGTTATTGAATGTAGGGAGGTTTCACCTCACTCACTAAGTTGTCATCATTTGAATACAAGTACATAACAAGTCCTTACCATGGGCCTTCCTTTTTAACAGTGGGACCCTAGGCCAGTGGTGCTCAAACTGTGGTACGCGTACCACTGGTGGTACGTTAGACATTTCTGGTGGTACTTGGAAGAATTCATTTTTTGTGCATTGATTTGGAGGCTGATCAAATTGTTGCAGTTGACAATGTCTCTTTGGTCTCACATTTTGTAATATTGAAGTGTATGAATCTGAAAACATAACGTAGAATAACACTAGGCAAGCAAGAAATTTAAAAACAAACTTGCACTGAATGTGACCGTAGCTGTCGATGCCATTATGAACCTCTCCTGTATTGACTGGCAAAAGTGAATAAGGCCTTTGCTGCGATGTTCTAATGTTGGTTGTCAAGGTGGTACTCGGATAGCTCAATATTTTCTCGGGTGGTACTTCACACAAAAAGTTTGAGAACCGCTGCCCTAGGCAATTGCCTAGTTTGCCTGTCTGGTTGTGACAGCCCTGGGCATACTCCACTAGGCTTCTCAGCGCCCGTGAGACCCAGTGCAAGCCGTGATAAAATTGGTATAGACAGCCTTTGATATGAAATGGCAGGAGATTGCCAGCCCTTTGTATAGAGAGCACTATGTAGAATGATAGAACATCTTAAACCCCAGTGAAAAGGGCGCCACGCGTTGTCTTCGAACAAAGTGTGTCATCGACATCTGAGAGGATAAAGAATGGGTGCTCACAACAACAACAAACAAAAAAATACCTTTATGTCAAGGAGGGCTGAAGTGAATGTTCCAGTCTGGTGGACAATAAAAAAGATCCTTTTATTCTATTCTATTCAAACAGACTTAGATAGTGACCTTTGCTTTGTAGCAGTCAAAGCTGATGTGCAGAATTATACAAAAAAATAGAAGCAGACTTGATTTTAAGGTTCACATGTTAGCCATTAATATACGCCTAACTGTCTATACAAGTGGCTAAGTGGAAAGTGCTAAGCATAATCAGTCATTTGTTAGGTGTGTATTCACAAACTTTCTGTATACCGATAAGGTCTTTATTATTGATATAATCGTAATTACAACCTAGTAGACAGTCGTGGCCCAGTGGTAAGAGAGTTGGTCTTTCAATCTAGGGGTTGCCGGTTCGAATCCCCCCTGACCTCTCCCTACATCTCCGTCCATGGCTGAAGTGTCCTTGAGCAAGGCACCCAACCCCACATTGCTTCAGGGACTGTAACCAATACCCTGAAAAAAGAATAGTTTTAAGTCGCTTTGAATGAAATTAAAGCATCAGCTAAGTGTAAATGTAAAAATGTACAAAAAAAAAAAAAAAGTAAACGTAGTAGGCCCTTAACATGCAGTATGTATTATAGGTCACTTATTCAGGCAATAATTAGGCCTGTGTGAACCCTATTCTTAAGTGTTACCAAGACCTCTTATCATCATAGTCATAGTCATAGTCATAGTCATTGTTATCACTAATATTGTAGGTGTGAATGGCCCTGAAGAAGACAGTCTCTGGTCCCTGGTGGTAATGCATCCCTAGTGGACTATATAAAGAGCCATTAAAAGAAGGAACAATAGCCATAACAACATATTGCTGTAAATCACGGAGAAAATCACCATATGGCCGACAACATCCTCTCAGATGACGGGGCTGAACAGTGACCTTGTCATCAACTTCCAGACAAATTTTATTGTGCAATAAAAACATGCAGTGAATCAGGAGCTATTAGGATGCAGAGGACATCGCCTTCTCTCAGCTGTGTGGGATTTTTTTACACTGTTGTCGTGAATGTACTGCCATTGCAATATTGTTTTCGTCAATATATCATGGGGGGTGTTTAGGCTAGGGGTGCTTCGACATCTCAATGACTAAGATGGGCAAGCCCTTAGCTCAGCACTCCTTTAAAATACTGTGTTGTCTGAACATCTTTGGACATGAGTGCAAATGCATAAAGTCACCCTGCCCCTGCTGCGGTATCAGCTCCAATACAAGTCTTCAGGGCTGGACTGGCCATCTGGCATAGCGGGCATTTCCCGGAGGTTTCCGCACCCTCGTGGGTCCCTATTTTCAGAAATGTTTAAACCTTGAGGCTGTTTTATCCGGCCCCGATATAATTGTAATGTTATGTAGCTTCACATGAAATATTACATATTTTGTAAAGGAATCTTAGAAATTACATTTGCAATACAATTAAGTTATATTCAGGGGACCTAGAGAAGTTGTGGTCTGTTTCAAAGGTGGCTGCCGTCAATACCTAAAGTTCAATGGGTTTGTGTTCATAGTATGGCCCTTGGAGGACTTTTACGACCCTTGGAGGAATTAAAAGTGGCCCCTCGAATGAAAGAGGTTCCCCACCCCTGGACTAGAGTGAGCAAAGGACCAGTTCATTTGAGCTGATATAGACAGAGAGTTGTGTGAAATAAGCTTCCTTCACTTATTCACAGCTGCTGTTGCGATTGTCTTATGTAGTATAATACATTCACCAGGGTCTGAAAACTTTCCATCGAAATCTCTAAATGAAAAGCGATCAGCCCCATCCAACATCAAACCGTGTGCAATTTGATCAGCTCAGCCTCTGGGATCTCGATCAACACAAAGACAATCAATCAGACAGAACGAACTGAAGACAGACAGGTGAGTGAGAATTACCCTGCGCCGCATTCTCTTCAGAGAGACAAAATGCTGTGCCAATTTTCTGCTCAGTTGTCTGCTACTTTCCATTAGGCAAACCTAGGCAATTGCCTTGGGCCCCGACCAAATCTGTCCTCCACAGGAGCCCCAAATGTCACACCAGTTGCGGTAGACATGTAAAAAAAGCAGGCTTGACCTTGAATAGCAACAAAACACAGAATTTCATGTCTACAGTATATAATACATTTTGAGGGCCCCATGTGTTTATTTCACCTAGGGCCCCAAATGTCTAGATCCGTCCCTGGTCCTGACAAAACAGGTGCCGCTATGGAAACTGCACACACACACACACACACACACACACACACACACACACACACACACACACACACACACACACACACACACACACACACACACACACAAGCACCTCAACAGCGGCCAAACTGTCACAGCCTCATGAAAGGGCCTTGTCTCTCCGTTTCTCTCTCTCTGTGATCTTCCAGCCATTCCTCCCCACTGCTCAAGTAGGCACCAGCTGTTCAATTCATGTCTACCGCTCTAACTAACTCTGTGGGACCTCAAACCGACAAAAAAGACATCAGATGGGACTTGGATGAACGAAAATCACACACTAACCGGCTCCACCCCATAAGAACAAGGTTTGATATGAGGTTCTATTAGTGACAGTCTGTGAGCGCATGGGCTTTGGGATTGTGCCCAATGACGAAGATGTGCCTGATTTGCATAGTTTCGCAGAAGTGCAAAGGTGGAAAAAGTACAGAAATGTTTCAGTAAATTAAAGTATCTACTCAATTAGGCTAAAACACACAAAGAAGTACCCATCTAAAAATCTATTTCTTGGCACCAGCCATCACCCAAAATATGGATCGAAGATAGGGTATGTAAAATAGTGAAAATGTTTCATGCACACCTGAGTAATATCCAGGTGCAGAATGTTTTATTATTGTGATTTATTTTTTGTAATCAATCTACTAATACTCAGGCCTGGTTCCAATTAAGTTAAATAATTGGTCAAAATGTACTGAAGTAAAAGTAAATATACTAAAGCATTTATAAAAGCTACTCAATTGCAGTAACTTGAGTAAACATAATTCGTCACTCCCTCACTCACGTCACATCCCTACTGAAGTGTAATAGGCAATATGACGCAAATGACATGGTGAAGCTGTAAAATAGGGCAGTCATGGGTGAGCGGTTAGGGCGTTAGACTTGCATCCCAGAGGTTGCCGGTTCGACTCCCGACCCGCCAGGTTGGTGGGGGGAGTAATCAACCAGTGCTCTCCCCCATCCTCCTCCATGACTGAGGTACCCTGAGCATGGTACCGTCCCACCGCACTGCTCCCCATGGGGCGCCACTGAGGGCTGCCCCCTTGCACGGGTGAGGCATAAATGCAATTTCGTTGTGTGCAGTGTTCATTTGTGTGCTGTGGAGTGCTGTGTCACAATGACAATGGGAGTTGGAGTTTCCCAATGGGCTTTCACTTCACTTTCAAAATGGCTTTACATACTTACGACCACTAGAGGGCAGCAAAATGCTAGAAATGTGAATTGCGCTGTTATTGCTGATGTGTGTGTGTGTACATGTGTTTGCTTGTGTGTGTTTCTGTGTTGGGGAGAAAGGGAAAAGGGAAAACAGGGATGGAGGAGACAGACATGGAGGTAAGGAGGAGAAAAGAGAGAGGGAGAGAGAAACAGAGGGAAATAAAGGAAAATGAGTGATGGAGTGCACAGAGAGCAAGAAAGGAGTAGAAAACGGGGAAGACAGAGAGAGAGAGAGAGAGAGAGAGAAAGAGTGGGGAGAGAGAGACAGTGAGCACGCGAGAGAGAGAGAGAGAGAGAGAGGGAGAGAGAGGGAAAGAGAGAGAGAGAGGGAGAGATGGAAATGCAGTAGCATGAGTAATTGTGTAGGCGTTTGACCTTTGACCCTCGTCTTCAGGTGTGTATGAGACGGCTGCTGCTGCTGCTGTTTACTGCTCCAGCTGACAGAGAGCACACATCCCTGCCTGAGTAATCACAGGGCTACACACACACACACACACACACACACACACACACACACACACACACACACACACACACACACACATATACACACACACACACACACACACACACACACACACACACACACACACACACACACACACACACACACACACACATACACACACACACATACAGAAGGAAAGAGAGATATTCATACACATGCTTGCACACACACATGTTCATACAAACATGCACATACGCAAACAAACACACACACACTAACACACACACACACACACACACACACACACACACACACACACACACACACACACACACACACATGCATGCACATTGGTACCTTTCAGGGAAAGAGAGAGAGATGTTTATACATGTGCAAGTACACACACATGTTGAATACAAACATGCATGCACGCAAACACACACGCATGCATGTACACATGCACACACACACACACACAAACATGCACACGCACACAAACACACACACACCTTACACACACACACAAACATGCGCACACACACACACACACACACATGCACACACACACGCACACACACACATACCAACACTGAGCAATTTTAGTCCCATTAGGCAGCATTTTATGAGGGTCCTTGGAATCATTGCAGTGACATTTTCACCACTCCCCAGCAGTGCTGCTGCAAACACACACACACACGCACACACACACACGCACGCACACCCACATGCACACACGCACGCGCATCCACCCACGCACGCACGCGCACCCACGCACGCGCACCCACCCACAGATGCCCACACGCACACATGCATGTGCACGCACCCACACACACACATGCACGCTCACTCAACACAACACACACAATGTAACACACAAGCAAAAAAACACAAACTATGATACACACAAGGCCTCCTGGACAGCATACAGAGCTAAGCAGGGCTGGACTGGCCATCTGGCATAGTGGGCATTTCCCGGTGGGCCCCGCACCCTTTAAAAAAAAAAAATGTATTAAACTTTCTGAAATTAGGGGCCCACGAGGGTGCGGGTCCCACCGGTGAGTCAGTTCTGCGCTAGTAATTATAAGGTGCCCCTTTTAAGCCAAAAGTGCCTGGGACCTATTTCTCCCCCCAGTGCAGCCCTGGACCTATAAGGTAGAGGAACACTGAAGGGCTGAGGGGTTGAGCTGAGGGTGTCAGGGGTGATTTACGGTACAGTGGGTATCTGTAATGCAGTACTGTAAAAAGCTACGTATTCAAAAAGCCATTAGGTTTTATATGTTCAATTCTTAGATACATGTGATCTGACTCCCCCGTCATCTCACAATCCCCTGTCCAAGAGGGAACAAAGGGGGGGGGGGGCTCTACTGTGGGCCCTCTGTCTCCCAGGGCCCGGGACAACTGACCCTTTTGTCCTGCACCTACAACCCCAACACCCCCCCCCCCCCCCCACGTCGGCTTCCCTGACTGGGGCCACCTGACAGCAGCACTGAGGCACGGCACCTGATGGATGTTGCTCTGTGCCAGCATCACTCCACTGATTATTGGAGCCTGCCTGGGGCACTTCTGCTGCTCAGACCATGCCTACACTCAGAGACGTGCGCTCAGGGTAGGCAGGGTAGGCACTGCCTACCCTAGGATAAATTTCTTAAAAATAAAAAACTAACACATGTTTTAAAAACTATTCTTGAGAGTTCACATGCATAACAAAAACATGAATTTATAAATTAGCTGTTAAAAGTAGGCTACAGTAACCGGAGACCGATCAAAACCCCAAGTTATCGCACGAAGCAAAGCGCTCAGGCTTGGACAGGTTGCCATGGGAACGCGTCGCGCAGCCTTGGCTGGTAGGTGAAGGCTCAGCTTTCGAATGCCAGGCAGAGCCAGGGTAGGCACGCTTTGACTCTGCCTATCTTGCCCTCAACGCTGTCAATGTAGAAGTTGGCGCATGCGTATTATCTATCACAGAGACTGTCATGTAAAAGTGGCCCCTCGAATGAAAAAGGTTCCCCACCCCTGGACTAGAGTGAGCAAAGGACCAGTTCATTTGAGCTGATATAGACAGAGAGTTGTGTGAAATAAGCTTCCTTCACTTATTCACAGCTGCTGTCACGATTGTTTTATGTAGTATAATACATTCACCAGGGTCTGAAAACTTTCCATTGAAATCTCTAAATGAAAAGCGATCAGCCCCATCCAACATCAAACCGTGTGCAATTTGATCAGCTCAGCCTCTGGGATCTCGATCAACACAAAGACAATCAATCAGACAGAACGAACTGAAGACAGACAGGTGAGTTAGAATTACCCTGCGCCGCATTCTCTTCAGAGAGACAAAACGCTGTGCCAATTTTCTGCTCAGTTGTCTGCTACTTTCCATTAGGCAAACCTAGGCAATTGTCGAGGGCCCTGACCAAATCTGCCCTCCACAGGGGCCCCAAATGTCACACCAGTTGCGGTAGACATGCAAAAAAAAGCAGGTTTGACCTTGAATAGCACCAAAACACAGAATTTCATGTCTACAGTATATAATGACTTTTGAGGGCCCCTTGTTTATATTTCGCCTAGGGCCCCAAAATGTCTAGATCCGTCCCTGGTCCTGACAAAACAGGTGCCGCTATGGAAACTGCACACACACACACACACACACACACACACACACACACACACACACACACACACACACACACACACACACACACACACACACACACACACACACACAAGCACCTCAACAGCGGCCAAACTGTCACAGCCTCATGAAAGGGCCTTGTCTCTCCGTTTCTCTCTCTCTGTGATCTTCCAGCCATTCCTCCCCACTGTTCAAGGAGGCACCAGCTGTTCAATTCATGTCTACCGCTCTAACTAACTCTGTGGGACCTCAAACCGACAAAAAAGACATCAGATGGGACTTGGATGAACGGAAATCACACACTAACCGGCTCGTCCACCCCATAAGAACAAGGTTGGAAATGAGGTTCTATTGTAGTGACAGCAGTCTGTGAGTGCATGGGCTTTGGGATTGTGCCCAG